>NC_090950.1:18967170-19275688 GCF_040807025.1 Struthio camelus
AGACACAAGGAGAAGCTCCGCCCCTCCACTACAGCCACTCCGTGCCTCAGCTCTGCGCCACGAAGAACACAAACCAAGCAGCTTACCACCAACAGCAAAAGCTGCGGATGGGAAACCACAGTACCTGAGCTTGGCGTGCCTGTTGGTGGCGCTGTAGGTGGAGGCTGTGTTGTGGTGTTTGGCAAGGCGGTCGGGGGTTTGGGTGTGGATGGACCTACAGCAAGACAGAGGGGGAGGAGATCTGCGTCAGCATGCGAGTTTTCTTCCAGGCCCCTGGTCCACCCTTCCCAAGCACCCCAGCACCACCGCAACAGGACCCCAGGGCAGGGATCCCGCAGGGATCCCACGGGGAGGTGGGGGGAAAACAAAACAAACAGCAGCCCAACTGTGCCCCCCCAGGGCGCTTGGGAGACACAAGGAGAAGCTCCGCCCTCCACTACAGCCGCTCCGTGCCTCAGCTCTGCGCCACGAAGAACACAAACCAAGCAGCTTACCACCAACAGCAAAAGCTGCGGATGGGAAACCACAGTACCTGAGCTTGGCGTGCCTGTTGGTGGCGCTGTAGGTGGAGGCTGTGTTGTGGTGTTTGGCAAGGCGGTCGGGGGTTTGGGTGTGGATGGACCTACAGCAAGACAGAGGGGAAAAAGAACGCTCACGATCTGCTCACCAGAAGGGACAACTACTACTCACATCCACAGAGTATGTGGAGGGAGAGGGAGACTCTTACCGCTCACTCTTGAACACAAACACAAACGAGACATTTACCACAGACAGTGCCAGCGCTCCAGTCTCCCAGAGTGACTCCTGCCTGGGTGCAGGCGGCAGCGTAGGCCTCCAGGTCATTGCACAGCTGCTCTGTGCTGCCCCCGGTGGCACACTGGTCATAGACACAGCTCTCAAAGTAGGATTTGGGTGGCAGAACCGCATGGCATGGCTGGAACGGGCCGCCAAGTTGCGTGAGGACTGCACACTGCTTGTTAGCTGCCTCCTCCTGGGAGGGGGAGCAGGACGCAGGCGGGAAGATGGTTGGGTCACACCTACAAAGCAGATGGATACCCCTGAGGTCACAGCAGCCTGTGCACCCCAGCCACACCATTTCCTGACTTCTTCCCCATGCAAAGCCTCAGCCTGTGGAGTCCAGACCCCTTGCCGAGGAAACACACACCCCAGATTTCATTTGCAAGGGTTAGGAACACGGCCCACAGTCACCACTCTCCTCTGTGGCATCAGGCAGGCAAAAACAAACGGCTGAAACAGTTGGCGCCACAACAGCTCGGGAGGAGCACCGTGCCCACCAACCCTCCCACCCCCTCCATCCCCCCCGAGCACTCTCTTCGGGGTCAGGAACAGTGAGTGTGCAGAGTGGGATGCAGGGCCCTGCACAGAGGTCACCAAGGACCCCAGAGCACGGCACCTACAGGGAGAAAGCACCGTGAACCCCACCGGAGAACCGCACAGCGGGGACCTGACACCAACCCTAGTGAGCTAGCCCTCAGGGGAAAGGGGAAAGGGGAGCAGCCGCATGCCTGGAATCTATCTGCAGGCACGACATCCCAGACACGAATGAAGCAGAGCAGGGCGGACTCAAGGGCCACAGGTCTGCTGCTCCGGAGACCTTCCCGCAACCACCTCCTCTCTGCCATTCCCGACCCTCCCTCCTTGTTCCACCCACAACCGCTGTCTCCCAGGCTCCCCTTCATCTGTTATCCACGCTGCAGGACAAGGACTCACGGCCAGTCATTGTCCGGCACCATCCAGCTGGCTCCAAAGTCATTGAAATCAGGCACTATCACCCCGTCGGGTCTCATGAAGTCGTCCTGCTGGCTCCCGGTGTACGTCCCACACAACCCACACAGCTTGCCCTTGTGCTTCTCAGACACCCTCACTAGGAGCTCATGGTCCCCGTTGAACTGCAGCTGCAGGCCCAGCCTCGTAGAAACTTGCACGTAGGAGCCACTCAGGGAAACGGTCACGCTGGGGATAGGAGAAGCAGGCAGGGAGGCCGGAACACCATTGATCTGAATACGGGAGAGAGAGGGAGAGAGAAACATAAAGACGTGCCCTCCACTGAAAAGTCAGTGTTCTTCCCTGCCGTGGTGCCAGGGCCCAGGGAGTCAGAAGCGCGGAAGGCACGGGAAACCCTGCCCAGACGTACAGGGACAGCAGCTACTCTACACACGGCGCACACAAGGCTCAGGCAAGCAAGCAGAACATCGGTCGCTGTGCTTGCAGTCATCTCCTCCCCACTCAGAGACCCACCACGCTCTTCCATGAGCGTGCCAGCACGCTCAGGGAATGTTGAGCGCTTCTTGGAGGCTCAAGTATTCAAGCTGATTTCCTGAAAGGAAACCGGGTGGGGAAGGCAACCAAGAAATGGTACTTTGGAAGACGGTAGTTCCCAGGTCTAAAAATGAGGGGCTTACGTAGACTGCCTTGTTCTTCTGCAGTGCGATGTGGAGGCCTTCCACAGACAGCGCCACAGAGTTAAGGGCTGTCCAGCTCTGGCTGCCCCGATGCTCGTTGCGGGTGGTGACAGTGAACCCAACGGAGGAGTTGCCGCAGCCCGTCACCACTGTGTAGTTGCAAGAGCCCTGGAAGTGGTGAAGCTTCCCATCGAAGGTGCTGTAATGCGGGTCCCCGTAGATGTGGCAGAGAGCACTGCTGGCTGGGTAACAGCCCCTGTGGCCATTCTGGATCTTGCAGACCTCATCCTCACCACAGGACAGCGCAGAGCAAACCATCTGGCCTTTGGCTTCACACCGGCACTGGCGAGTGCAGTTCTCGCTCACAAAGCGCTCGCCTTCCTGCAGGCAGAGAAACACGGAGCACCAGTGCATCAGGCAGGGAAACAGAGGAAAACAGGTGCCCTGGGAGGGGAGCAAGCTGGGGCAGGGCTTTCACTCACGCTGAAGTAGATGCCCTCAAAGAGGCAGCCACAGTGAGCCTCGGGCACACAGGCGTCTCCGCTGAGCAAAAAGCCAGAGGTGCATGCACAGCCCTCCACGCAGGGCTTGGAACAGTTCTGTGGGGCTTGTCGGTCGAGGCAGGTGGCAGGACAGCCGGTCATGCAAGGGTCATAGTAGGTGTTGGCAGGGCACAGCAGGGCTGCAAGGGGATGAGGACAATTAGGACCAGAAAAGCCCTCAAGAAATGGCTACTTTCTGGGAAAGGGAAGGCTAAAGATTTGGCAAGAAATGCTGTGGCCACAGGTTTGGCACACAGGAGGCGGCAAGTTTTCCGCTGGGAAATCCAAGGTAGGTACTCACGGCAGAAGGTGGCATTCCTCCAGGGAAGAAGAGTCACGCCCGCCGCCTGGCACGCGTCAGCGTAGGCCTCCAGAGCACCACACAGGACCTCCCGGCCACCGTTCAGGGCACAAAGGTCGTAGAAGCAGGACTCAAAGTAGTTCTGGGGGTTGATCACAGAGTGGCAGTTCTCAAAAGAGCCAGGCCTGGCGGTCAGCATGCCACAGAACCCGTCTGACTGGTAGAGCTTCTCCTCTTCTGCACTGCAGGGTGCAGGGGGGTCGGGGACACCGCAAGAGGGGTCGTCGCCTGGGACCTTCCAGCTCTCTCCCAGCGTGGTGGAGTCTGCGGCTTGCTGCCCGTTGGGCATCATGTAGTCGTCCTGACCCCGGCCGTTGAAGTTCCCGCACATGCCACAGGTCAGGTTGAAGTAGGTCGTGGGCACCTTCACCTCCACCGAGTGGTCGGCGTCGTAAGACACTCTCAGGCTGAAGCCTGTCTCCAGGCTGATGTAGCGGCCGCTCCTGCTCACTGTGACGGCACCTCCCGCTGCGCTCACCGGCAGGGTCTGGCGCACCCCGTTGACCTAGGGCAGACACACCCCAGTGGGCCCTGGGCTTGCACGCAGCCTCCCTGAGGCCTCCCTCACGGGGAAAACAGGCCCCAGAACCCAGCACAGCACACCAGCGCCCACGCTCCCCTCACGCATGGGCGCCCCGAGGCTTGGCCAGCCCTGCCTCTTCTCTGCACTGCGCGGGGGCCTGTGTTCAACACTGGCCACATTCTTCCCTCCTTCCCTCTTCCTCCTCCAGCCCTTCCCACAATGGAAGCACCGTGGAGAGAGCGCCCCCGGGGTTTATGGGGAGCCCACCCAGGGCCTGGGACAAAAGGGTCTGGTTCAGGCAAGACCCTGCCAAGAAAAGCCACCGCCGTCTTCCAGCCGCTCCGCCCTCATGCCAGCCCAGCTCCCTACCAGCACTTGGCTCCGCTCGTTCTTGACAATTGCAATGCGTTCTCCGTACACCTCCACCAGGACTTCACGCACGTAGGACACCCTGGGGTTCCCACGATGCTCGTTCTTGGCCTCAATATTGAAGTAGGGCAGGGAGGTGGCATTGGAGCACACTTTGGCCAGGGTGTAGGTGCAGTTCCCCATGAAGTTGTGCATCACCTTGTCAAAGGTGTTGTAGTGCGGGTCACCGTGAACATGGCAGGTGCCGTAAGAGTACGGGAAGCAGCCGGGTTTCCCGTCCTGCACCCCGCAGTACTGGCCTGCAGGGCAGGAGGCACTGGAGCACTGGACTTTGCTCCCCCGCCCTGGACACGTGCACTTTGAGGAGCAGGTGTTGTCCGTCCAGAACACCGAGCCCACGGGGTAGTGCTGCCCGTTGTGCCAACACCCGCACTGCTGGCTGGGCACGCATCGGCCATTGTAGAGCAGGTACCCGCTGTCGCACACGCATCCCTCCACGCATGGCAGGCTGCAAGTAGCAGGAGCCATAGGGTCAACACAGGTAGCAGGGCAGGCTGCAGCGCACGGCTCGTAGTGGCTGTTGGCAGGGCACGTGATGGCTGCCAAGAGAAATGGAATACCAGGGATATCGTCAGGATTCCGCCACAAGGAGTCCTCTTATGGTCACTAAACAGCAACTGCCTATTTAGGAAACTAAATCCCACCAGCTGGCCCCTTACAATGCCTCCTGCATGGAAAGGACCTGCATGTGAACTCCGCTGACAAACGGTCCTCCCACAGTCATCAGCCAGCACAGGGAAATGGCATTTTTCCCCCTTCCAAACCCACTTTCCGAGGAAAAATGGAGACCTTGAACCAACGAGACTGTGGCCCAACAGGGTCAGCAGAGCAATACGTCTCGGTGCTGACTTACGGCAGAACGTTGCGTTCCTCCACGCGGGAATCTTCACACCGAGCGACTGGCAGACGTCCGCATAGGACTGCAAACTGTTGCACAGGGCCTCGCGATCCAGCCCCAGCTCACACAGGTCGTAAAGGCAGGTGTTGAAGTAACCACTGGGGCTCAGGACAGCATGGCACAACTCAAACGGGCCACTGGTGTCAGTGAGGAGTCCGCAGAAGCGGCTGCTGGCAATGACTTGCTTGTCCGTCTCGTTGCAGACCGGGCTGGGGATTGGTCCGGGTGAGCAGCTGTGGAAAGGCAGGGGGAAGGGCCCCTGGGTTATCTGTGGGCGTCTCCTGGTGTCTCACCCTCCCCACGCCTGACACATTCCCAGGCCTGCCAGGGGCCACGCACCTGCTGTCGTTGGACACCTGCCAGCTGTTGCCCAGGCTGGTGGAGTCTGGCTCCGGCACCCCCTCCGGGTTCAGGAAGTCGTCCGCTGCCATCCCGTTGTAGTTCCCACACATGCCACAGACCCTCTGCCCAAAGGTGCTCGGAAGCGTCACCTCCACCCGATGGTTCCCGTCAAACTTCACTCTCAAGCCAAAGTCTGTTGAGACCACGGTGTAGAACCCACTGGACGAGACCTGCACGCCTGCTGATGGGGTGCAGGGCAGGACCTCTTCCACTCCATTGACCTGGAAGGACAGCAGGCGAGGCACAGTTGCTGCAACCCATTCGGCACGGCTCTCTCCTCTTGCAGCCACAGCCCCGCCGTCGCTCCCCCTTGGGCTTACCGTCACCACTCCGCCCTTCCCCAGCCTTATCCGCTGGCCAGACACATCGACGTCCACGTATCGGACGTAGGACACGCGAGTGTTGCCTCCCCTGTGCTCGTTGGCCGCTTCCACGTTGAAGTAGGGCAGGGAGCTGTTGCTCTCGCACAGCTTGGAGAGGGTGTAGGTGCAGGTGCCCATGAAGTGGTGAATTTGCTTGTCGAACGTGTGGTAGTGAGGGTCTCCTTCCACCACACAGGTCCCTGACAGAGGGAAGGCCACAGGAAGCGTTCCATTAAACAGCTCCTGACGCCTCTTCTCCCCTGCCCACCCTGCACAAAGCACTACAGCCCCCCATGACTGCTCTACTCTGTTCACCTGAGCCTGGCGGCGGTGTTGGTGTCGGATTCTCTGTCGAAGATGGGGCGGTGCTGGGGCTCGGTGACGGTGTAGTCACATCGGCTATGGGAGAGACAATGCACATGCAAACTCACTCCTCCCTGACAAGCTCCTTCTCAGGGCAGAAACTGCACAGACTGCCTCAACGAGCAATAATGGCCCTGGAGCCACCCTTCCCCAAGTGGGAAACAAACCTGGGCAGTATCCCTTCCTGATGGACAGATCATCCAATGCTACATCGCTCCGGAAATCTTCACCCCATTCTCCCTCAAGGACAATCTAGGGAAAGGGTTGGTTTCCAGCATTAGCTCCAGTCGCACACAGGAAGCGCCGTTTCAAAGCACGGTCTGCCTCAAAGGGCAGTCAGATCCTCTGCCCTACCTGCATGTTTCCTGTGCTGTGCACCGTGACCTCTCCCATGTTCCATCTGTCCCCCTGGTTCCCAACACTGCTCCAGATCATCACCAACTCTTCGTTCTTAGCCACGTACACCCGCAGGGCCATTGTTTCAGCCACTCCGTACATGTGATACCAGAAGCGGAAGCAGTGCGGTCCTTCTGAACTGCACACCGGACTGACCAGCTGAGCCACAAAACCGTTGAGGGCATTGCTGCCTTGCAGGTAGATGTAGTAGCCGTCTGAAACAAAGCACAAGCCACGCTGACATACTGACAGGCACCATCAAACCTGGACAAAGCACTCTGGAACAACCCAGACACCGGCTTGGCAGCACCCCCTGCAGCAGCTCAAGGCAGGCAAGGGTGGGGAGAGCAAACAGATCCTCTTGCACATCCTTCTCTAGCCACAAACACGCAGCCTTGAGTCTACCTGTGAACCATGCTCGCCGTGGACGATGCCAGATGGACGGTTTCAGCTGAGAAACAGCATCACTTCCGTCTCTACAAAGCATCGCCATAATCCTAGCATGACTCGGCAGCTTTCGGACCCATTCATCATCGGTTTCTAGAGGAGCCAGCGTCTGCTAACAGACACCCGTTTGCCGTCCCCTGAGAGAGCCTGGCCACTGGGCTCCGCATTGCTTTCCCCCTCGCACAGTAGATCCTTGCCTGCCCTGGCGGTATCACAGACTGATTCCTAGGGCTGCAAGGCTTCCTAAAGCAAGGGCCTGGCCCTGGGGAAGACTGCCACAAGCAGCTCTGGAACAAGCCCAAGAAGCATGTGGCCTGTATTTCCTGCCAGAAGAGGCTCCTCGTCCCCTCCCCAGGGATACCCCTCTGCCTGAAGGACCACCATGTACCAGCTGCTCTTCCTACCTCCTGTTGTGTGGTCATAGGAAGGGCCGGTATCTGGCGAGGGTGTTGGCCCCTTGTGCCTTATCCAGTCGATGCTGCTGTAGTCCGCCTGTACCCACTCACAGAAGTCAACGTCGAATGTGCAGGAGAAATTGCAGGCTGCAGGGGAAGATGAATATGGTGCAGAAAGAAAAGCAGAATTTCTACAGTGAGGGCAGGGACACCTTCTCCTTGTGTCCTGGCAGGGACACCTACATTCCCGGCGTGCTCATGGCCAGGTGAGGATGGCCAACTAAGTGGAAGCACGTGGTGTGCCAGCGTAGCAGAGGAAAAACTGCGGACAGATAGGCCAGGGAGCAAGGTTGTTCCCAGATTATCGGCTTCATCTTGGGTATTCCAAGGTGTTCACTAATCAAGGCTGCCTCCCTCTTCCCCCTCCCTCGTCCGGTTGTCCCTCCCTCTCTTCACCTCGCTGGTCCTGGGTGGTACCTCGCTAAGCCTCCTTACAGCCTCCATCCAGCCATGGGCAGGATGTTACCAGTGACTCACTACAACTCTAGGTCTTTTCTGACAGCCCCTTGTCAGCAGCACTTCATGTACAGAAGAGGGACAGCAGGCACCACAGCCTTGACCACTCTTGCCTGGCACTGCATTTCCATCCCACTAGCAGCACTCAGGCAGTTGCCCGCCTTCCCAGGGCCTAAGAAGCTGCTGACAACACACCCCAGAGAGGCCACTCCAGAGCCAAAGACAGGCAGCGCTGGGCAGAACGCTTTGGGCAGGACACGTAGGGGAGCAGAGGTAAGGCCTTTGTGGACTGCCAGGCTGGAAAGGGTTGTGCCCAACCCCTCAGAGCTGCTGTGACATGGCGGGGCTCCTGGATCTTAACCCTTAGGCTGTCAGCCCTAGAGCCAAGGCATGCAACAGAGGGGAAAAAGAATGCTCACGATCTGCTCACCAGAAGGGACAACTACTACTCACATCCACAGAGTATGTGGAGGGAGAGGGAGACTCTTACCGCTCACTCTTGAACACAAACACAAACGAGACATTTACCACAGACAGTGCCAGCGCTCCAGTCTCCCAGAGTGACTCCTGCCTGGGTGCAGGCGGCAGCGTAGGCCTCCAGGTCATTGCACAGCTGCTCTGTGCTGCCCCCGGTGGCACACTGGTCATAGACACAGCTCTCAAAGTAGGATTTGGGTGGCAGAACCGCATGGCATGGCTGGAACGGGCCGCCAAGTTGCGTGAGGACTGCACACTGCTTGTTAGCTGCCTCCTCCTGGGAGGGGGAGCAGGACGCAGGCGGGAAGATGGTTGGGTCACACCTACAAAGCAGATGGATACCCCTGAGGTCACAGCAGCCTGTGCACCCCAGCCACACCATTTCCTGACTTCTTCCCCATGCAAAGCCTCAGCCTGTGGAGTCCAGACCCCTTGCCAAGGAAACACACACCCCAGATTTCATTTGCAAGGGTTAGGAACACGGCCCATAGTCACCACTCTCCTCTGTGGCATCAGGCAGGCAAAAACAAACGGCTGAAACAGTTGGCGCCACAACAGCTCGGGAGGAGCACCGTGCCCACCAACCCTCCCACCCCCTCCATCCCCCCCGAGCACTCTCTTCGGGGTCAGGAACAGTGAGTGTGCAGAGTGGGATGCAGGGCCCTGCACAGAGGTCACCAAGGACCCCAGAGCATGGCACCTACAGGGAGAAAGCACCGTGAACCCCACCGGAGAACCGCACAGCGGGGACCTGACACCAACCCTAGTGAGCTAGCCCTCAGGGGAAAGGGGAAAGGGGAGCAGCCGCATGCCTGGAATCTATCTGCAGGCACGACATCCCAGACACGAATGAAGCAGAGCAGGGCGGACTCAAGGGCCACAGGTCTGCTGCTCCGGAGACCTTCCCGCAACCACCTCCTCTCTGCCATTCCCGACCCTCCCTCCTTGTTCCACCCACAACCGCTGTCTCCCAGGCTCCCCTTCATCTGTTATCCACGCTGCAGGACAAGGACTCACGGCCAGTCATTGTCCGGCACCATCCAGCTGGCTCCAAAGTCATTGAAATCAGGCACTATCACCCCGTCGGGTCTCATGAAGTCGTCCTGCTGGCTCCCGGTGTACGTCCCACACAACCCACACAGCTTGCCCTTGTGCTTCTCAGACACCCTCACTAGGAGCTCATGGTCCCCGTTGAACTGCAGCTGCAGGCCCAGCCTCGTAGAAACTTGCACGTAGGAGCCACTCAGGGAAACGGTCACGCTGGGGATAGGAGAAGCAGGCAGGGAGGCCGGAACACCATTGATCTGAATACGGGAGAGAGAGGGAGAGAGAAACATAAAGACGTGCCCTCCACTGAAAAGTCAGTGTTCTTCCCTGCCGTGGTGCCAGGGCCCAGGGAGTCAGAAGCGCGGAAGGCACGGGAAACCCTGCCCAGACGTACAGGGACAGCAGCTACTCTACACACGGCGCACACAAGGCTCAGGCAAGCAAGCAGAACATCGGTCGCTGTGCTTGCAGTCATCTCCTCCCCACTCAGAGACCCACCACGCTCTTCCATGAGCGTGCCAGCACGCTCAGGGAATGTTGAGCGCTTCTTGGAGGCTCAAGTATTCAAGCTGATTTCCTGAAAGGAAACCGGGTGGGGAAGGCAACCAAGAAATGGTACTTTGGAAGACGGTAGTTCCCAGGTCTAAAAATGAGGGGCTTACGTAGACTGCCTTGTTCTTCTGCAGTGCGATGTGGAGGCCTTCCACAGACAGCGCCACAGAGTTAAGGGCTGTCCAGCTCTGGCTGCCCCGATGCTCGTTGCGGGTGGTGACAGTGAACCCAACGGAGGAGTTGCCGCAGCCCGTCACCACTGTGTAGTTGCAAGAGCCCTGGAAGTGGTGAAGCTTCCCATCGAAGGTGCTGTAATGCGGGTCCCCGTAGATGTGGCAGAGAGCACTGCTGGCTGGGTAACAGCCCCTGTGGCCATTCTGGATCTTGCAGACCTCATCCTCACCACAGGACAGCGCAGAGCAAACCATCTGGCCTTTGGCTTCACACCGGCACTGGCGAGTGCAGTTCTCGCTCACAAAGCGCTCGCCTTCCTGCAGGCAGAGAAACACGGAGCACCAGCGCATCAGGCAGGGAAACAGAGGAAAACAGGTGCCCTGGGAGGGGAGCAAGCTGGGGCAGGGCTTTCACTCACGCTGAAGTAGATGCCCTCAAAGAGGCAGCCACAGTGAGCCTCGGGCACACAGGCGTCTCCGCTGAGCAAAAAGCCAGAGGTGCATGCACAGCCCTCCACGCAGGGCTTGGAACAGTTCTGTGGGGCTTGTCGGTCGAGGCAGGTGGCAGGACAGCCGGTCATGCAAGGGTCATAGTAGGTGTTGGCAGGGCACAGCAGGGCTGCAAGGGGATGAGGACAATTAGGACCAGAAAAGCCCTCAAGAAATGGCTACTTTCTGGGAAAGGGAAGGCTAAAGATTTGGCAAGAAATGCTGTGGCCACAGGTTTGGCACACAGGAGGCGGCAAGTTTTCCGCTGGGAAATCCAAGGTAGGTACTCACGGCAGAAGGTGGCATTCCTCCAGGGAAGAAGAGTCACGCCCGCCACCTGGCACGCATCAGCGTAGGCCTCCAGAGCACCACACAGGACCTCCCGGCCACCGTTCAGGGCACAAAGGTCGTAGAAGCAGGACTCAAAGTAGTTCTGGGGGTTGATCACAGAGTGGCAGTTCTCAAAAGAGCCAGGCCTGGCGGTCAGCATGCCACAGAACCCGTCTGACTGGTAGAGCTTCTCCTCTTCTGCACTGCAGGGTGCAGGGGGGTCGGGGACACCGCAAGAGGGGTCGTCGCCTGGGACCTTCCAGCTCTCTCCCAGCGTGGTGGAGTCTGCGGCTTGCTGCCCGTTGGGCATCATGTAGTCGTCCTGACCCCGGCCGTTGAAGTTCCCGCACATGCCACAGGTCAGGTTGAAGTAGGTCGTGGGCACCTTCACCTCCACCGAGTGGTCGGCGTCGTAAGACACTCTCAGGCTGAAGCCTGTCTCCAGGCTGATGTAGCGGCCGCTCCTGCTCACTGTGACGGCACCTCCCGCTGCGCTCACCGGCAGGGTCTGGCGCACCCCGTTGACCTAGGGCAGACACACCCCAGTGAGCCCTGGGCTTGCACGCAGCCTCCCTGAGGCCTCCCTCACAGGGAAAACAGGCCCCAGAACCCAGCACAGCACACCAGCGCCCACGCTCCCCTCACGCATGGGCGCCCCGAGGCTTGGCCAGCCCTGCCTCTTCTCTGCACTGCGCGGGGGCCTGTGTTCAACACTGGCCACATTCTTCCCTCCTTCCCTCTTCCTCCTCCAGCCCTTCCCACAATGGAAGCACCGTGGAGAGAGCGCCCCCGGGGTTTATGGGGAGCCCACCCAGGGCCTGGGACAAAAGGGTCTGGTTCAGGCAAGACCCTGCCAAGAAAAGCCACCGCCGTCTTCCAGCCGCTCCGCCCTCATGCCAGCCCAGCTCCCTACCAGCACTTGGCTCCGCTCGTTCTTGACAATTGCAATGCGTTCTCCGTACACCTCCACCAGGACTTCACGCACGTAGGACACCCTGGGGTTCCCACGATGCTCGTTCTTGGCCTCAATATTGAAGTAGGGCAGGGAGGTGGCATTGGAGCACACTTTGGCCAGGGTGTAGGTGCAGTTCCCCATGAAGTTGTGCATCACCTTGTCAAAGGTGTTGTAGTGCGGGTCACCGTGAACATGGCAGGTGCCGTAAGAGTACGGGAAGCAGCCGGGTTTCCCGTCCTGCACCCCGCAGTACTGGCCTGCAGGGCAGGAGGCACTGGAGCACTGGACTTTGCTCCCCCGCCCTGGACACGTGCACTTTGAGGAGCAGGTGTTGTCCGTCCAGAACACCGAGCCCACGGGGTAGTGCTGCCCGTTGTGCCAACACCCGCACTGCTGGCTGGGCACGCATCGGCCATTGTAGAGCAGGTACCCGCTGTCGCACACGCATCCCTCCACGCATGGCAGGCCGCAGGTATAGGGTGCTGTTGGGTCAACACAGGTAGCAGGGCAGGCTGCAGCGCACGGCTCGTAGTGGCTGTTGGCAGGGCACGTGATGGCTGCCAAGAGAAATGGAATACCAGGGATATCGTCAGGATTCCTCCACAAGGAGTCCTCTTATGGTCACTAAACAGCAACTGCCTATTTAGGAAACTAAATCCCACCAGCTGGCCCCTTACAATGCCTCCTGCATGGAAAGGACCTGCATGTGAACTCCGCTGACAAACGGTCCTCCCACAGTCATCAGCCAGCACAGGGAAATGGCATTTTTCCCCCTTCCAAACCCACTTTCCGAGGAAAAATGGAGACCTTGAACCAACGAGACTGTGGCCCAACAGGGTCAGCAGAGCAATACGTCTCGGTGCTGACTTACGGCAGAACGTTGCGTTCCTCCACGCGGGAATCTTCACACCGAGCGACTGGCAGACGTCCGCATAGGACTGCAAACTGTTGCACAGGGCCTCGCGATCCAGCCCCAGCTCACACAGGTCGTAAAGGCAGGTGTTGAAGTAACCACTGGGGCTCAGGACAGCATGGCACAACTCAAACGGGCCACTGGTGTCAGTGAGGAGTCCGCAGAAGCGGCTGCTGGCAATGACTTGCTTGTCCGTCTCGTTGCAGACCGGGCTGGGGATTGGTCCGGGTGAGCAGCTGTGGAAAGGCAGGGGGAAGGGCCCCTGGGTTATCTGTGGGCGTCTCCTGGTATCTCACCCTCCCCACGCCTGACACATTCCCAGGCCTGCCAGGGGCCACGCACCTGCTGTCGTTGGACACCTGCCAGCTGTTGCCCAGGCTGGTGGAGTCTGGCTCCGGCACCCCCTCCGGGTTCAGGAAGTCGTCCGCTGCCATCCCGTTGTAGTTCCCACACATGCCACAGACCCTCTGCCCAAAGGTGCTCGGAAGCGTCACCTCCACCCGATGGTTCCCGTCAAACTTCACTCTCAAGCCAAAGTCTGTTGAGACCACGGTGTAGAACCCACTGGACGAGACCTGCACGCCTGCTGATGGGGTGCAGGGCAGGACCTCTTCCACTCCATTGACCTGGAAGGACAGCAGGCGAGGCACGGTTGCTGCAACCCATTCGGCACGGCTCTCTCCTCTTGCAGCCACAGCCCCGCCGTCGCTCCCCCTTGGGCTTACCGTCACCACTCCGCCCTTCCCCAGCCTTATCCGCTGGCCAGACACATCGACGTCCACGTATCGGACGTAGGACACGCGAGTGTTGCCTCCCCTGTGCTCGTTGGCCGCTTCCACGTTGAAGTAGGGCAGGGAGCTGTTGCTCTCGCACAGCTTGGAGAGGGTGTAGGTGCAGGTGCCCATGAAGTGGTGAATTTGCTTGTCGAACGTGTGGTAGTGAGGGTCTCCTTCCACCACACAGGTCCCTGACAGAGGGAAGGCCACAGGAAGCGTTCCATTAAACAGCTCCTGACGCCTCTTCTCCCCTGCCCACCCTGCACAAAGCACTACAGCCCCCCATGACTGCTCTACTCTGTTCACCTGAGCCTGGCGGCGGTGTTGGTGTCGGATTCTCTGTCGAAGATGGGGCGGTGCTGGGGCTCGGTGACGGTGTAGTCACATCGGCTATGGGAGAGACAATGCACATGCAAACTCACTCCTCCCTGACAAGCTCCTTCTCAGGGCAGAAACTGCACAGACTGCCTCAACGAGCAATAATGGCCCTGGAGCCGCCCCTCCACTACAGCCGCTCCGTGCCACAGCTCTGCGCCACGAAGAACACAAACCAAGCAGCTTACCACCAACAGCAAAAGCTGCGGATGGGAAACCACAGTACCTGAACTCGGCGTGCCTGTTGGTGGCGCTGTAGGTGGAGGCTTTGTTGTGGTGTTTGGCAAGGCGGTCGGGGGTTTGGGTGTGGATGGACCTACAGCAAGACAGAGGGGGAGGAGATCTGCGTCAACATGCGAGTTTTCTTCCAGGCCCCCGGTCCACCCTTCCCAAGCACCCCAGCGCCACCGCAACAGGACCCCAGGGCAGGGATCCCGCAGGGATCCCACGGGGAGGGGGGGGAAAACAAAACAAACAGCAGCCCAACTGTGCCCCCCCAGGGCGCTTGGGAGACACAAGGAGAAGCTCCGCCCCTCCACTACAGCCACTCCGTGCCACAGCTCTGCGCCACGAAGAACACAAACCAAGCAGCTTACCACCAACAGCAAAAGCTGCGGATGGGAAACCACAGTACCTGAGCTTGGCGTGCCTGTTGGTGGCGCTGTAGGTGGAGGCTGTGTTGTGGTGTTTGGCAAGGCGGTCGGGGGTTTGGGTGTGGATGGACCTACAGCAAGACAGAGGGGGAGGAGATCTGCGTCAGCATGCGAGTTTTCTTCCAGGCCCCTGGTCCACCCTTCCCAAGCACCCCAGCACCACCGCAACAGGACCCCAGGGCAGGGATCCCGCAGGGATCCCACGGGGAGGTGGGGGGAAAACAAAACAAACAGCAGCCCAACTGTGCCCCCCCAGGGCGCTTGGGAGACACAAGGAGAAGCTCCGCCCCTCCACTACAGCCACTCCGTGCCTCAGCTCTGCGCCACGAAGAACACAAACCAAGCAGCTTACCACCAACAGCAAAAGCTGCGGATGGGAAACCACAGTACCTGAGCTCGGCGTGCCTGTTGGCGGCGCTGTAGGTGGAGGCTGTGTTGTGGTGTTTGGCAAGGCGGTCGGGGGTTTGGGTGTGGATGGACCTACAGCAAGACAGAGGGGGAGGAGATCTGCGTCAGCATGCGAGTTTTCTTCCAGGCCCCTGGTCCACCCTTCCCAAGCACCCCAGCGCCACCGCAACAGGACCCCAGGGCAGGGATCCCGCAGGGATCCCACGGGGAGGGGGGGGGAAAACAAAACAAACAGCAGCCCAACTGTGCCCCCCCAGGGCGCTTGGGAGACACAAGGAGAAGCTCCGCCCCTCCACTACAGCCACTCCGTGCCTCAGCTCTGCGCCACGAAGAACACAAACCAAGCAGCTTACCACCAACAGCAAAAGCTGCGGATGGGAAACCACAGTACCTGAGCTCGGCGTGCCTGTTGGTGGCGCTGTAGGTGGAGGCTGTGTTGTGGTGTTTGGCAAGGCGGTCGGGGGTTTGGGTGTGGATGGACCTACAGCAAGACAGAGGGGGAGGAGATCTGCGTCAGCATGCGAGTTTTCTTCCAGGCCCCTGGTCCACCCTTCCCAAGCACCCCAGCGCCACCGCAACAGGACCCCAGGGCAGGGATCCCGCAGGGACCCCACGGGGAGGGGGGGGAAAACAAAACAAACAGCAGCCCAACTGTGCCCCCCCAGGGCGCTTGGGAGACACAAGGAGAAGCTCCGCCCCTCCACTACAGCCACTCCGTGCCACAGCTCTGCGCCACGAAGAACACAAACCAAGCAGCTTACCACCAACAGCAAAAGCTGCGGATGGGAAACCACAGTACCTGAGCTTGGCGTGCCTGTTGGTGGCGCTGTAGGTGGAGGCTGTGTTGTGGTGTTTGGCAAGGCGGTCGGGGGTTTGGGTGTGGATGGACCTACAGCAAGACAGAGGGGGAGGAGATCTGCGTCAGCATGCGAGTTTTCTTCCAGGCCCCTGGTCCACCCTTCCCAAGCACCCCAGCGCCACCGCAACAGGACCCCAGGGCAGGGATCCCGCAGGGATCCCACGGGGAGGTGGGGGGAAAACAAAACAAACAGCAGCCCAACTGTGCCCCCCCAGGGCGCTTGGGAGACACAAGGAGAAGCTCCGCCCCTCCACTACAGCCACTCCGTGCCACAGCTCTGCGCCACGAAGAACACAAACCAAGCAGCTTACCACCAACAGCAAAAGCTGCGGATGGGAAACCACAGTACCTGAGCTCGGCGTGCCTGTTGGCGGCGCTGTAGGTGGAGGCTTTGTTGTGGTGTTTGGCAAGGTGGTCGGGGGTTTGGGTGTGGATGGACCTACAGCAAGACAGAGGGGGAGGAGATCTGCGTCAGCATGCGAGTTTTCTTCCAGGCCCCCGGTCCACCCTTCCCAAGCACCCCAGCGCCACCGCAACAGGACCCCAGGGCAGGGATCCCGCAGGGATCCCACGGGGAGGGGGGGGAAAACAAAACAAACAGCAGCCCAACTGTGCCCCCCCAGGGCGCTTGGGAGACACAAGGAGAAGCTCCGCCCCTCCACTACAGCCACTCCGTGCCACAGCTCTGCGCCACGAAGAACACAAACCAAGCAGCTTACCACCAACAGCAAAAGCTGCGGATGGGAAACCACAGTACCTGAGCTCGGCGTGCCTGTTGGTGGCGCTGTAGGTGGAGGCTTTGTTGTGGTGTTTGGCAAGGCGGTCGGGGGTTTGGGTGTGGATGGACCTACAGCAAGACAGAGGGGGAGGAGATCTGCGTCAGCATGCGAGTTTTCTTCCAGGCCCCTGGTCCACCCTTCCCAAGCACCCCAGCGCCACCGCAACAGGACCCCAGGGCAGGGATCCCGCAGGGACCCCACGGGGAGGGGGGGGAAAACAAAACAAACAGCAGCCCAACTGTGCCCCCCCAGGGCGCTTGGGAGACACAAGGAGAAGCTCCGCCCCTCCACTACAGCCGCTCCGTGCCTCAGCTCTGCGCCACGAAGAACACAAACCAAGCAGCTTACCACCAACAGCAAAAGCTGCGGATGGGAAACCACAGTACCTGAGCTCGGCGTGCCTGTTGGCGGCGCTGTAGGTGGAGGCTGTGTTGTGGTGTTTGGCAAGGCGGTCGGGGGTTTGGGTGTGGATGGACCTACAGCAAGACAGAGGGGGAGGAGATCTGCGTCAGCATGCGAGTTTTCTTCCAGGCCCCTGGTCCACCCTTCCCAAGCACCCCAGCACCACCGCAACAGGACCCCAGGGCAGGGATCCCGCAGGGATCCCACGGGGAGGTGGGGGGAAAACAAAACAAACAGCAGCCCAACTATGCCCCCCCAGGGCGCTTGGGAGACACAAGGAGAAGCTCCGCCCCTCCACTACAGCCACTCCGTGCCTCAGCTCTGCGCCACGAAGAACACAAACCAAGCAGCTTACCACCAACAGCAAAAGCTGCGGATGGGAAACCACAGTACCTGAGCTTGGCGTGCCTGTTGGTGGCGCTGTAGGTGGAGGCTGTGTTGTGGTGTTTGGCAAGGCGGTCGGGGGTTTGGGTGTGGATGGACCTACAGCAAGACAGAGGGGGAGGAGATCTGCGTCAGCATGCGAGTTTTCTTCCAGGCCCCTGGTCCACCCTTCCCAAGCACCCCAGCGCCACCGCAACAGGACCCCAGGGCAGGGATCCCGCAGGGACCCCACGGGGAGGGGGGGGAAAACAAAACAAACAGCAGCCCAACTGTGCCCCCCCAGGGCGCTTGGGAGACACAAGGAGAAGCTCCGCCCTCCACTACAGCCGCTCCGTGCCTCAGCTCTGCGCCACGAAGAACACAAACCAAGCAGCTTACCACCAACAGCAAAAGCTGCGGATGGGAAACCACAGTACCTGAGCTCGGCGTGCCTGTTGGTGGCGCTGTAGGTGGAGGCTTTGTTGTGGTGTTTGGCAAGGCGGTCGGGGGTTTGGGTGTGGATGGACCTACAGCAAGACAGAGGGGGAGGAGATCTGCGTCAGCATGCGAGTTTTCTTCCAGGCCCCTGGTCCACCCTTCCCAAGCACCCCAGCGCCACCGCAACAGGACCCCAGGGCAGGGATCCCGCAGGGATCCCACGGGGAGGGGGGGGAAAACAAAACAAACAGCAGCCCAACTGTGCCCCCCCAGGGCGCTTGGGAGACACAAGGAGAAGCTCCGCCCCTCCACTACAGCCACTCCGTGCCACAGCTCTGCGCCACGAAGAACACAAACCAAGCAGCTTACCACCAACAGCAAAAGCTGCGGATGGGAAACCACAGTACCTGAGCTCGGCGTGCCTGTTGGCGGCGCTGTAGGTGGAGGCTGTGTTGTGGTGTTTGGCAAGGCGGTCGGGGGTTTGGGTGTGGATGGACCTACAGCAAGACAGAGGGGGAGGAGATCTGCGTCAGCATGCGAGTTTTCTTCCAGGCCCCTGGTCCACCCTTCCCAAGCACCCCAGCACCACCGCAACAGGACCCCAGGGCAGGGATCCCGCAGGGACCCCACGGGGAGGGGGGGGAAAACAAAACAAACAGCAGCCCAACTGTGCCCCCCCAGGGCGCTTGGGAGACACAAGGAGAAGCTCCGCCCTCCACTACAGCCGCTCCGTGCCTCAGCTCTGCGCCACGAAGAACACAAACCAAGCAGCTTACCACCAACAGCAAAAGCTGCGGATGGGAAACCACAGTACCTGAGCTTGGCGTGCCTGTTGGCGGCGCTGTAGGTGGAGGCTGTGTTGTGGTGTTTGGCAAGGCGGTCGGGGGTTTGGGTGTGGATGGACCTACAGCAAGACAGAGGGGGAGGAGATCTGCGTCAGCATGCGAGTTTTCTTCCAGGCCCCTGGTCCACCCTTCCCAAGCACCCCAGCACCACCGCAACAGGACCCCAGGGCAGGGATCCCGCAGGGATCCCACGGGGAGGGGGGGGAAAACAAAACAAACAGCAGCCCAACTGTGCCCCCCCAGGGCGCTTGGGAGACACAAGGAGAAGCTCCGCCCCTCCACTACAGCCACTCCGTGCCACAGCTCTGCGCCACGAAGAACACAAACCAAGCAGCTTACCACCAACAGCAAAAGCTGCGGATGGGAAACCACAGTACCTGAGCTCGGCGTGCCTGTTGGTGGCGCTGTAGGTGGAGGCTTTGTTGTGGTGTTTGGCAAGGCGGTCGGGGGTTTGGGTGTGGATGGACCTACAGCAAGACAGAGGGGGAGGAGATCTGCGTCAGCATGCGAGTTTTCTTCCAGGCCCCTGGTCCACCCTTCCCAAGCACCCCAGCGCCACCGCAACAGGACCCCAGGGCAGGGATCCCGCAGGGACCCCACGGGGAGGGGGGGGAAAACAAAACAAACAGCAGCCCAACTGTGCCCCCCCAGGGCGCTTGGGAGACACAAGGAGAAGCTCCGCCCCTCCACTACAGCCGCTCCGTGCCTCAGCTCTGCGCCACGAAGAACACAAACCAAGCAGCTTACCACCAACAGCAAAAGCTGCGGATGGGAAACCACAGTACCTGAGCTTGGCGTGCCTGTTGGCGGCGCTGTAGGTGGAGGCTGTGTTGTGGTGTTTGGCAAGGCGGTCGGGGGTTTGGGTGTGGATGGACCTACAGCAAGACAGAGGGGGAGGAGATCTGCGTCAGCATGCGAGTTTTCTTCCAGGCCCCTGGTCCACCCTTCCCAAGCACCCCAGCGCCACCGCAACAGGACCCCAGGGCAGGGATCCCGCAGGGATCCCACGGGGAGGGGGGGGGAAAACAAAACAAACAGCAGCCCAACTGTGCCCCCCCAGGGCGCTTGGGAGACACAAGGAGAAGCTCCGCCCCTCCACTACAGCCACTCCGTGCCTCAGCTCTGCGCCACGAAGAACACAAACCAAGCAGCTTACCACCAACAGCAAAAGCTGCGGATGGGAAACCACAGTACCTGAGCTTGGCGTGCCTGTTGGTGGCGCTGTAGGTGGAGGCTGTGTTGTGGTGTTTGGCAAGGCGGTCGGGGGTTTGGGTGTGGATGGACCTACAGCAAGACAGAGGGGGAGGAGATCTGCGTCAGCATGCGAGTTTTCTTCCAGGCCCCTGGTCCACCCTTCCCAAGCACCCCAGCGCCACCGCAACAGGACCCCAGGGCAGGGATCCCGCAGGGATCCCACGGGGAGGGGGAGGAAAACAAAACAAACAGCAGCCCAACTGTGCCCCCCCAGGGCGCTTGGGAGACACAAGGAGAAGCTCCGCCCTCCACTACAGCCGCTCCGTGCCTCAGCTCTGCGCCACGAAGAACACAAACCAAGCAGCTTACCACCAACAGCAAAAGCTGCGGATGGGAAACCACAGTACCTGAGCTTGGCGTGCCTGTTGGTGGCGCTGTAGGTGGAGGCTGTGTTGTGGTGTTTGGCAAGGCGGTCGGGGGTTTGGGTGTGGATGGACCTACAGCAAGACAGAGGGGGAGGAGATCTGCGTCAGCATGCGAGTTTTCTTCCAGGCCCCTGGTCCACCCTTCCCAAGCACCCCAGCGCCACCGCAACAGGACCCCAGGGGAAAACAGGACCCCAGGACCCCAAGTGGGAAACAAACCTGGGCAGTATCCCTTCCTGATGGACAGATCATCCAATGCTACATCGCTCCGGAAATCTTCACCCCATTCTCCCTCAAGGACAATCTAGGGAAAGGGTTGGTTTCCAGCATTAGCTCCAGTCGCACACAGGAAGCGCCGTTTCAAAGCACGGTCTGCCTCAAAGGGCAGTCAGATCCTCTGCCCTACCTGCATGTTTCCTGTGCTGTGCACCGTGACCTCTCCCATGTTCCATCTGTCCCCCTGGTTCCCAACACTGCTCCAGATCATCACCAACTCTTCGTTCTTAGCCACGTACACCCGCAGGGCCATTGTTTCAGCCACTCCGTACATGTGATACCAGAAGCGGAAGCAGTGCGGTCCTTCTGAACTGCACACCGGACTGACCAGCTGAGCCACAAAACCGTTGAGGGCATTGCTGCCTTGCAGGTAGATGTAGTAGCCGTCTGAAACAAAGCACAAGCCACGCTGACATACTGACAGGCACCATCAAACCTGGACAAAGCACTCTGGAACAACCCAGACACCGGCTTGGCAGCACCCCCTGCAGCAGCTCAAGGCAGGCAAGGGTGGGGAGAGCAAACAGATCCTCTTGCACATCCTTCTCTAGCCACAAACACGCAGCCTTGAGTCTACCTGTGAACCATGCTCGCCGTGGACGATGCCAGATGGACGGTTTCAGCTGAGAAACAGCATCACTTCCGTCTCTACAAAGCATCGCCATAATCCTAGCATGACTCGGCAGCTTTCGGACCCATTCATCATCGGTTTCTAGAGGAGCCAGCGTCTGCTAACAGACACCCGTTTGCCGTCCCCTGAGAGAGCCTGGCCACTGGGCTCCGCATTGCTTTCCCCCTCGCACAGTAGATCCTTGCCTGCCCTGGCGGTATCACAGACTGATTCCTAGGGCTGCAAGGCTTCCTAAAGCAAGGGCCTGGCCCTGGGGAAGACTGCCACAAGCAGCTCTGGAACAAGCCCAAGAAGCATGTGGCCTGTATTTCCTGCCAGAAGAGGCTCCTCGTCCCCTCCCCAGGGATACCCCTCTGCCTGAAGGACCACCATGTACCAGCTGCTCTTCCTACCTCCTGTTGTGTGGTCATAGGAAGGGCCGGTATCTGGCGAGGGTGTTGGCCCCTTGTGCCTTATCCAGTCGATGCTGCTGTAGTCCGCCTGTACCCACTCACAGAAGTCAACGTCGAATGTGCAGGAGAAATTGCAGGCTGCAGGGGAAGATGAATATGGTGCAGAAAGAAAAGCAGAATTTCTACAGTGAGGGCAGGGACACCTTCTCCTTGTGTCCTGGCAGGGACACCTACATTCCCGGCGTGCTCATGGCCAGGTGAGGATGGCCAACTAAGTGGAAGCACGTGGTGTGCCAGCGTAGCAGAGGAAAAACTGCGGACAGATAGGCCAGGGAGCAAGGTTGTTCCCAGATTATCGGCTTCATCTTGGGTATTCCAAGGTGTTCACTAATCAAGGCTGCCTCCCTCTTCCCCCTCCCTCGTCCGGTTGTCCCTCCCTCTCTTCACCTCGCTGGTCCTGGGTGGTACCTCGCTAAGCCTCCTTACAGCCTCCATCCAGCCATGGGCAGGATGTTACCAGTGACTCACTACAACTCTAGGTCTTTTCTGACAGCCCCTTGTCAGCAGCACTTCATGTACAGAAGAGGGACAGCAGGCACCACAGCCTTGACCACTCTTGCCTGGCACTGCATTTCCATCCCACTAGCAGCACTCAGGCAGTTGCCCGCCTTCCCAGGGCCTAAGAAGCTGCTGACAACACACCCCGGAGAGGCCACTCCAGAGCCAAAGACAGGCAGCGCTGGGCAGAACGCTTTGGGCAGGACACGTAGGGGAGCAGAGGTAAGGCCTTTGTGGACTGCCAGGCTGGAAAGGGTTGTGCCCAACCCCTCAGAGCTGCTGTGACATGGCGGGGCTCCTGGATCTTAACCCTTAGGCTGTCAGCCCTAGAGCCAAGGCATGCAACAGAGGGGAAAAAGAACACTCACGATCTGCTCACCAGAAGGGACAACTACTACTCACATCCACAGAGTATGTGGAGGGAGAGGGAGACTCTTACCGCTCACTCTTGAACACAAACACAAACGAGACATTTACCACAGACAGTGCCAGCGCTCCAGTCTCCCAGAGTGACTCCTGCCTGGGTGCAGGCGGCAGCGTAGGCCTCCAGGTCATTGCACAGCTGCTCTGTGCTGCCCCCGGTGGCACACTGGTCATAGACACAGCTCTCAAAGTAGGATTTGGGTGGCAGAACCGCATGGCATGGCTGGAACGGGCCGCCAAGTTGCGTGAGGACTGCACACTGCTTGTTAGCTGCCTCCTCCTGGGAGGGGGAGCAGGACGCAGGCGGGAAGATGGTTGGGTCACACCTACAAAGCAGATGGATACCCCTGAGGTCACAGCAGCCTGTGCACCCCAGCCACACCATTTCCTGACTTCTTCCCCATGCAAAGCCTCAGCCTGTGGAGTCCAGACCCCTTGCCGAGGAAACACACACCCCAGATTTCATTTGCAAGGGTTAGGAACACGGCCCACAGTCACCACTCTCCTCTGTGGCATCAGGCAGGCAAAAACAAACGGCTGAAACAGTTGGCGCCACAACAGCTCGGGAGGAGCACCGTGCCCACCAACCCTCCCACCCCCTCCATCCCCCCCGAGCACTCTCTTCGGGGTCAGGAACAGTGAGTGTGCAGAGTGGGATGCAGGGCCCTGCACAGAGGTCACCAAGGACCCCAGAGCACGGCACCTACAGGGAGAAAGCACCGTGAACCCCACCGGAGAACCGCACAGCGGGGACCTGACACCAACCCTAGTGAGCTAGCCCTCAGGGGAAAGGGGAAAGGGGAGCAGCCGCATGCCTGGAATCTATCTGCAGGCACGACATCCCAGACACGAATGAAGCAGAGCAGGGCGGACTCAAGGGCCACAGGTCTGCTGCTCCGGAGACCTTCCCGCAACCACCTCCTCTCTGCCATTCCCGACCCTCCCTCCTTGTTCCACCCACAACCGCTGTCTCCCAGGCTCCCCTTCATCTGTTATCCACGCTGCAGGACAAGGACTCACGGCCAGTCATTGTCCGGCACCATCCAGCTGGCTCCAAAGTCATTGAAATCAGGCACTATCACCCCGTCGGGTCTCATGAAGTCGTCCTGCTGGCTCCCGGTGTACGTCCCACACAACCCACACAGCTTGCCCTTGTGCTTCTCAGACACCCTCACTAGGAGCTCATGGTCCCCGTTGAACTGCAGCTGCAGGCCCAGCCTCGTAGAAACTTGCACGTAGGAGCCACTCAGGGAAACGGTCACGCTGGGGATAGGAGAAGCAGGCAGGGAGGCCGGAACACCATTGATCTGAATACGGGAGAGAGAGGGAGAGAGAAACATAAAGACGTGCCCTCCACTGAAAAGTCAGTGTTCTTCCCTGCCGTGGTGCCAGGGCCCAGGGAGTCAGAAGCGCGGAAGGCACGGGAAACCCTGCCCAGACGTACAGGGACAGCAGCTACTCTACACACGGCGCACACAAGGCTCAGGCAAGCAAGCAGAACATCGGTCGCTGTGCTTGCAGTCATCTCCTCCCCACTCAGAGACCCACCACGCTCTTCCATGAGCGTGCCAGCACGCTCAGGGAATGTTGAGCGCTTCTTGGAGGCTCAAGTATTCAAGCTGATTTCCTGAAAGGAAACCGGGTGGGGAAGGCAACCAAGAAATGGTACTTTGGAAGACGGTAGTTCCCAGGTCTAAAAATGAGGGGCTTACGTAGACTGCCTTGTTCTTCTGCAGTGCGATGTGGAGGCCTTCCACAGACAGCGCCACAGAGTTAAGGGCTGTCCAGCTCTGGCTGCCCCGATGCTCGTTGCGGGTGGTGACAGTGAACCCAACGGAGGAGTTGCCGCAGCCCGTCACCACTGTGTAGTTGCAAGAGCCCTGGAAGTGGTGAAGCTTCCCATCGAAGGTGCTGTAATGCGGGTCCCCGTAGATGTGGCAGAGAGCACTGCTGGCTGGGTAACAGCCCCTGTGGCCATTCTGGATCTTGCAGACCTCATCCTCACCACAGGACAGCGCAGAGCAAACCATCTGGCCTTTGGCTTCACACCGGCACTGGCGAGTGCAGTTCTCGCTCACAAAGCGCTCGCCTTCCTGCAGGCAGAGAAACACGGAGCACCAGCGCATCAGGCAGGGAAACAGAGGAAAACAGGTGCCCTGGGAGGGGAGCAAGTTGGGGCAGGGCTTTCACTCACGCTGAAGTAGATGCCCTCAAAGAGGCAGCCACAGTGAGCCTCGGGCACACAGGCGTCTCCGCTGAGCAAAAAGCCAGAGGTGCATGCACAGCCCTCCACGCAGGGCTTGGAACAGTTCTGTGGGGCTTGTCGGTCGAGGCAGGTGGCAGGACAGCCGGTCATGCAAGGGTCATAGTAGGTGTTGGCAGGGCACAGCAGGGCTGCAAGGGGATGAGGACAATTAGGACCAGAAAAGCCCTCAAGAAATGGCTACTTTCTGGGAAAGGGAAGGCTAAAGATTTGGCAAGAAATGCTGTGGCCACAGGTTTGGCACACAGGAGGCGGCAAGTTTTCCGCTGGGAAATCCAAGGTAGGTACTCACGGCAGAAGGTGGCATTCCTCCAGGGAAGAAGAGTCACGCCCGCCGCCTGGCACGCGTCAGCGTAGGCCTCCAGAGCACCACACAGGACCTCCCGGCCACCGTTCAGGGCACAAAGGTCGTAGAAGCAGGACTCAAAGTAGTTCTGGGGGTTGATCACAGAGTGGCAGTTCTCAAAAGAGCCAGGCCTGGCGGTCAGCATGCCACAGAACCCGTCTGACTGGTAGAGCTTCTCCTCTTCTGCACTGCAGGGTGCAGGGGGGTCGGGGACACCGCAAGAGGGGTCGTCGCCTGGGACCTTCCAGCTCTCTCCCAGCGTGGTGGAGTCTGCGGCTTGCTGCCCGTTGGGCATCATGTAGTCGTCCTGACCCCGGCCGTTGAAGTTCCCGCACATGCCACAGGTCAGGTTGAAGTAGGTCGTGGGCACCTTCACCTCCACCGAGTGGTCGGCGTCGTAAGACACTCTCAGGCTGAAGCCTGTCTCCAGGCTGATGTAGCGGCCGCTCCTGCTCACTGTGACGGCACCTCCCGCTGCGCTCACCGGCAGGGTCTGGCGCACCCCGTTGACCTAGGGCAGACACACCCCAGTGGGCCCTGGGCTTGCACGCAGCCTCCCTGAGGCCTCCCTCACGGGGAAAACAGGCCCCAGAACCCAGCACAGCACACCAGCGCCCACGCTCCCCTCACGCATGGGCGCCCCTGAGGCTTGGCCAGCCCTGCCTCTTCTCTGCACTGCGCGGGGGCCTGTGTTCAACACTGGCCACATTCTTCCCTCCTTCCCTCTTCCTCCTCCAGCCCTTCCCACAATGGAAGCACCGTGGAGAGAGCGCCCCCGGGGTTTATGGGGAGCCCACCCAGGGCCTGGGACAAAAGGGTCTGGTTCAGGCAAGACCCTGCCAAGAAAAGCCACCGCCGTCTTCCAGCCGCTCCGCCCTCATGCCAGCCCAGCTCCCTACCAGCACTTGGCTCCGCTCGTTCTTGACAATTGCAATGCGTTCTCCGTACACCTCCACCAGGACTTCACGCACGTAGGACACCCTGGGGTTCCCACGATGCTCGTTCTTGGCCTCAATATTGAAGTAGGGCAGGGAGGTGGCATTGGAGCACACTTTGGCCAGGGTGTAGGTGCAGTTCCCCATGAAGTTGTGCATCACCTTGTCAAAGGTGTTGTAGTGCGGGTCACCGTGAACATGGCAGGTGCCGTAAGAGTACGGGAAGCAGCCGGGTTTCCCGTCCTGCACCCCGCAGTACTGGCCTGCAGGGCAGGAGGCACTGGAGCACTGGACTTTGCTCCCCCGCCCTGGACACGTGCACTTTGAGGAGCAGGTGTTGTCCGTCCAGAACACCGAGCCCACGGGGTAGTGCTGCCCGTTGTGCCAACACCCGCACTGCTGGCTGGGCACGCATCGGCCATTGTAGAGCAGGTACCCGCTGTCGCACACGCATCCCTCCACGCATGGCAGGCTGCAAGTAGCAGGAGCCATAGGGTCAACACAGGTAGCAGGGCAGGCTGCAGCGCACGGCTCGTAGTGGCTGTTGGCAGGGCACGTGATGGCTGCCAAGAGAAATGGAATACCAGGGATATCGTCAGGATTCCTCCACAAGGAGTCCTCTTATGGTCACTAAACAGCAACTGCCTATTTAGGAAACTAAATCCCACCAGCTGGCCCCTTACAATGCCTCCTGCATGGAAAGGACCTGCATGTGAACTCCGCTGACAAACGGTCCTCCCACAGTCATCAGCCAGCACAGGGAAATGGCATTTTTCCCCCTTCCAAACCCACTTTCCGAGGAAAAATGGAGACCTTGAACCAACGAGACTGTGGCCCAACAGGGTCAGCAGAGCAATACGTCTCGGTGCTGACTTACGGCAGAACGTTGCGTTCCTCCACGCGGGAATCTTCACACCGAGCGACTGGCAGACGTCCGCATAGGACTGCAAACTGTTGCACAGGGCCTCGCGATCCAGCCCCAGCTCACACAGGTCGTAAAGGCAGGTGTTGAAGTAACCACTGGGGCTCAGGACAGCATGGCACAACTCAAACGGGCCACTGGTGTCAGTGAGGAGTCCGCAGAAGCGGCTGCTGGCAATGACTTGCTTGTCCGTCTCGTTGCAGACCGGGCTGGGGATTGGTCCGGGTGAGCAGCTGTGGAAAGGCAGGGGGAAGGGCCCCTGGGTTATCTGTGGGCGTCTCCTGGTGTCTCACCCTCCCCACGCCTGACACATTCCCAGGCCTGCCAGGGGCCACGCACCTGCTGTCGTTGGACACCTGCCAGCTGTTGCCCAGGCTGGTGGAGTCTGGCTCCGGCACCCCCTCCGGGTTCAGGAAGTCGTCCGCTGCCATCCCGTTGTAGTTCCCACACATGCCACAGACCCTCTGCCCAAAGGTGCTCGGAAGCGTCACCTCCACCCGATGGTTCCCGTCAAACTTCACTCTCAAGCCAAAGTCTGTTGAGACCACGGTGTAGAACCCACTGGACGAGACCTGCACGCCTGCTGATGGGGTGCAGGGCAGGACCTCTTCCACTCCATTGACCTGGAAGGACAGCAGGCGAGGCACAGTTGCTGCAACCCATTCGGCACGGCTCTCTCCTCTTGCAGCCACAGCCCCGCCGTCGCTCCCCCTTGGGCTTACCGTCACCACTCCGCCCTTCCCCAGCCTTATCCGCTGGCCAGACACATCGACGTCCACGTATCGGACGTAGGACACGCGAGTGTTGCCTCCCCTGTGCTCGTTGGCCGCTTCCACGTTGAAGTAGGGCAGGGAGCTGTTGCTCTCGCACAGCTTGGAGAGGGTGTAGGTGCAGGTGCCCATGAAGTGGTGAATTTGCTTGTCGAACGTGTGGTAGTGAGGGTCTCCTTCCACCACACAGGTCCCTGACAGAGGGAAGGCCACAGGAAGCGTTCCATTAAACAGCTCCTGACGCCTCTTCTCCCCTGCCCACCCTGCACAAAGCACTACAGCCCCCCATGACTGCTCTACTCTGTTCACCTGAGCCTGGCGGCGGTGTTGGTGTCGGATTCTCTGTCGAAGATGGGGCGGTGCTGGGGCTCGGTGACGGTGTAGTCACATCGGCTATGGGAGAGACAATGCACATGCAAACTCACTCCTCCCTGACAAGCTCCTTCTCAGGGCAGAAACTGCACAGACTGCCTCAACGAGCAATAATGGCCCTGGAGCCACCCTTCCCCAAGTGGGAAACAAACCTGGGCAGTATCCCTTCCTGATGGACAGATCATCCAATGCTACATCGCTCCGGAAATCTTCACCCCATTCTCCCTCAAGGACAATCTAGGGAAAGGGTTGGTTTCCAGCATTAGCTCCAGTCGCACACAGGAAGCGCCGTTTCAAAGCACGGTCTGCCTCAAAGGGCAGTCAGATCCTCTGCCCTACCTGCATGTTTCCTGTGCTGTGCACCGTGACCTCTCCCATGTTCCATCTGTCCCCCTGGTTCCCAACACTGCTCCAGATCATCACCAACTCTTCGTTCTTAGCCACGTACACCCGCAGGGCCATTGTTTCAGCCACTCCGTACATGTGATACCAGAAGCGGAAGCAGTGCGGTCCTTCTGAACTGCACACCGGACTGACCAGCTGAGCCACAAAACCGTTGAGGGCATTGCTGCCTTGCAGGTAGATGTAGTAGCCGTCTGAAACAAAGCACAAGCCACGCTGACATACTGACAGGCACCATCAAACCTGGACAAAGCACTCTGGAACAACCCAGACACCGGCTTGGCAGCACCCCCTGCAGCAGCTCAAGGCAGGCAAGGGTGGGGAGAGCAAACAGATCCTCTTGCACATCCTTCTCTAGCCACAAACACGCAGCCTTGAGTCTACCTGTGAACCATGCTCGCCGTGGACGATGCCAGATGGACGGTTTCAGCTGAGAAACAGCATCACTTCCGTCTCTACAAAGCATCGCCATAATCCTAGCATGACTCGGCAGCTTTCGGACCCATTCATCATCGGTTTCTAGAGGAGCCAGCGTCTGCTAACAGACACCCGTTTGCCGTCCCCTGAGAGAGCCTGGCCACTGGGCTCCGCATTGCTTTCCCCCTCGCACAGTAGATCCTTGCCTGCCCTGGCGGTATCACAGACTGATTCCTAGGGCTGCAAGGCTTCCTAAAGCAAGGGCCTGGCCCTGGGGAAGACTGCCACAAGCAGCTCTGGAACAAGCCCAAGAAGCATGTGGCCTGTATTTCCTGCCAGAAGAGGCTCCTCGTCCCCTCCCCAGGGATACCCCTCTGCCTGAAGGACCACCATGTACCAGCTGCTCTTCCTACCTCCTGTTGTGTGGTCATAGGAAGGGCCGGTATCTGGCGAGGGTGTTGGCCCCTTGTGCCTTATCCAGTCGATGCTGCTGTAGTCCGCCTGTACCCACTCACAGAAGTCAACGTCGAATGTGCAGGAGAAATTGCAGGCTGCAGGGGAAGATGAATATGGTGCAGAAAGAAAAGCAGAATTTCTACAGTGAGGGCAGGGACACCTTCTCCTTGTGTCCTGGCAGGGACACCTACATTCCCGGCGTGCTCATGGCCAGGTGAGGATGGCCAACTAAGTGGAAGCACGTGGTGTGCCAGCGTAGCAGAGGAAAAACTGCGGACAGATAGGCCAGGGAGCAAGGTTGTTCCCAGATTATCGGCTTCATCTTGGGTATTCCAAGGTGTTCACTAATCAAGGCTGCCTCCCTCTTCCCCCTCCCTCGTCCGGTTGTCCCTCCCTCTCTTCACCTCGCTGGTCCTGGGTGGTACCTCGCTAAGCCTCCTTACAGCCTCCATCCAGCCATGGGCAGGATGTTACCAGTGACTCACTACAACTCTAGGTCTTTTCTGACAGCCCCTTGTCAGCAGCACTTCATGTACAGAAGAGGGACAGCAGGCACCACAGCCTTGACCACTCTTGCCTGGCACTGCATTTCCATCCCACTAGCAGCACTCAGGCAGTTGCCCGCCTTCCCAGGGCCTAAGAAGCTGCTGACAACACACCCCGGAGAGGCCACTCCAGAGCCAAAGACAGGCAGCGCTGGGCAGAACGCTTTGGGCAGGACACGTAGGGGAGCAGAGGTAAGGCCTTTGTGGACTGCCAGGCTGGAAAGGGTTGTGCCCAACCCCTCAGAGCTGCTGTGACATGGCGGGGCTCCTGGATCTTAACCCTTAGGCTGTCAGCCCTAGAGCCAAGGCATGCAACAGAGGGGAAAAAGAACACTCACGATCTGCTCACCAGAAGGGACAACTACTACTCACATCCACAGAGTATGTGGAGGGAGAGGGAGACTCTTACCGCTCACTCTTGAACACAAACACAAACGAGACATTTACCACAGACAGTGCCAGCGCTCCAGTCTCCCAGAGTGACTCCTGCCTGGGTGCAGGCGGCAGCGTAGGCCTCCAGGTCATTGCACAGCTGCTCTGTGCTGCCCCCGGTGGCACACTGGTCATAGACACAGCTCTCAAAGTAGGATTTGGGTGGCAGAACCGCATGGCATGGCTGGAACGGGCCGCCAAGTTGCGTGAGGACTGCACACTGCTTGTTAGCTGCCTCCTCCTGGGAGGGGGAGCAGGACGCAGGCGGGAAGATGGTTGGGTCACACCTACAAAGCAGATGGATACCCCTGAGGTCACAGCAGCCTGTGCACCCCAGCCACACCATTTCCTGACTTCTTCCCCATGCAAAGCCTCAGCCTGTGGAGTCCAGACCCCTTGCCGAGGAAACACACACCCCAGATTTCATTTGCAAGGGTTAGGAACACGGCCCACAGTCACCACTCTCCTCTGTGGCATCAGGCAGGCAAAAACAAACGGCTGAAACAGTTGGCGCCACAACAGCTCGGGAGGAGCACCGTGCCCACCAACCCTCCCACCCCCTCCATCCCCCCCGAGCACTCTCTTCGGGGTCAGGAACAGTGAGTGTGCAGAGTGGGATGCAGGGCCCTGCACAGAGGTCACCAAGGACCCCAGAGCACGGCACCTACAGGGAGAAAGCACCGTGAACCCCACCGGAGAACCGCACAGCGGGGACCTGACACCAACCCTAGTGAGCTAGCCCTCAGGGGAAAGGGGAAAGGGGAGCAGCCGCATGCCTGGAATCTATCTGCAGGCACGACATCCCAGACACGAATGAAGCAGAGCAGGGCGGACTCAAGGGCCACAGGTCTGCTGCTCCGGAGACCTTCCCGCAACCACCTCCTCTCTGCCATTCCCGACCCTCCCTCCTTGTTCCACCCACAACCGCTGTCTCCCAGGCTCCCCTTCATCTGTTATCCACGCTGCAGGACAAGGACTCACGGCCAGTCATTGTCCGGCACCATCCAGCTGGCTCCAAAGTCATTGAAATCAGGCACTATCACCCCGTCGGGTCTCATGAAGTCGTCCTGCTGGCTCCCGGTGTACGTCCCACACAACCCACACAGCTTGCCCTTGTGCTTCTCAGACACCCTCACTAGGAGCTCATGGTCCCCGTTGAACTGCAGCTGCAGGCCCAGCCTCGTAGAAACTTGCACGTAGGAGCCACTCAGGGAAACGGTCACGCTGGGGATAGGAGAAGCAGGCAGGGAGGCCGGAACACCATTGATCTGAATACGGGAGAGAGAGGGAGAGAGAAACATAAAGACGTGCCCTCCACTGAAAAGTCAGTGTTCTTCCCTGCCGTGGTGCCAGGGCCCAGGGAGTCAGAAGCGCGGAAGGCACGGGAAACCCTGCCCAGACGTACAGGGACAGCAGCTACTCTACACACGGCGCACACAAGGCTCAGGCAAGCAAGCAGAACATCGGTCGCTGTGCTTGCAGTCATCTCCTCCCCACTCAGAGACCCACCACGCTCTTCCATGAGCGTGCCAGCACGCTCAGGGAATGTTGAGTGCTTCTTGGAGGCTCAAGTATTCAAGCTGATTTCCTGAAAGGAAACCGGGTGGGGAAGGCAACCAAGAAATGGTACTTTGGAAGACGGTAGTTCCCAGGTCTAAAAATGAGGGGCTTACGTAGACTGCCTTGTTCTTCTGCAGTGCGATGTGGAGGCCTTCCACAGACAGCGCCACAGAGTTAAGGGCTGTCCAGCTCTGGCTGCCCCGATGCTCGTTGCGGGTGGTGACAGTGAACCCAACGGAGGAGTTGCCGCAGCCCGTCACCACTGTGTAGTTGCAAGAGCCCTGGAAGTGGTGAAGCTTCCCATCGAAGGTGCTGTAATGCGGGTCCCCGTAGATGTGGCAGAGAGCACTGCTGGCTGGGTAACAGCCCCTGTGGCCATTCTGGATCGTGCAGACCTCATCCTCACCACAGGACAGCGCAGAGCAAACCATCTGGCCTTTGGCTTCACACCGGCACTGGCGAGTGCAGTTCTCGCTCACAAAGCGCTCGCCTTCCTGCAGGCAGAGAAACACGGAGCACCAGCGCATCAGGCAGGGAAACAGAGGAAAACAGGTGCCCTGGGAGGGGAGCAAGCTGGGGCAGGGCTTTCACTCACGCTGAAGTAGATGCCCTCAAAGAGGCAGCCACAGTGAGCCTCGGGCACACAGGCGTCTCCGCTGAGCAAAAAGCCAGAGGTGCATGCACAGCCCTCCACGCAGGGCTTGGAACAGTTCTGTGGGGCTTGTCGGTCGAGGCAGGTGGCAGGACAGCCGGTCATGCAAGGGTCATAGTAGGTGTTGGCAGGGCACAGCAGGGCTGCAAGGGGATGAGGACAATTAGGACCAGAAAAGCCCTCAAGAAATGGCTACTTTCTGGGAAAGGGAAGGCTAAAGATTTGGCAAGAAATGCTGTGGCCACAGGTTTGGCACACAGGAGGCGGCAAGTTTTCCGCTGGGAAATCCAAGGTAGGTACTCACGGCAGAAGGTGGCATTCCTCCAGGGAAGAAGAGTCACGCCCGCCACCTGGCACGCGTCAGCGTAGGCCTCCAGAGCACCACACAGGACCTCCCGGCCACCGTTCAGGGCACAAAGGTCGTAGAAGCAGGACTCAAAGTAGTTCTGGGGGTTGATCACAGAGTGGCAGTTCTCAAAAGAGCCAGGCCTGGCGGTCAGCATGCCACAGAACCCGTCTGACTGGTAGAGCTTCTCCTCTTCTGCACTGCAGGGTGCAGGGGGGTCGGGGACACCGCAAGAGGGGTCGTCGCCTGGGACCTTCCAGCTCTCTCCCAGCGTGGTGGAGTCTGCGGCTTGCTGCCCGTTGGGCATCATGTAGTCGTCCTGACCCCGGCCGTTGAAGTTCCCGCACATGCCACAGGTCAGGTTGAAGTAGGTCGTGGGCACCTTCACCTCCACCGAGTGGTCGGCGTCGTAAGACACTCTCAGGCTGAAGCCTGTCTCCAGGCTGATGTAGCGGCCGCTCCTGCTCACTGTGACGGCACCTCCCGCTGCGCTCACCGGCAGGGTCTGGCGCACCCCGTTGACCTAGGGCAGACACACCTCAGTGGGCCCTGGGCTTGCACGCAGCCTCCCTGAGGCCTCCCTCAAGGGGAAAACAGGCCCCAGAACCCAGCACAGCACACCAGCGCCCACGCTCCCCTCACGCATGGGCGCCCCGAGGCTTGGCCAGCCCTGCCTCTTCTCTGCACTGCGCGGGGGCCTGTGTTCAACACTGGCCACATTCTTCCCTCCTTCCCTCTTCCTCCTCCAGCCCTTCCCACAATGGAAGCACCGTGGAGAGAGCGCCCCCGGGGTTTATGGGGAGCCCACCCAGGGCCTGGGACAAAAGGGTCTGGTTCAGGCAAGACCCTGCCAAGAAAAGCCACCGCCGTCTTCCAGCCGCTCCGCCCTCATGCCAGCCCAGCTCCCTACCAGCACTTGGCTCCGCTCGTTCTTGACAATTGCAATGCGTTCTCCGTACACCTCCACCAGGACTTCACGCACGTAGGACACCCTGGGGTTCCCACGATGCTCGTTCTTGGCCTCAATATTGAAGTAGGGCAGGGAGGTGGCATTGGAGCACACTTTGGCCAGGGTGTAGGTGCAGTTCCCCATGAAGTTGTGCATCACCTTGTCAAAGGTGTTGTAGTGCGGGTCACCGTGAACATGGCAGGTGCCGTAAGAGTACGGGAAGCAGCCGGGTTTCCCGTCCTGCACCCCGCAGTACTGGCCTGCAGGGCAGGAGGCACTGGAGCACTGGACTTTGCTCCCCCGCCCTGGACACGTGCACTTTGAGGAGCAGGTGTTGTCCGTCCAGAACACCGAGCCCACGGGGTAGTGCTGCCCGTTGTGCCAACACCCGCACTGCTGGCTGGGCACGCATCGGCCATTGTAGAGCAGGTACCCGCTGTCGCACACGCATCCCTCCACGCATGGCAGGCCGCAGGTATAGGGTGCTGTTGGGTCAACACAGGTAGCAGGGCAGGCTGCAGCGCACGGCTCGTAGTGGCTGTTGGCAGGGCACGTGATGGCTGCCAAGACAAAAGGCATAAATTGTACAAAGGGTAATTCTTTGCTCACTTTTCTCCCTCTCAAAATTAGAATCCCATATTTTCTCACATGGTCTGCCATCTTTGCCCCGTGAGAACACTGAATAACAGAATCACAGAATGGTTGAGGTTGGAAGGGACCTTTAGAGATCATCTAGTCCAACCCCCTTGCTCAAGCAGGATCATCTGAAGTAGGCTGCCCAAGACCGTGTCCTGATGGCTTTTGAATATCTCCACGGACAGAGGCCCCTGGGCAAGCTCTCTGGGCAAGCTGTTCCACTTCTCAATCACCCTCACAGTAAAAGTTTTTCATCAGATTCAGACAGACCTTCCTGGGTTTCAGTTTGTGCGCACTGCCTCTTGTCCTGTCACTGGGACCACTGAAAAGAGTCCAGCTCCATGTTCTTCATGCTCCCCCTTCAGATATTTACCTGCACTGATAAGATCCCCCCTCAGCCTTCTCTTCTCCAGGCTAAACAAACCTAGATTTCTCAGCCTTTTCTCATGAGAGAGACTCTAGACTCTTAATCCCGTTAGCAGGCCTACGCTGGACTCGCTCCAGTAACTCCACGTTTCTCTTCTCCTGTGGAGCCCAGAAGGGGACACAGTATTCCAGGTGTGGCCTCAAAAGTGCAAAGTAGAGGGGAAGGATCACTGAATCATCCCTGACCCACTGAAACAGAAAAGGGGCCCCTGCTACTAATAATTAACTCTATATCCTCACGTCATGTAACAAGAATGGTTATTATTCCCCACTCCAATGTTTCATTCTCAAGTTGGGTTTTCCTAGGAGCATGGAACCATGGCATGCTTTCTGTGCTGACTTACGGCAGAACGTTGCGTTCCTCCACGCGGGAATCTTCACACCGAGCGACTGGCAGACGTCCGCATAGGACTGCAAACTGTTGCACAGGGCCTCGCGATCCAGCCCCAGCTCACACAGGTCGTAAAGGCAGGTGTTGAAGTAACCACTGGGGCTCAGGACAGCATGGCACAACTCAAACGGGCCACTGGTGTCAGTGAGGAGTCCGCAGAAGCGGCTGCTGGCAATGACTTGCTTGTCCGTCTCGTTGCAGACCGGGCTGGGGATTGGTCCGGGTGAGCAGCTGTGGAAAGGCAGGGGGAAGGGCCCCTGGGTTATCTGTGGGCGTCTCCTGGTGTCTCACCCTCCCCACGCCTGACACATTCCCAGGCCTGCCAGGGGCCACGCACCTGCTGTCGTTGGACACCTGCCAGCTGTTGCCCAGGCTGGTGGAGTCTGGCTCCGGCACCCCCTCCGGGTTCAGGAAGTCGTCCGCTGCCATCCCGTTGTAGTTCCCACACATGCCACAGACCCTCTGCCCAAAGGTGCTCGGAAGCGTCACCTCCACCCGATGGTTCCCGTCAAACTTCACTCTCAAGCCAAAGTCTGTTGAGACCACGGTGTAGAACCCACTGGACGAGACCTGCACGCCTGCTGATGGGGTGCAGGGCAGGACCTCTTCCACTCCATTGACCTGGAAGGACAGCAGGCGAGGCACGGTTGCTGCAACCCATTCGGCACGGCTCTCTCCTCTTGCAGCCACAGCCCCGCTGTCGCTCCCCCTTGGGCTTACCGTCACCACTCCGCCCTTCCCCAGCCTTATCCGCTGGCCAGACACATCGACGTCCACGTATCGGACGTAGGACACGCGAGTGTTGCCTCCCCTGTGCTCGTTGGCCGCTTCCACGTTGAAGTAGGGCAGGGAGCTGTTGCTCTCGCACAGCTTGGAGAGGGTGTAGGTGCAGGTGCCCATGAAGTGGTGAATTTGCTTGTCGAACGTGTGGTAGTGAGGGTCTCCTTCCACCACACAGGTCCCTGACAGAGGGAAGGCCACAGGAAGCGTTCCATTAAACAGCTCCTGACGCCTCTTCTCCCCTGCCCACCCTGCACAAAGCACTACAGCCCCCCATGACTGCTCTACTCTGTTCACCTGAGCCTGGCGGCGGTGTTGGTGTCGGATTCTCTGTCGAAGATGGGGCGGTGCTGGGGCTCGGTGACGGTGTAGTCACATCGGCTATGGGAGAGACAATGCACATGCAAACTCACTCCTCCCTGACAAGCTCCTTCTCAGGGCAGAAACTACACAGACTGCCTCAACGAGCAATAATGGCCCTGGAGCCGCCCCTCCACTACAGCCGCTCCGTGCCACAGCTCTGCGCCACGAAGAACACAAACCAAGCAGCTTACCACCAACAGCAAAAGCTGCGGATGGGAAACCACAGTACCTGAGCTCGGCGTGCCTGTTGGTGGCGCTGTAGGTGGAGGCTGTGTTGTGGTGTTTGGCAAGGCGGTCGGGGGTTTGGGTGTGGATGGACCTACAGCAAGACAGAGGGGAAAAAGAACGCTCACGATCTGCTCACCAGAAGGGACAACTACTACTCACATCCACAGAGTATGTGGAGGGAGAGGGAGACTCTTACCGCTCACTCTTGAACACAAACACAAACGAGACATTTACCACAGACAGTGCCAGCGCTCCAGTCTCCCAGAGTGACTCCTGCCTGGGTGCAGGCGGCAGCATAGGCCTCCAGGTCATTGCACAGCTGCTCTGTGCTGCCCCCGGTGGCACACTGGTCATAGACACAGCTCTCAAAGTAGGATTTGGGTGGCAGAACCGCATGGCATGGCTGGAACGGGCCGCCAAGTTGCGTGAGGACTGCACACTGCTTGTTAGCTGCCTCCTCCTGGGAGGGGGAGCAGGACGCAGGCGGGAAGATGGTTGGGTCACACCTACAAAGCAGATGGATACCCCTGAGGTCACAGCAGCCTGTGCACCCCAGCCACACCATTTCCTGACTTCTTCCCCATGCAAAGCCTCAGCCTGTGGAGTCCAGACCCCTTGCCGAGGAAACACACACCCCAGATTTCATTTGCAAGGGTTAGGAACACGGCCCACAGTCACCACTCTCCTCTGTGGCATCAGGCAGGCAAAAACAAACGGCTGAAACAGTTGGCGCCACAACAGCTCGGGAGGAGCACCGTGCCCACCAACCCTCCCACCCCCTCCATCCCCCCCGAGCACTCTCTTCGGGGTCAGGAACAGTGAGTGTGCAGAGTGGGATGCAGGGCCCTGCACAGAGGTCACCAAGGACCCCAGAGCACGGCACCTACAGGGAGAAAGCACCGTGAACCCCACCGGAGAACCGCACAGCGGGGACCTGACACCAACCCTAGTGAGCTAGCCCTCAGGGGAAAGGGGAAAGGGGAGCAGCCGCATGCCTGGAATCTATCTGCAGGCACGACATCCCAGACACGAATGAAGCAGAGCAGGGCGGACTCAAGGGCCACAGGTCTGCTGCTCCGGAGACCTTCCCGCAACCACCTCCTCTCTGCCATTCCCGACCCTCCCTCCTTGTTCCACCCACAACCGCTGTCTCCCAGGCTCCCCTTCATCTGTTATCCACGCTGCAGGACAAGGACTCACGGCCAGTCATTGTCCGGCACCATCCAGCTGGCTCCAAAGTCATTGAAATCAGGCACTATCACCCCGTCGGGTCTCATGAAGTCGTCCTGCTGGCTCCCGGTGTACGTCCCACACAACCCACACAGCTTGCCCTTGTGCTTCTCAGACACCCTCACTAGGAGCTCATGGTCCCCGTTGAACTGCAGCTGCAGGCCCAGCCTCGTAGAAACTTGCACGTAGGAGCCACTCAGGGAAACGGTCACGCTGGGGATAGGAGAAGCAGGCAGGGAGGCCGGAACACCATTGATCTGAATACGGGAGAGAGAGGGAGAGAGAAACATAAAGACGTGCCCTCCACTGAAAAGTCAGTGTTCTTCCCTGCCGTGGTGCCAGGGCCCAGGGAGTCAGAAGCGCGGAAGGCACGGGAAACCCTGCCCAGACGTACAGGGACAGCAGCTACTCTACACACGGCGCACACAAGGCTCAGGCAAGCAAGCAGAACATCGGTCGCTGTGCTTGCAGTCATCTCCTCCCCACTCAGAGACCCACCACGCTCTTCCATGAGCGTGCCAGCACGCTCAGGGAATGTTGAGCGCTTCTTGGAGGCTCAAGTATTCAAGCTGATTTCCTGAAAGGAAACCGGGTGGGGAAGGCAACCAAGAAATGGTACTTTGGAAGACGGTAGTTCCCAGGTCTAAAAATGAGGGGCTTACGTAGACTGCCTTGTTCTTCTGCAGTGCGATGTGGAGGCCTTCCACAGACAGCGCCACAGAGTTAAGGGCTGTCCAGCTCTGGCTGCCCCGATGCTCGTTGCGGGTGGTGACAGTGAACCCAACGGAGGAGTTGCCGCAGCCCGTCACCACTGTGTAGTTGCAAGAGCCCTGGAAGTGGTGAAGCTTCCCATCGAAGGTGCTGTAATGCGGGTCCCCGTAGATGTGGCAGAGAGCACTGCTGGCTGGGTAACAGCCCCTGTGGCCATTCTGGATCTTGCAGACCTCATCCTCACCACAGGACAGCGCAGAGCAAACCATCTGGCCTTTGGCTTCACACCGGCACTGGCGAGTGCAGTTCTCGCTCACAAAGCGCTCGCCTTCCTGCAGGCAGAGAAACACGGAGCACCAGCGCATCAGGCAGGGAAACAGAGGAAAACAGGTGCCCTGGGAGGGGAGCAAGTTGGGGCAGGGCTTTCACTCACGCTGAAGTAGATGCCCTCAAAGAGGCAGCCACAGTGAGCCTCGGGCACACAGGCGTCTCCGCTGAGCAAAAAGCCAGAGGTGCATGCACAGCCCTCCACGCAGGGCTTGGAACAGTTCTGTGGGGCTTGTCGGTCGAGGCAGGTGGCAGGACAGCCGGTCATGCAAGGGTCATAGTAGGTGTTGGCAGGGCACAGCAGGGCTGCAAGGGGATGAGGACAATTAGGACCAGAAAAGCCCTCAAGAAATGGCTACTTTCTGGGAAAGGGAAGGCTAAAGATTTGGCAAGAAATGCTGTGGCCACAGGTTTGGCACACAGGAGGCGGCAAGTTTTCCGCTGGGAAATCCAAGGTAGGTACTCACGGCAGAAGGTGGCATTCCTCCAGGGAAGAAGAGTCACGCCCGCCACCTGGCACGCGTCAGCGTAGGCCTCCAGAGCACCACACAGGACCTCCCGGCCACCGTTCAGGGCACAAAGGTCGTAGAAGCAGGACTCAAAGTAGTTCTGGGGGTTGATCACAGAGTGGCAGTTCTCAAAAGAGCCAGGCCTGGCGGTCAGCATGCCACAGAACCCGTCTGACTGGTAGAGCTTCTCCTCTTCTGCACTGCAGGGTGCAGGGGGGTCGGGGACACCGCAAGAGGGGTCGTCGCCTGGGACCTTCCAGCTCTCTCCCAGCGTGGTGGAGTCTGCGGCTTGCTGCCCGTTGGGCATCATGTAGTCGTCCTGACCCCGGCCGTTGAAGTTCCCGCACATGCCACAGGTCAGGTTGAAGTAGGTCGTGGGCACCTTCACCTCCACCGAGTGGTCGGCGTCGTAAGACACTCTCAGGCTGAAGCCTGTCTCCAGGCTGATGTAGCGGCCGCTCCTGCTCACTGTGACGGCACCTCCCGCTGCGCTCACCGGCAGGGTCTGGCGCACCCCGTTGACCTAGGGCAGACACACCCCAGTGGGCCCTGGGCTTGCACGCAGCCTCCCTGAGGCCTCCCTCACGGGGAAAACAGGCCCCAGAACCCAGCACAGCACACCAGCGCCCACGCTCCCCTCACGCATGGGCGCCCCGAGGCTTGGCCAGCCCTGCCTCTTCTCTGCACTGCGCGGGGGCCTGTGTTCAACACTGGCCACATTCTTCCCTCCTTCCCTCTTCCTCCTCCAGCCCTTCCCACAATGGAAGCACCGTGGAGAGAGCGCCCCCGGGGTTTATGGGGAGCCCACCCAGGGCCTGGGACAAAAGGGTCTGGTTCAGGCAAGACCCTGCCAAGAAAAGCCACCGCCGTCTTCCAGCCGCTCCGCCCTCATGCCAGCCCAGCTCCCTACCAGCACTTGGCTCCGCTCGTTCTTGACAATTGCAATGCGTTCTCCGTACACCTCCACCAGGACTTCACGCACGTAGGACACCCTGGGGTTCCCACGATGCTCGTTCTTGGCCTCAATATTGAAGTAGGGCAGGGAGGTGGCATTGGAGCACACTTTGGCCAGGGTGTAGGTGCAGTTCCCCATGAAGTTGTGCATCACCTTGTCAAAGGTGTTGTAGTGCGGGTCACCGTGAACATGGCAGGTGCCGTAAGAGTACGGGAAGCAGCCGGGTTTCCCGTCCTGCACCCCGCAGTACTGGCCTGCAGGGCAGGAGGCACTGGAGCACTGGACTTTGCTCCCCCGCCCTGGACACGTGCACTTTGAGGAGCAGGTGTTGTCCGTCCAGAACACCGAGCCCACGGGGTAGTGCTGCCCGTTGTGCCAACACCCGCACTGCTGGCTGGGCACGCATCGGCCATTGTAGAGCAGGTACCCGCTGTCGCACACGCATCCCTCCACGCATGGCAGGCTGCAAGTAGCAGGAGCCATAGGGTCAACACAGGTAGCAGGGCAGGCTGCAGCGCACGGCTCGTAGTGGCTGTTGGCAGGGCACGTGATGGCTGCCAAGAGAAATGGAATACCAGGGATATCGTCAGGATTCCTCCACAAGGAGTCCTCTTATGGTCACTAAACAGCAACTGCCTATTTAGGAAACTAAATCCCACCAGCTGGCCCCTTACAATGCCTCCTGCATGGAAAGGACCTGCATGTGAACTCCGCTGACAAACGGTCCTCCCACAGTCATCAGCCAGCACAGGGAAATGGCATTTTTCCCCCTTCCAAACCCACTTTCCGAGGAAAAATGGAGACCTTGAACCAACGAGACTGTGGCCCAACAGGGTCAGCAGAGCAATACGTCTCGGTGCTGACTTACGGCAGAACGTTGCGTTCCTCCACGCGGGAATCTTCACACCGAGCGACTGGCAGACGTCCGCATAGGACTGCAAACTGTTGCACAGGGCCTCGCGATCCAGCCCCAGCTCACACAGGTCGTAAAGGCAGGTGTTGAAGTAACCACTGGGGCTCAGGACAGCATGGCACAACTCAAACAGGCCACTGGTGTCAGTGAGGAGTCCGCAGAAGCGGCTGCTGGCAATGACTTGCTTGTCCGTCTCGTTGCAGACCGGGCTGGGGATTGGTCCGGGTGAGCAGCTGTGGAAAGGCAGGGGGAAGGGCCCCTGGGTTATCTGTGGGCGTCTCCTGGTGTCTCACCCTCCCCACGCCTGACACATTCCCAGGCCTGCCAGGGGCCACGCACCTGCTGTCGTTGGACACCTGCCAGCTGTTGCCCAGGCTGGTGGAGTCTGGCTCCGGCACCCCCTCCGGGTTCAGGAAGTCGTCCGCTGCCATCCCGTTGTAGTTCCCACACATGCCACAGACCCTCTGCCCAAAGGTGCTCGGAAGCGTCACCTCCACCCGATGGTTCCCGTCAAACTTCACTCTCAAGCCAAAGTCTGTTGAGACCACGGTGTAGAACCCACTGGATGAGACCTGCACGCCTGCTGATGGGGTGCAGGGCAGGACCTCTTCCACTCCATTGACCTGGAAGGACAGCAGGCGAGGCACGGTTGCTGCAACCCATTCGGCACGGCTCTCTCCTCTTGCAGCCACAGCCCCGCTGTCGCTCCCCCTTGGGCTTACCGTCACCACTCCGCCCTTCCCCAGCCTTATCCGCTGGCCAGACACATCGACGTCCACGTATCGGACGTAGGACACGCGAGTGTTGCCTCCCCTGTGCTCGTTGGCCGCTTCCACGTTGAAGTAGGGCAGGGAGCTGTTGCTCTCGCACAGCTTGGAGAGGGTGTAGGTGCAGGTGCCCATGAAGTGGTGAATTTGCTTGTCGAACGTGTGGTAGTGAGGGTCTCCTTCCACCACACAGGTCCCTGACAGAGGGAAGGCCACAGGAAGCGTTCCATTAAACAGCTCCTGACGCCTCTTCTCCCCTGCCCACCCTGCACAAAGCACTACAGCCCCCCATGACTGCTCTACTCTGTTCACCTGAGCCTGGCGGCGGTGTTGGTGTCGGATTCTCTGTCGAAGATGGGGCGGTGCTGGGGCTCGGTGACGGTGTAGTCACATCGGCTATGGGAGAGACAATGCACATGCAAACTCACTCCTCCCTGACAAGCTCCTTCTCAGGGCAGAAACTGCACAGACTGCCTCAACGAGCAATAATGGCCCTGGAGCCACCCTTCCCCAAGTGGGAAACAAACCTGGGCAGTATCCCTTCCTGATGGACAGATCATCCAATGCTACATCGCTCCGGAAATCTTCACCTCTCATACCCTCAAGGACAATCTAGGGAAAGGGTTGGTTTCCAGCATTAGCTCCAGTCGCACACAGGAAGCGCCGTTTCAAAGCACGGTCTGCCTCAAAGGGCAGTCAGATCCTCTGCCCTACCTGCATGTTTCCTGTGCTGTGCACCGTGACCTCTCCCAAGTTCCATCTGTCCCCCTGGTTCCCAGCAATTTTCCATTGCAGTACTGATGTTTCATTGGAAACTACATACACCCGCAGGGCCATTGTTTCAGCCACTCCGTACATGTGATACCAGAAGCGGAAGCAGTGCGGTCCTTCTGAATTGCATACTGGACTGACCAAATGGGCTACATCACTTTCTTTGTGTTCACTTCCTTGCAGGTAGACATAATAGCCATCTGGAATTAGCAGAGTGCCAGTGTCACATATTACTGGTGCAGAAGAATATAAAATCTCTCCTTTCTCATTTTTTGTGCAGGTACCAATTCTGAGAGGCACCAAGGAAGCAGCCTTCCCTGGAACTTATGATACTGGAAGATGAACACTGTACTTTCCAGAATAGAGCATCTCTAGAGAGCACTGGCCAAGGAGTGTGTTAACGTTAAGGTAGGCAGCAGTAGCCAGGCTATAATAGTACACCATTTTTCACATACCATCTCTATCAAACTCCTAGTCCCCAAAGTGATTTGCAGGAGATTACACTCATGTCCTACTTAGGGAAAGGCAAGCCTCCTAAAAGAAAGGCCAAGCACTGGAGTGATCGCATCTCTAGCTGGATATGTCTTTGCTGAAGCCTCTTCCCAGGAAACTATGCAAATATTTCACTCACTCATGCATCTCCTGCACATTTCATCCACCCCAACACAGACTCCTGACTGCTGCAAAAGACTTTGGATCAAGCCCAGTAAACACTTGTCCTGTATTTCCTGTTAGAAGAATCTGTTTGCCCTCTTCCCAGGGAGATCTTCCTACCTGAAGCATAGCCATGTACTGGCTCTTGTTCCTACCTCCTGTTGTGTGGTCATAGGAGGGGCCTGTATTTGGTGAGGGCGTTGGCCCCTTGTGCCTTATCCAGTCAAAATCGTCATTGGCCGCCTGTTCCCACTCACAGAAGTTGATGTCAAACGTGCAGGATAAATTGCAAGCAGTTGGTGCAGCTGCATATGATGTAGAAAAAAAAAGCACAATTTCCACAGTGAGGTTTGGTAATTTTTTCCTTGTTCTAACAATGCCCTTCTACTCCTCTGGTGTACCCACATCCATGAAAAATTTGAAGGCGTTATAGTGGAATGTGTAGAAGCTAACAGTACAGTTAAACTCACTTTGAAATATGAAATTGTGTTTTTGAGAATGTGTCGTATTTTACCAGTCCATTCCTCAATTGTTCTCATAACGGCATTAATATCCTATATTTTTACGCTGTGCTACAGCCATAACCCTTGGTCATTTGAGCAAATTGCTCAAAGCGATCCTGCTTGGTATGGTGGGTATTCAGCTGGCTCTCAGAATGCTGCTTTGGTGAAAATCCAGGATTCATAAAAAGAAACGGTCTCCTATTTCTTTTTATCACTTATAAAGTAAGATGAGAAGTATTGTCTCAGGATTGCGAAGAGGTCATGGGATGCCTTTTCATGTTATAACATATTTAGGCTGCCATTTCTGCTGGCTTTCCTGAGATGCTAAGCATTTGAGTGTGTCTTACATCTTCCCTTGAATCACCTCTTGTTAAATTCTGTTCAGCTTTTTAATCACCTGAGTTTATATTTGTAGCGTGAGGCTGTTCGCTAAATGACCTCATGACTTACCGCAGATGGTATTTTTTCTCCAGTCACCCAGATTTACACCTCTAAGTTCACAGACAGCAGCATATGCCTCTAAAATTTTGCAAAACTGTTCAGAATTCCCATCTGTGGCACACAAGTCATAGACACAGCTCTCGAAGTACAGCTGAGGGGGAATGTACCAATGACAGACTTCAAAAGGCTCACTACTTTTCAAAATGATTTTGCAGAGTTCTTCATATTCTTTCTCTTTCGCTGCATCACAGGTGGGTGGTACAACTGCAATTGGATTACACCTGCATCAAAAATGAACAACAGCTTGGTAATGTGATAAATATTTAAATTTTACTGTACAGTAAATGCTCTGACTTGCAAAGTATACCTCAACAGTAATGAAACCCTATGCCAAAATTCTGTGGATTTGCTATGTATTCTCATCTTTAGTCTGTCAGACCTAAAGGTGAGAATAATTACACTTAGACCCATAATTCCCCATTAAGAATATAATAGTGAGTTGTTGTTATACGACCAGCTATTTAACACTGGCAAGATAATTTAAATTCACTATTGCATATAGTAAAAGTAGTAATTTGTATGTGAAAGTATTAATAGACAGAGAAAAGCCCTGTGCCTATCTTCATCAATGTGGAGCTATCTCAGGAGCGGAACCTGAGATCCATATTTAGCTTTCTCATAGTTGGATGGAAATATTTTAGAATACAGAAATAAGAAAAAAATCAAGTTAATATGCAAAAAAAGCCTAGTTTTGATTAAAATGTACAATGTTCATATGGAAAACATATGAATAGTGCTTTAACATTTCTACACTTTCTTTTAAAATGTAGAGCTACTCAAAGATGAAAATGCTGGCATACAAGTAATATCAAGGAAGGATTTCTATAGAACATAAGTCAATGCAGGCTTCAGCTTTTTGCTATTTCCTGTAATATAATCAGATACTTACGTCCAGTTGTCATCCTTCACTACCCAGCTGTCACCAAATTTATTTGGATCGTGTTCTAGGACTTTATCTGGTTTAAGAAAATCATCCAGCTGGTTGTCAGTGTATGTCCCACACAGACCACACAGCTGTCCTTTAAGACTTTCATCAACCTGAACAAAAAGCTCCTGGTCACCATCAAACTTCACCTGGATCCCTATAGAGGTATCAATGACCACATAGTGTCCTTTTAAAGCTACTCTGGCTCCATGTTTCAAATTCACAGGAGGATGAACCTGGACTCCATCCACCTAAAGAAAACAAAACCCATACAAACATAAGTCAATAAAGCTCCTAGGAACCAAGGAGAGGTCCATGCTGTGAGTAGTGCAGCTTTCATCTCCAGGCCTTATTCTAGTGAGTAACGTAAACACAGCAGTTTGAAACTTAGCAGAACCTAACCAGCCGTATACTTGTCCCACATCTTGGATAGGGGTTTGTAGCACAAGTTGAGCTCTGTGTTGTCAAAACTACACACATGGCAATACTTGGAATAGCTAATTTAAAGACAGTTCTGATATGTATGAGTCTGAGAGTGTACGGCAAAAATGCTGTTTTAATTTTAAAGACCAGATCTGTAAAACTCAGACTTAGATTTAGTTCAGCAGAAGCCTTCTATTATGGATGCAGCTATTGTTTTTTTTTTTCTACAGCCTAATGCTGAAAAATTTTGAAAGGATAGAAGGAAGCTATGTTGATTTGAGCCTTATTTAGAAACACATTTCTGTGCCCTCTAGTATGTGCAGTCTTGGAGGTAAATAGAGAACCTTGATACAGTTCTGTGGGACAGAAAAAGGCAATGCACAGATGCAATGGACTGCTTGTCTTTGAAGTTTAACACTTACATAGGTCTCCTTGTTTTTCCTCACAACAATGTGAAGATTTTTCAGTGTGACAGCAATGGAGTTCAAGGCTGTCCAGTTTGGATTTCCTCTATGTTCATTTCTGGTTGTCACTGAAAACTGCTCAGAAGAATTTGTACATGTCTCAACAACTGTATAATTGCAGCCTCCTTGGAAATGGTACAGTCTCCCATCAAAAGTTATGTAATGTGGATCCCCAAAAATGTGGCAGCTGCTGGGATTGAGCGGATAACAGCCCAAAAGTCCATTCTGCACCTTGCAAACTTCGCTTACTTCGCATGTGTCTGAATTGCAAACTACAGTGTTATTTCCAGCACATATACATTGACCTGCACAGTTTGTTTGCCAAAATGTTTCTCCTTTCTGTTAGAGACAACAAAATAAAAAGAGTTAAAAAGAGCTCATGTTAACGGTAGGCTGTGAAATAAGCCCCTGAACTAAGTACCAGAACCAACCTCATAATATTTCTCATTTTGAAGGCAGCCACAGTTGCTCATGGACACACACTGTCCACCACTGATGACAAAACCACTGTTGCATTCACAACCCTCCACACAAGGTCCGCTGCAGTTCCTTGATGCAAGAGGGTCAAGACAGGTTGCAGGACAAGCACTGGTACATGGGTTGTAATGACTGTTGGGAGGGCATGCAACAGCTGAAAAACAAGAAAAGGCTCTGAAGTGACAAACACAACTCACATGAAGCCACCATCCACAATGAGATTATTTTGAACTAGTAACAATACTTTCTCAGAACATGTTTGGAGTCTAAAATTCCTTTCTTATTTTGATACTAGAATATTAAAGAGAAAACAATTCTACATGAGAATGGCATAAATGTTTAAAACATATACTCTGGCTGCTAAACACCTTCAACTCCATGTGAAAACTAAACCTCTTTACATGATGCCTAATATTTAGCTGATACATTTCTAGAAGTTCATGGATTGCTAAAGTCATTATATGAACTTATGAAACGCAAAACTCTATGACTGGCAAATATCAGATAAAACTCAGAGGTGAACTACCATTTTCAGGGATTAACAGTTCCTTTTTCTACACACCTTCCCAGGATAAGGAACATACATTTTCCTTGCTCTCTGTAGGAAAAATTCACAGTGCAAATTATATAGAATTTTATTCCCCAATACTTTGAGCAGACGTTCAAAGTACAAAGTTACGTGAGGTAGTGGCTAAAAGCAGCTTGCTCAGACAACAAGAGAGCTATTCAAACATTCTGTTCCCTACATATACTCACGGCAGAAGGTGGCATTCCTCCAGGGAAGAAGAGTCACGCCCGCCACCTGGCACGCGTCAGCGTAGGCCTCCAGAGCACCACACAGGACCTCCCGGCCACCGTTCAGGGCACAAAGGTCGTAGAAGCAGGACTCAAAGTAGTTCTGGGGGTTGATCACAGAGTGGCAGTTCTCAAAAGAGCCAGGCCTGGCGGTCAGCATGCCACAGAACCCGTCTGACTGGTAGAGCTTCTCCTCTTCTGCACTGCAGGGTGCAGGGGGGTCGGGGACACCGCAAGAGGGGTCGTCGCCTGGGACCTTCCAGCTCTCTCCCAGCGTGGTGGAGTCTGCGGCTTGCTGCCCGTTGGGCATCATGTAGTCGTCCTGACCCCGGCCGTTGAAGTTCCCGCACATGCCACAGGTCAGGTTGAAGTAGGTCGTGGGCACCTTCACCTCCACCGAGTGGTCGGCGTCGTAAGACACTCTCAGGCTGAAGCCTGTCTCCAGGCTGATGTAGCGGCCGCTCCTGCTCACTGTGACGGCACCTCCCGCTGCGCTCACCGGCAGGGTCTGGCGCACCCCGTTGACCTAGGGCAGACACACCCCAGTGGGCCCTGGGCTTGCACGCAGCCTCCCTGAGGCCTCCCTCACGGGGAAAACAGGCCCTAGAACCCAGCACAGCACACCAGCGCCCACGCTCCCCTCACGCATGGGCGCCCCTGAGGCTTGGCCAGCCCTGCCTCTTCTCTGCACTGCGCGGGGGCCTGTGTTCAACACTGGCCACATTCTTCCCTCCTTCCCTCTTCCTCCTCCAGCCCTTCCCACAATGGAAGCACCGTGGAGAGAGCGCCCCCGGGGTTTATGGGGAGCCCACCCAGGGCCTGGGACAAAAGGGTCTGGTTCAGGCAAGACCCTGCCAAGAAAAGCCACCGCCGTCTTCCAGCCGCTCCGCCCTCATGCCAGCCCAGCTCCCTACCAGCACTTGGCTCCGCTCGTTCTTGACAATTGCAATGCGTTCTCCGTACACCTCCACCAGGACTTCACGCACGTAGGACACCCTGGGGTTCCCACGATGCTCGTTCTTGGCCTCAATATTGAAGTAGGGCAGGGAGGTGGCATTGGAGCACACTTTGGCCAGGGTGTAGGTGCAGTTCCCCATGAAGTTGTGCATCACCTTGTCAAAGGTGTTGTAGTGCGGGTCACCGTGAACATGGCAGGTGCCGTAAGAGTACGGGAAGCAGCCGGGTTTCCCGTCCTGCACCCCGCAGTACTGGCCTGCAGGGCAGGAGGCACTGGAGCACTGGACTTTGCTCCCCCGCCCTGGACACGTGCACTTTGAGGAGCAGGTGTTGTCCGTCCAGAACACCGAGCCCACGGGGTAGTGCTGCCCGTTGTGCCAACACCCGCACTGCTGGCTGGGCACGCATCGGCCATTGTAGAGCAGGTACCCGCTGTCGCACACGCATCCCTCCACGCATGGCAGGCCGCAGGTATAGGGTGCTGTTGGGTCAACACAGGTAGCAGGGCAGGCTGCAGCGCACGGCTCGTAGTGGCTGTTGGCTGAGCAGGCTGGTGCTGTATAATGAAAGAAAACCTTCTGCATTAATGTTTTTTATGTATTGAACTATTTTTTTTAATAATTTTATTCAAAACATTTAGGGGACAGGCTGGAGTCCTGAGGCATTTTGATGCATGGCTTTATCGTCTTACCACCCTTTAATTTCTTTTAAGGTTTGAATTATTTCTCTGCTAAAACGAATTTCCTGCGAGTTCTCCTGTCCTGAAGATGGTTATTGTGAATTCATACACGGGTCTGAGGATATCAGTGTCATATACTTTGTCCTACATATGTTTCATGTTTCCATTACAGGTCTGATTTTTAGTTCTAGTCATATTGTAATTTCTTAATTTGTACTTTTTCACTTCATTGAGGTCTTCAATTTTTGTTAAATAATCAGGATGTGTTAGTGCTCTGCTGTATTTTTAGATCTTGTTACACACATGTAAAAATCTTAAGCCAATTAGAGCCTTTAAATAGAAGCATTTTCTGGGGAGGCGTTGCCAGAACTGAATTTGCCTGAACTATCCTTACTCAGCTTCTGTATATGTATGTATTGCTGTTCCATTTCAATGACATATTCTCATTTTACTTTTAGCCTACTTCCCTGTGGAGGAAGTGCTCACACAGTTATATTGCACCTTTCTCCGTCCATCCTCCTGTTTATGAAATTTGACCCAGCTAACTTATTGGAAACAATTTTGCAAGGTGAGTAGAGGACAAAAATATAATTCAAGTCCAATAAATAAAATAGAAGCAGGGCAAAGAGGAGAGATTCTGCAAGCAGCTTCAGCAGCGAAGGCTCACTGCTGCTTAGAAACCATGGAATCCATATGAGAAAAAGCCTCAATTATGTCCCCAGCAGAGAAAATGCTCCAACTGGAGACTGCAATCAACCATGAAACAGAAATCCCAGAGTAATCAGGCTTCATTCATTCCAGTGCTTACAGAGCAGTGTCTTTCTGCAGGTGCCCCATCTCCTTCAGGGCACAGAGCACATAAGGCACTGCACAGTGTATTGAATCAATATTTCATGTTCCCTGCATTGCTCCTGGTATGAGCAATTCTGTTCATGACTTTCTACCGGACAGTATTCGAATCCTGTTCTAAAGATTCTTTTTTTTTTCCTATAATTATGAAGTCCTAATTATATCTTTAGCAGTCCTAATTATATCTTCCTGAGGTAGTTTCCATCAATCTTTGATACATACGGCAGAAGGTTGCATTTCTCCATGGCTTCAGAAGGACTCCTGCAGCTTGGCACACATCTGCATAAGCCTGCAGGTTTTGACAGAGGGCTGCATTGTTCAAATGAAGTTCACACAGATCATACTGGCAGCCTTCTGAATAACTCTGTGGATCAGCTACTGCGTGGCAATTCTGGAACGGACCACTGGGATCAGTGATCAGGCCACAGTATTCATTACTTTGAATCATTTGTTTTTCATCTGTAGTGCAATTTGGGGTATGACCATCATCTGGCAAGCACCTGGTGTGGAAGAAAGATGTGGAGAAATTCACTGATGAACTTTGCATGCACAAGTATCCAAGATGCTTTTCAAATCATATCCAATAAAACTGCAGGGCTGGTCAAAAGCTAAGCATGACATATTTGAAAGTTCTAATTTTTCCACAGTTAAGGCAGAGACTCAGGTTTTAATATGATCTCAATCTTATAACTTTTGATCTGGAAGTGGTCTGAAAGAAACTCATATTTTAATTTTGGCTTTCTTTTAAGTCTAAAAACAACCTTTGTACATGGAAAGTATCTAGAAAGGAGCAAAAAGTAAAAACATTTTCAGTTAAATATCTATCCTCATTAAATAATATATTGTGAAATTATAAAATAAAAAGCAAAATATCTCAGAAGTGCTCAAATCGAACCTTCAAGTATTATTATTAATATTCTATAACAATAATTGAAATCCTAGTGGGCATCTGAAGATGTTTTATTCAAATTTTCTCTTTTAGCACAGGTGAAGTTGCTGTGAAGCTTTATCCAGATAAATGAAGTAAGTAAGCACTGACAAGACTGTGTGCATGACATTTTTAGCCCACATACAATAGTTGCTTAAAATACTGCTCATTACATAACCATCATCTTAGGCCTATCATCATGATTGGAGTCCTACCTGGAATCGTTGTAAACCTGCCAACTGTTTCCAAGGCTGGCCGAGTTTGTTTCCATCCCTCCATCTGGGTTAAGGAAGTCATCTGCTTTGTGTCCATTATAATTCCCACATATTCCACAGACTTTAGACATGTAGGTACTGGGAAGAGTGATTTCTGCTCTGTGATCTCCGTCAAACTTGACACTTAGTCCAAAATCAGTAGTAACCACAACATACTGCCCACTGAAGGAAATATTGACACTGTGCACCAAAGTCACAGGAAGCACCTGGCTGACTCCATCAACCTGTAGGCACAGAGAAAGACAATATTCATATTGGCTTTAAAATAAGTATTTTTGTGGTGATCCTTTCAGATCACATCCCTTTATTGAGCTTAAGCCTTGCACAGTGAGCCTGAAATAGCAGTAGGAACACTAACGTGTTAAATTTAAGTCTTGCTTAACATACATGCTGCATATAGGCACATAATCCAGGGGCACTAAGGTGTTAAATTTAAGTCTCGCTTAACATACATGCTGCATATAGGCACATAATCCAGGGGCACTAAGGTGTTAAATTTAAGTCTCGCTTAACATACATGCTGCATATAGGCACATAATCCAGGGGCACTAAGGTGTTAAATTTAAGTCTCGCTTAACATACATGCTGCATATAGGCACATAATCCAGGGGCACTAAGGTGTTAAATTTAAGTCTCACTTAACATACATGCTGTATATAGGCACATAATCCAGGGGCTCAGGACCACACTAATGAGGCAACACAACTTGCCAGTTCCAAAAGGTATGTGGTCAAAATGAGCCTGTGTCTTCTCAGACCATGGTCTTGGTGAACTTGACCTAGCTGGCAAAGGGCCAATGCTTAACATGGTCTGTCAGCATTATCAACTTACAGACCAAGAACAGGGTATAAGATTCAAAAAATGTAGGCTAGAATGAATTCTCAGAAATTTTTTAGCATTAGGCAGATTTTGAAAAAGCTTTTTTTTTTACTTTTTGTTTTTCTTTCTCTTTCTCCTTTACTTTTTCTTCTTCATAGATGAAATGTCAGACAACAGAAAGCAAGAGTGTCCAAGTAAAAGTGGCAACATATAATAAAATTAGCATACACTTTGCATGTTTGTCCTTATTATATATGTAGGTAAGTTCATTTTACTTAGAAACATAAATAATGAAATTAATAAAGAAATACAAGGAAAAAATATAAAAAGGAAGTAGTTGGAAAAATATGCATATGAAGTTCACTGTGTTTCTAAGATCAGATGGGAAAGGTCCCATTGTACATTTAAACTTCTGTCTCCTGTCACATAAATCACTGTACTATTTTCTTATAAGAAGGGTAGTAGTGAAGTAAGGTGACCTATTCATTTACTGTAGGTTTGGAATCAAATGTCTGTCTGCTGCCATGGCCCTTTATACTATGGAAAAGAGCTGTAAAGCAGTCTTAAAAACACAATAGCTGCTTAAATGACACAATTGGTATGAAGAAAGTAATCAGATTGTCCCTCTGGGACTCTCTCATCTGGCCCTGCTTTATTGCAAGTGCCAGGTGTTAAGTGCAGTTATCAGAGATGGGTAATAACTAGATATCAGGGATGAGCATGCAGCTTTGCAAGCCACTATGCAGGATCAGGAAATAACCACAAGTACAAATTCTGTAAATTCAGGGCCTCTTTATTCCCTGTTACAGACCATGCTTGAGGATGAGATCAAGCTAGAGAGGTAGGATAGCCTACTAAATCCATCTGGAGTGTCAACTCTAATCTCATCTCTTAGCATCACAGCACGAAATTTAGCCTATGTTTTCAGTCCTAAAATCTCAATGCTTACTTTACAAGACTCCACACTATTCCTAGGCCTAAATATCTGACTCTCCTCTAAATATTACTGGAAATTTGCTAGCAATTTGTACGCAGTGTACTGTGGTTTCTGCATTCACAGTAGAAGTTACTGATGAAATATGGTGGGCTCTGACCTCACCTTAACAACTCTGTTTTTACCCAGATTGATCCTGTAGTCATATACATCGATGTCCACATATTGAACATAGGACACGCGGGTGTTGCTTCCCCTGTGCTCGTTGGCTGCTTCCACATTGAAGTAGGGCAGCGAACTGTTGCTCTCGCACAGCTTGGAGAGGGTGTAGGTGCAGGTGCCCATGAAGTCATGACGCTGCTTGTCGAATGTGTAATAGTGAGGGTCCCCATGTATACTGCAAATTGCTTCTGGAGAGAGGAAAAAGGGAGATGTTCTCGTTAACACATGGGTGCATCCAGAAAAACCACTTCCTACCTTCACTGTGCTGTGGGAAAATACTGTCACCCCCATTTTGCACATTACATATGGGAGAACTGAAGCAGAGATGAGTTTACATGGCATAGAACAATGTTATAGAGACATACGCACAAAAATTAACTAGTAGCACTGGTAGAAAAAAACTCAGGTGCCCTTCTACAATGTATTGGCTAACATAGGTGTTTAGCTAAAATTACCTGTCACTAGAGGTGGCATAGGTTTTGTCGGTGTAGTTATTGATGGCTCAGGGGTGGGGACTGCATCTGTTGGTAGAAAAGACAAGGCAACACAATGAGTTATAACATTAAAGAGTATACAGTATGTACTCACCAACAAATGTGAATTTCTACGTACTCTTCACCAGCTTAAATTGGAAGTTTTTTATTTGAAGCAAAAGGAACTGCCTCTACTTAAAAATGAACATTTGAGGACATATGGGTCTTTTGAGCTTTTAGGGAAGCTTGTCTGACTGTTGGCTGGGTGAGAGCAACTGAGCTTGTCCCTGCATGCTTCTCTGGAGCTGGAAATGTATTTACAACTGGATATGTGATTCCCTCTGGTGAGTACGTTAAGGCAGTGAAGGTAATACTATCTGCAAGTGTTGGCAGGACTGGGAGTGAGTAACTTGCCAGAAGGTGCCACACAGCAGAAAGAAATGACTCTCAGGGCACTAGTAGTTTCTAATCAGAGTAGTTTGTTATTTCTTCAAAAGGATATTTTTCTTTGGAAAGTGAGAGCTGCAAGAGCTTCCTAGTGACAGACATAACAAACAGTGGTACTGTGGAGGCTTTGCTGATGCCTGCTTCTGCTTGCTGACATATTCTAGCATCTTCCTCATCTATTCTTTATCGACCACAAAATGCACGTGAACTACAGGAACCAACATAAGTATGCTCTTGATGTTCATACTCATTCCACTAGTGACTTCTGAATGACGGTGAATCTGTGTCTCTGGAAGTACAATAGACTGACCAAAACCTTCAGAGCACTCAAGTGTTCACTCCTGCCCCTCTGCAGAACCAAAAATAGCTCTACTCATTCAGCTACTCTCCTATCCCACGCTTGTAAGCCCTCCACTGTGGACTGCATGTGATAACACTCGCTATATGAGGAGATAAACAAGTGAGGAATTGGTTGATGCAGAATAATGTTTTCCATCTATTTATGGGTGCACTATAGGAATATAATTACCCAAATTAATCCACAAATAAGGCAATTAGTCTTCTGTACAATTTACACTACTAACAATATTATATATAGGGATTAAGTTATAGTACAGAAAGTAACTCATATGAGAGCAAGATAGAGATCTTTGAACCATGGATGGAGTAATTGCACACTACGACAGTACTGTTTTTATGCTGACTATGTGATTCAAATTCAGCTGGGTGTGGAGGATTTGCAGGATACTTATGAAAATAATTTAGATGAAGCCAATAGACTTCACAGAACTTGAAGTGCAGTATATATTGCTAAACCTCTGTATAAAGTGATCCTTTTCATTTACATGCCCTGGCTTCTTGTACATCTGCTTTTTACAGCCTACTTCTTCACATCCAGTTCCCTGCTCCAGTGCAACCTCAGATTTTTGCACACTCAGCACAGAACTGTGCCTTTTGCTTTTTCAAAATCAGGGAAAATTGCAGGAATCCTGATAATGGCTATATTCCCAAAGGGATACTTCCCAACAAACTTTAAGGTAACTTTGTTGTAGAGGTGAGAAAAAGCACAGAAGAAAACCTCTTCCTAACATTACTGCCCCTCAAGATGTAAGGTGAAGCGCTGCAAATGACAACATGAATTATCAGTCATCATAACCCAAAGACTGCCTGTTAAAGTTGTCAAAGAAACTATTTTTTCAGGCAAGACATGGACATATATTTGTTTATTCATGAGTTTGATTAAAATCTCTATTCAATCAAATATTCTCGTGAAAGTAAAAAGGTTGGGAGGAATTTACTTTTCATCAGAGCTAATAACTCACTTAACTTTCTATTAGTAGCCATACAGTTGAACAGAGAGAGGAGCACCTTTCTCCTGCCTCTTGCAGTTACATTAGTGCACCATCCAGTGGCTGAATCATGTGCTGATGCGCCTGGGAACACAAATACTAGCTCTACCTGGCCCTCAGAAAAAAGCTCTCAAGTATTTTTCATAGAATTTTAAAGAAAATGATATATTCTGAGGGTTTGGCCCTGAATGGAACTCTTCACTCTCCAAAGTTCCTGGTTAATGTAAATCTGAGACATTTATTGCCTTTATACAAATAGTGCTTCACGAAGAGAGGTGGTTTCTATTAAGACCTAAAGACATTTCCTATATTGTATTCAGCAAGCCTCTTGTACAGTTCATATTTTAAAAGTGTTGCGTGCATAGCAGTAAATCAGTAAAGATGGTCTGAAACTGTAATTCGCTTCTGGATCATAGCCATCCACAGCTTGTGACAGTCTTGGCTGATTTGTTACAAGGGCAGGGATCAAGCTCAAATTGCTGATTCACAGTCAGAGCCAGTGGCGCACCTCAGCTTTACTGATGGACTGTTATTTCTCTGTATAGCATACAGCAGTGCCATGTATTTGCTGAGCTCATATGGGTAGACATTTACTGTTAAATGTTGAATAGAGCATTTAATCTGGAATCCAAGACCAGTGTGCATAGCCTTGGTCAGGCTTAGAGATACACTGCAAACAGAAGAGAGGTAAAGCTTGCTAGATCTCATGAAAAGAGTCACTTTTCAGAGAAGGGGACAGCTTATTCCAACCATGTTTGAGGCAGTGAGGAAAGATCTGGGAAGAAACTTGGACAAAACAGAAAATATTCAAATAAACTGAGCTGTAAATGTTGTGTCGCTTCTCTTTTGTGGTTTGGAGTTGTGAGGATTTGCTACATTTTGTGTGGAATTGAGTGATGGTCAACAGCTTAAACAGATGAGGAAGGAGTGTGCACTATGATATGCAAACATAGACTTACCGCAGGACCCATCCCTTACTCGCACATTGTCCAGTGCTGTGTCCCCATACTCTGTCAGTCCTCGGACAGCCTCAAAAATGACCTAGGCAGGACACAAAGTTGAATCACTGCATTAGAGATGTTCAGGCCAATGCAAGAGCATTTCCCTCAGCACATTTTCAAACATTCCTTTCTAACCTGCCTCTAAAGGCATCAAAGAAGCTGAGGGTGGAGCAGTTTTCCTACCTCTCTTTAGAAGACTAAAAAAAATATTCTGTAATAAGGTAAGAACTTGAAGAAACACTGTCCTCTATTTTGCTGGCTGATAAATGTCCTATGAGGATTAGTTGTCTGGATTCTACAGAGGAGTCCAATGCATGCAGCATCCCAAAGTTTAAATCTTAACTGACAGCAAAACAAACTGCATTTGAGTAAGGCACCCAAAATCCATGATCTCATGATAAAATAAGGAAGGGAAGGAAAGAAAAAGAGAGAAGACTAAACATATTTTATCCCCTAAATAACACCACCAGTGAAACTCAGGGGGTCATTTCTTTCTTCTCTTAGTTCATTGGCACAGAGTGTGAGGCAAAATATTTGCAAAATGAAACCAAGAAAACCTTGGTTATATTTTTTGGCTTACGTGCATTTGGCTTACGTGCACAGCCTGCAAGAGAAGGACAAATCAGACATGCTAATACTGTACCAAGAAATTTATTCCAAAAATATATTACCTTTATCCTTCTCTGTATTGAAAAAGTTTGAGTAACGGCACCATACATCCAAGAGGAACTCTGATTTCCCTTCCGACTCCAAACCAGAAATTCCCCTGCTACATCTTGGATAAGCACTCTCAGCTCATTCATGTCTTCTGACCCAAACATATAGTACCAGAAGTCCACACATATTTTTTCAGAAACCGTAATATCTGGGCTCTCAAGTCTGTTAGTGTCAAATGGGATCAGATTACTGCCTTCTTGATAGATGAAATAGCCCTCTGCAGAATGAAAAGAATGAAAGTATTGCTGAATCTTTGAATCCTGCTAAGTATTATTTAAAACTGAAGTACAATACAACTCTGGAAGAAATCAAGAGCATCTTCAGCAGTGTAAAGCAGTGCAAAGAAGCAAAGCAGAAAGTGCTTGCAATTTGGTAGTTAGCATCATGTAGTTATCCAGAGCAGAACATGAACTGGAGAGCCAAGCAAACACATCTCATCTTATACGAGCAGTTATTTAGGCCCACGAATAAAGATGTAGGCTGCTTCCAAGAGACAGCACCTTCTGCTACAGTGCCCCATTGATCCATATTCATTTTCCTCTTTCCTTAAAGGAAAACAATGGAATCTGCTATACAACTTCTCTTAGAGGACACATCTTCTTTAAAGATTTTGGTCTCAAGACAAGCAAATTCCTGGCACAAGGAAAATTCCAACCCTTCAATATTTGTTTTTGTCTCAAAATGGTAGGGAGCAAAAGAAATACAGATATTTCCTGCAAAATGAAATGTGTAGAAAGAATTCTGCCCACCAAAATATTTGGTTTGATGTTATCAAAAGGAATGAAACTTTCCAAATTTCAGAAAATCTGAATGTTTACTTTTGGGATGAGGAAATTATCTGAAATATTATAGTTTGAATTGGTTCAATATAAGATCACATTTTCCTATTGTGCATTAAAATTGATTTAAGATCTTTACCAGGGCTGAAGTTTTTTGTGTTCCCATGACTACTCTGGGCTAAGATTAAAGTCAAATTTCCCCAATGCAGTTAAAGTCAATTCTCTCCCATTTGACTATGGAAAGGAATCAAACAGAAATGAAGACAATATGGCTCCAGACACACCATCCAACATCCAGTTGAATATTTTAGGATTTTTAATGGAGGGAGGGAAATGTAAGTTACCTGAAGTAAAATGTTCTATGTCAGTTCAAAAAGCAAACCATTTTTATTTGCATGAATTGAACTTGAAAGTATTTCATTTCTTCCTTCAACAGAGAATTTTAATTTTTGTGAGCGAAAATGCAAACAAATAATTCAACAGAAATTCCAACTAATTCTGTTCTAACCCCTTTACTAACTGATTCTGACAGTAGCTGACCTTTCCAATCCAGGGATAATTGCAGAAAGCAATATGAGTGCCAACTGATCCCCCATAAATGGACCTGTTAGTGCAGGACTGATGGTTCAGACAAATAGGGATAGAGCCATATTAACCATTCTTTTGATGGAATAACCATACTAGACCTCAGTTTTTCAGTTAAATGTAGCTGAAAACAAGCTTTTTAAAGATATTTTTTAAATTTCAGACTTGATCTTGTAACACTCTTTGCCAGCATGAACATTATCTAGTGTCAGCGTTAGCAATCATTGTGTTTATTGCCATTAACTGATATCAGTGTAATTTGGCCACAAAAACTCTCTTGAATAATGATCTGTTGCACTTCACTGCATTCTCTGTGAGGTATTAAGCATGAAGTAATTAGCGTTCTTCTGCTTCCTTGCACTGATAAAAATTTCCAACACATGATGGGACAACCCAGTTTTATTTGTGTGATGGACATGGTGAAAAAGTCAAAGTCGATTGTCTGCAAGAAAGTAAACTGACATATTTCAAAGGGTTTCATGAATCTCATTTTTTCCAAAAAACAAAAAAAGGAAAAAAAAGAAGAAAGCTAGTAAAGCTGTCTTCGAAAGGAAATCAACAGTGCCTCCACTGAGCACTTACTTCCATCAGGATAGTCTCCATTGGGACCTGTTCCATCAGTTGGAGTGTCATGCTTGGTTCGTATCCACATTCCCTGGTTTACATTGCAAGGTTGGGTCCAGTCACAAAATGGTCTTGAGTTGTTGTTAAAATCACATCTGGTGAGGTAAGCTGAAACACAACACATTAACACAAGGAAGAAGAGCTATATGCTCATAGTCTGCCTGGGACGTTAGCAGCGCTAACGACATGCAGTTACCTGTTTCAGGCTCCCATGTTCCCAAGCCACCAGTGGGTCTTTGCTTGATCCTGCCAATGAAATATAACACAGTGAAGCCCCTGTGGATTTAGTAACTCAAAAACTGTAAAAGAAAGATTGTTTTAACAGCTTGCACTTAACGGAGACATAGACTGTGAACGTGAATGGGACTTTAACATACGCCTTTGAGTATTCTTACTGAATTACTGTCCAAACTCAGGGCTTCATGCATGTCTCAGTCCCTGTCTTCCAGTCTGTCCTTACTTCCTCATAATAAATCTGAGAGTGAGACAAAGGTGGGATATGTTCACTTCCTCTGAGGGTGGAAGGATCCTCTGCTCTGTATCCCATTGAACTAGAAGAAGACCAGCTCTCCCAGACATGGGGAGCTATAGGAAGAATGGCTGGGTGCAGCTTAGCCAGACAATGCCAGGATAATAGCATAGTCTTCCTATGTCCATAATAGGAATAGTCTTCCTATTAACTTGCTCTTGGCATTGCCACCCCTGCTGTTGCAAAGCAAGGTGTGTAAGTGCCCATAAACTGCTGTACCACATATCTAATGTGGTACAATCTAGCTATTTGTTGGAAGGCTTGTATATCCTGTAACCACTGCAAATCCCTCACAACCTCAAGTTGTCATCTTATGCAGCTCTTCCACTAATGTACCTTGTAAGTGATGTAGAGCAAGAGCAGTACTGTATAGTCCTTGTGGTACTGCAAAGTCCTGCAGAGATGAGCTGACACCAAACCAGAATATCACCACAGCACGGATGGATGGCTGTTTGGGTGTTTTGCATAGGTAAGGGATTTCCAGAACCACAAGGCTACCGTAGCAGCTCTTGACATGCTCTGATGGTGGTCCATACCTTCAGGAGGCCGGGTTCAGTTCCAGTCTCTGTGGTGTCCTCCTCCCTAATTCTCCTTATTGTACTTGACACAGTATAAAGAGTCTGTCCTTCAGGGAATGCATCACAGTGATTATTCCCACTGCCCCTCAAAATCTAAGCAATGACATTCAGATAAACTAGGGGATTTAAGAGCAAATATCACACAAACAAGACCTATTTCATCAATGGCATGCGAAAGCAACTGGAAAGCAGATTGAGCTAAAGCTAAGGAGGAAAGATGAGGAGTGAAGACAGATCAAGTAAGAAAATTTTCTTTACTGTTTCTTGCTGGATTTATTCCTCCATGAGAAAGAGCAAGCTGTGGCATTATTGCCGTTTAGGCTCTACTCAGTGCTCTCTTTAAACTGTTACACACCAGACAAGTCCAAAGGCAATGGGTACTACTGTAGGGAGGTATAATCACAGTATCAAAAAACATTTGATAACTACTGTGGGTATTTTGGCCAGCTTTCTCCCTTTCAGATATTCCGTTAGAAATTCACGTGTGTTACAGATTTCTCGTATAGCCGGAAGCCAGCACAAAATTAGGCAACAACAAAACTGAATTATTTTCCCTTTTTAAAAATTACGTAATTCAATTGTACAATAGCCCACATTTATAAAGTGAAGAAAAAATATTTAACATTAGCTAAGCTTCCTGAATTAAGGTACGTTCAGTACTGTGGTACTTACCCTGTGGTATCCAGCACTGAAACACACAATAAAATTAAAATGCATTTTAAGTGCCAAAGAGTCTCCATGCTAGAAGACAGAGTTAAGTCTTCTGTGTGGTATACTCTGCATAGTAATCCACCAGCTTTACTCAGCAAGAGGGAAATGAGGACGACCCACAGCGTAACAGAAGAATATATTGACCAGAGGGTGGAGACGATCATAAAAATCCGTTCAACCATGTGTCAGTACTGCTCCCTAGGTTATCTACCTCAAGAAAGCATATATTAGCAGAAAACATTCTGCATCACTTGCTTTTAAACCCTTTGTTGTTTGCTAAAGAAATCAGTTTGAATTTGCTTATTTTTGATGCTGCTGTTGTATATTTTGAACGTCTGCATTTTTAAATGGATTTTTTTTCCATATTGATGGCAAGAAAACTTACTTCGTTTTTACTTCCTGGTAGTGTGATTTCTCTTATTTATTGAGTTTTCTCTTGTTCTGAAAGTAACATTCAGCAGAGCAGCAGACCTTTCAATTTACTCATAACCATCCCATTGTCATCAGCACAGTTCAGGAATGTTCTGAAACGTTACTGCTACTTTGCCACTACTTTGGGCAGTCGCATGAGGAATCGTTTTCTGAGTTGTGTCAATAAAAGTGTCTGTGGGTTGTGTGCACAGAAAAAGCGGTCTAGTCGTTCCCACTATCTCTTGGGCCTTTGCCATTCTGTTCTTTTTGCAGCATCCCTTGCACTGGGGTCTGCAGAGAGACTTCTCTAAAGCAGGCAGATTCCCTACTATGCCTAGGTTTCACAGCTGATGAGTAGCAGAGGAGCACTAGGAAATGTACAGTGTTTCCTGCATTGCCCAGAAAACCAGGAGACAATGGCTCCTGTTTTGTCTAAAAGGAGGATGGATCTGAGAGTAGGGGTACTTCAAAAAAGCAGCCTCTCAGTCATAGCCACCTTCGCTTTGTGATTGTGTTCTAGTGGTTAAGATCATTGAGATTTCATAATTTTAAATGACTGGGGTTTCCTCAACTCTTTCTTCTGACTCAGTGCAAAAGATTTTCACTTATCATTAATGAGTAATTGAGGAAGGTACTTACAGAAACAAAAGAAACAAGGAAAGATCAAGGAAGGCTGAGCAGGAACATAACTGTATTTCAAGTTTCATGTCATGACAAAAGGCCTGGGGCTGCATTTTGCTACAGGCTTCTTCCCCACACAAGCCCACCAAAGCCCAGAGGATGTATGGAGCTGATGTTGACTTGACTGGTATCCATTCTTCTCCAGTGAAAATCCTTCACTAGGAAAATGTGCAGATTTTTGCCAATCAATCCACAGGGAAGAGGATTTCTGTGATTCAGAGATAAAGGAGACTCATTCCCTGCAGAAAACCTTTGGCCACATTTTTCTAGTCCAGCTGAGAAGAGCTCAGTGTGAGAGGGAGAATACAACTAGTGACCTTCACATAAAAGTTGCATTGAGCACACCAAGTATTTTCAGCAAGGCTGCTGAGATGCTGGTCCAGCAGGTGGTAATTTTGGGGACAGCTGCCCCTTGCACTGTAACAGGTAGCAGTGTTCAGGTACATTCCCTCCTTGTACACATATGCTTTGCTCCCGCAGATGACTTTAGGGCTTCCTCATAAATCTGGTGCTGCTCTGTATCTTTCTGACAAGAGTGAGTCCACCTGCAAACAGCCACACAAGCCTCCCTGGCTAGGAGATATTGTCCACATTGGAAAGAAAGCATCCCTCTGGTAAACCCATCCATCCACATGATGCACTGTCTTTGAGCACTCCGCACCACGACATATCTGAGGCACTGAAGCTCCATGAACATTGTCAAAAGAATAAGCTATGCTATCCAGTTACACTGACTGCCCTTTTCTGTCACCTTGTCACCCCTGCTTCATGCCAGCTCAGATACTTTGTGAATGGTGAAATGGAACACAGATTATGGCTTTTCAGCGAGGGACAAATATTAATATCCCCTTTTGCAGATGGGTAAAGACAACACGGAAATGACTTGCTCACGGAGTCACCATTTGATTTCAATGGGATATGACCATACCCTGCATTCCTGAATATCCAGTTGATCAACTTCTAGGCCTGCTATTTCTCTTCTCCATCCGCATGCTTTGTATCTCTGACAGGCCTCTGGGAGACACTGTCATCTGTATTAAAATATTGGTCTAGACTGCATAGCAACCTGAAGAAAAGCAGTTCTTCATTTCTAATACAATGAAGATAAAATTCTTTCAGGGCAGGGCATTTGCAGACAATCTTAGAAAGAAGTTACCTTTTACTTGTGCCTTAAACCAAGGATGCAATGATGTTGTGCTTCTTTTTGAAACCAGATTCCAGATTTCTTCTCATCTACAGCCAACATTAGAAATTTCCCTCACCTTATTCCTGTTGATGAGGCATACTGAGGCCACTCATGGGAAACAACTGCCTTTATATGACACAAATAGATTTCCCACATAAAATCTGCAGGAAAAGATGCAAATAGTAGGCCTTGTCAATGAACACAGCGTGTATAGAAACATTTTTGAAAGGACAGAGAGGTACTGTATACAATTTTATTTCTGGCTAGTAGTCAGAAAGGGACTCTTAAAGGGACTCCCTTTCTATTTTTGCAGTACAAAATTCTGTTCCCAGCAGAGAGAATCAGCATGAGACCGCAGCAAAGGGACAGCACAATGAAGACACAACCAAAAAACAATTGTCTCAAGCAAGAAAAATTAAACAATGAGGGAACCAAAAAACTCTGAAGTTTATCCATTCTAGTAAGTGCTGTCTAGTGCAGTTTTTGCTGCACATTTTTGCTAACATACGTAATTGTCTTCAAGTATCTAAATCTGGTTACTCCATTTTCTTGAGTCCGAGTATTCTCTGATGAACAGTAATTGCGTTTCAATGCGTTGCTAATGCTCAGCCTGTGATGCTGCAGTCAGTAGCATGCTAGGGAGATTGGTAAGCTTAGAGAATGAAGAAAATTATACAAAACCCTTTTCCTTTAATCTATGGGTTTGGAGATAGTTGAGCCTCAGAAAGGCACTAAGGAAGACTGGTTTGCTGCTACCTAACATGATGCGGAGAGGTCACCAGCTAATATGAAATGCCGGTATCTTGTTGGGATGCACTTATAGTACATATATGTCCCAGGACCCATTCTGTCTGAGGCTAGATCTAGAACAAATTTTAACTGGACTAACTAAATGGCTAGTTTTAAGTGGCAGAATCCTGCACAGATTCTCTTAATTTAGAATGTACCTGATAAAGTAAATTTGCACGCATAAATTAAACATTTTTATCTGATTTTCAGACAATATAAACGTATCTTATTAGGCAATGCATAAATTCAACTATGCTGGGTTTTGAACCAATTTTTGTTAAACTAATGAAACCTGTCTAGGTAGAAAGAACCCTCTGTTACTTTATTGTTTCTTCCCATTTAGGAAATAGTAACCAAGTTCTTCCTCTATCCTAACAAAGCAGTGAATCGGCTCTGGTAGAACGTAATACCTATGTCACAGTCAGTTTCTGGAACTCTCAGTGCTCTCTGGGCTTCACTTTGCCTCTACTGAGGTCATATATGAGAAGGTATTGCCAGATTTTACTCTTATTCCTTCAGAAAGCCGTCTATGATGGACTTCTGCTGAAGCTACTCTCAAGTCAATGCTCTGGTAAACCTGCACTAAGGAGTTATGAAACAGATCATTAACACTCATAAATCCATAATCAGACAAATTTAGATTATACAGCAGTGCAATTAATCCCACCTTTGCTCTGTTGAGCAACATGCTTTGATAGGCTGAGGAGGAAGTACACAAAAAAATTCTGTTGCTAGAAAATAAATTGATGTTACTTTGATGAGTAAAGTGTACCTATGCTCTGAAGAACACAAGCTGAGGTTGTTTTTCTAACTGCTGGCTCTCCACACTAAAGCTTAGGTTTGAAATTTAAGCTTTCTTCTTCCTGATCCGACAGCCACAATGATTTTGGGTGTAGAATTATATTAGAGTGCAGGTGCCAGATTAAAATTTCATTCTCTTTCTTATGTTTTGAATAGTACAGAGCTAACAGAAAGAAAAAGATAATTGTTTTTGATCATTATTCTCGGTTTTCAGTTCTCCACAGATAGAATTCCAAACTGCACAGTGTTGGCAGTATTTGCCTTCATCCCAATGCTACTCCTATACCATGACCTAGAAAAAAATACATTTCTAAGGTAATGTTCACAAGTGTATTAGGTGCTTACAAATGACTATTATATAAATAATATATTACTAAAATTATAACTATCGCGGGCTTTCTTATCTTTGAATCGAAATTTATTGACAATGTATTTCAATTCCAACAAACAGGGTGGAGAATGCAACATTCCTCCCACTTAATGTGATATAGATTTTTTTGCTGGCATTCCAGTGGGTGTTTGAATAAATGAATGATTATCATGGGTAAAACTACCGTCTTCCTAAGTTTGGGGGTGCTACACTTGCAATCATGAGATTAGTAAAATCTCCAGTTAAATCAGTTTATAAAAGCCCAGAAGTTTCTGTAAGTCTGTCTGTTAATAATAGATGAGACATAAAAAGATACCTTCTAATATGTATTTTGGGAGCAGAATTCTAGCAGGAAGAAACTTGTGATTTAACTCTTCAAACTGCCTTTTTTGTGTAGGGATAGTCTTTTTGGTTTGTGATAATCTAATCAACTGCCTTTGACTCTCTGGAGTTTAGCACTCTTCATATCTGCACCTTGATGCATTTTACATTTATTGTTTGAGGTTTAAAATACACAGCAAACCTGTGGTGTGCAGAGTCCATTCTCTAATAGCAGTTTCTTTCAGAGGCAGAACAGTACCTTATATTTTCCATCAAAGGGTTTGTAAAACCAAGTTACCTACATAGATGAAGGTTTCAGATTACTGCCAAAGTCTGATTCTGCTCTTCCACTGCTTTAATTCCATTATTCTGCTGTAAAGTTTGGGGTTCTAGTCCTGAATCACTCTGGTGTAAATGAGAGGAACTCCTGGCTCATTCTTTATGGCAGAACTGATATTAGAGATGCATCTCTACCTAAAATTCAGGTTTGCAATCTCCTGAGGTACATTTGAATTTTTAGGTCACCAGTGTGAGCTTCTTTGAAGTTGATTAAGCCTGTGTTGTCCCTTCCCTCCTCAGTACCCCAACATTAGCAAGCCTTTCCCTTACTTGAACCCTGTTCCAAACAGCTGTGTGTGTCTGCCTGATCTTTTCTGTTAACCCTAGACAAACTGGTGCAGCTCTTTGCCTTCCAACCCCATTCCTCAGGTCCCGAGCAAACCTGCAGACCTCTTACCTCTTCCTGGTCATTTCAGGAAGGGTGACTTCTCCCATGCGTTATCACTGGGCTAAAGCTGCTTCCTCTCAGGATATAGTCCTAAGGTATAGTCACTTCCTACAGTAAGAGAGCCCCCTGAATTTCCAATAGATCCTGTAATAAAGCTATTAAAGCTGATTACTGTAGTGCCTTCCTAAAAAATTCCTAACATAATTTCCTTTTTATTTAAATATGTACAGATGTATAAATTATTTTAAACCAAAAACAAAAAAGGAGAAAGTCATCAATGTCTATCCATGTGACGTTTCCTGATCTAAATCCTGCATTGCCCAGAACTAGTGGAACAATGCACTGCTCACCATTATCTACATCACAGATGCCTGCCTGCCCAGTCTGTAGAAAAACCCACTGAGAGATGACTAAGCTCAGCTAAAACAAGTCTCAGTTTGGCAGCTCCTGCTGCTTTTACAGATGGAGGGAGACTGGAGAGTTAAGCCACTGCTCAGTTTGTCCCCAGATCACAAATTAAACCTGCTCTGGGCTCTAGCAAGGTGTGAAGCTTGTGAAATGCCTTGCTTATTTGCACTTTGTTCTGCAAGCTCCACATCTGAAATGAACTAAACTCAAACGGTGACTACTTGTGTCATAGATTGGTTCAGAGTGAGTGATCAGCATTCTGCTGTTTGCTTTGGAGAGAACTATTTTTGTAAAAGATTGTTTGAATTCTGAGCTATGCAGGAAAACAAGACTTAAGTCTCAGGAGGTAAGCAAGGCTTCTCATCAGCAAAGCATTTAAACTTTAGACAACATCTGGGTGTGTTTGCACACTTCTGTATACATAAAAATTTGTATGAATAAAGTTCAGCAAGTACAGCTGACCACAGGATATGATTTTTTTGGTGTGACTGTGATTTACCTCTCTGGAAACCAAAGACAGCTAGGCAGCATTTTCTACCAGACCCAACTCAAAGTATGACATTCTAAAAATCATCATTGTATTTAGATCAAGGTAAAATGTTTTGGTTTGGGTTCTGCTGGTCAAAATATAGACCTTGTACATTTCAGAACTCCAAGCTTCCCCCTTTGCCCCGACTCCGAAAATCATTGGATAATCAAATTCAGACAAAAACAGATAAAAGATGAAGAGCTACGAAGCTAAAGCTTCATGCTGCTATGAAGTGAATGTCCAGTATCAAGCCAAACACATGTATTTACATTGCCTTTATAATCTAAATTAAAAGATTATCTTTTGCCTCTAAACATGATATGATCTGCTGAGAAGCAGTGCTCATAGGACTGGATATGGACACAAGAAGGAGGAAAATAGGCCTCTGGATATGTTATTTCAGAGTTAAGTTGGTAGAAAGGGATGACAAAGCAACCTAGGAAACAACTAATCCTTGGAAAGAGGGATACTGAAGCTTTTGCCAGCAAAGTCCATGATTTTAGACATCCAGTTCTTGCTGAGTGTCACTGATCTGACAAGATAAGAGTAATAAGATGAGTGGCTATTAACATGATTCAGAAAGATAAAATATATTGCCTTTATGCTAAAATCATATATGACTCCTGAAAGCTGGATGTTCCTACTGAAGTAACCAACCTTTACATAGTTAACAATGCAGAAGTGGAAAATACTTTCATTGCACCTTGCAGTGATGCCTTCTGAGAATAGGTGTGATCTGCTGCATAAAATTTTCCTTCCTTCTGCCCTGCTTTCTTATGCGCAGGGAAATTGAGCAGTGATACTGTACTTTCAAAGCAGATCAATAACATCAGAATATACTACCTTTATTTCAGGATAGCATGCCCATATGTATAACTGTATAAGTAAAACTGTAGCAGCGTTCTGATTCAGCTAAAATGACACCAGTCAACTTCCCAAGCTAGACAAGCCCATTGCAATGCATATGAATTGCAGAATCACACAGTAATTCAGAGTGGAAGGGACCTCTGCAAGTCACCTAATCCAGCTCCTCCTTAAAGTATATGTAACTTCAAAGTTACATTAAGTTGATCTGGGCCTTGTCCAACCATTATTTGAATATGTCCCTGGATGGAGATCCCACGGCCTTTCTGGGCCCCTCTCTGATTCCTGTGTTTGCCCACTCACATTGTGAAGATATTTTTATATAACTGGAATCAATTTGCATCCAGAAATGCATGCAGAAGTGCCTGTGCATGTGCTCTCACCAGGAATAACAGAATACTTAGAAAGTAGACCTTCCTTTGAGAGTCAAACCAAACAAGAGAGAATATGGTTTACCTGGATATAATACGTCTGTGCCATAAGCAGCACATCTAACTGTAAATGTTGAAAATTCACATTAGGCTTCAGAAATTATCTTGTGACTTGCTTAATAATCATAAAGCTCATATCTCTGCTTTTTCTTCACTACCCTCAGAGCTCTCAGCCTCCAGGTCATGGTAAGGTTATGTTTTCAGCTTTTCAGAGCAGTAAAATGTTTCTCTTCCTGTCTATTTTTAAGCAAAACATCACCTGTGAGTCAAAAGTATCCACCTAACTCCACAATTTAAGGCTTATAAAAATAACTTCGTAAGATATGAATCAAAATGGGAGAATTAACAATTACTTGAGAAACAGCTAAATACAATGTGGGCAACAGAAACAGAAGCACTTCCCTTCACACTGTTAATGTTAAGTACAGGACTTTCAAGAGAGGCAAACCTGTAAATCTTCCGTCTAGTTCTGAATGAACCTTTTAGAGATGGAGCATGTGGTGCCCCCAGGTACTTGGAACTGTCTACTCTTTATTCAGACCTGCTATACAAGGAGTATAGCAGAGGATAATCCGTGAGAAAAGCTGTATGGAAAAAAAAACAACTAAGTAAAATTAAGTAAATAATCAGTTAAGATTTTATTGAGGAAAACAGCTTTCATTCTATCCCACAGTTCTTCTATTGCCTTGTGTTAACATGTAAATCCAGAAGGAGAATAAAGTGAAGAAAATAATATGATAATATGCTTAGAAAAAATCTTCTAAGCAACTAGGTGATTGCAAAGTATTGCTCTGGGCTGTCTTTGCAAGCAGATAGCAAAGAAAGGAGGTTTCCAGACCGCTGTGCTCACAGGCTTAGGTGCAGTAAATTGCCCTAGTACCACTCAGTGAAACCACATGCACAAGCTACAAGCCGAGGGTTTGTTCCTTATTTCTGAAAAAGCTTTACCCCGCCCAGGTTTCAAAGTTGCTGGTGTGTTCCCATCTCCCAGGGAGGAACAGTATGAGATTACAGGATTTCTCAGAGGTCGCAGGGGTTCACAGAGTGGAAAGGAACTCCAACCTTTCACTTATCTCAAAAGTAGTCTCTTCTGGCAGAGCAAGCTCTTTAACCTCCATCTCCCACAGCCCACATGAGTTGCCCACATGGTTTCTGATCCATCAGTTATTTAATTTAATTAACTTAATTACTTCAATTACCTTCTGAGCCCAGGGAATAGAGCACTCACCTGAGTAAGACACCATAGTGAAAGAGTGGAAGTGCTGGAGGCTGTGGATACATGAGCAGGGAGCCAATGCTTAAGACATGAAGTTAGGCAAACTGCACTGTGTCAACAGCCTAAGAAAGAAACACTTGGGCATCGAAAAGTGCAATGAATGGTGAAGTTTCTCCCTGGAAGGCAGGTAGCTAACAGACTGCCGAAGTCCCCTGGCTTATCTAAAAGCAAATGTGCTATTAGTGAGATGATGGTAAATCACTTTTGGGATTCACTTTGGTAAATCACTAGTACAGCTCGCCTCACTTCAACAATATTCCCTAGGGCCTATCAGCGAGCCAAGAGGTGCCTCAGAGATGTCAGCAATAGCAGCTGGAATAAACAGCTGGACCTTCTGTACCAGGCATAAAGCCAGGGCTCTGAGTGTACTAACAGGCCTTACTGTCCCTACCCACCTGCCCAGGGCCTCCCCACCCTGCCCAGGCCCAGGCTCCGTCTCAGCCCGGCCGGGCATCAGTCGCTGCCCAGCAATGCTGCAGCGGAGCCGGCTCCAGCCCCGCCACAGCCCTGCCCCCACCCGGCTGCGGACACCCCCGGCCCGCGGGCGACCGCCTGGCCGCCCCCTGCACCCACAGCGGTGCCTGGTCCCCGGGGCTGGGGCTGCCGCGGTGCCCGGCGAGGCCCAGCCCTGCCCTTCGGGGAGCCCCCTTGACACATAAGCGGCAGAGTGGGTGCCCTGTGTGGGAGGAGGCCAGGAACTGCCCTGGGCCGGTCAGAACCGGTTCCAGCCGGCTCCGAGCTGGCGTGAGCCCCCATAGCGCTCCCCTCGTGGTGGCCGCAGGGCATCGCCGCCCCGGAGGGCCTGGGGCCGGCTGAGTGTAGCCCGCAGCCACGGCACAGGGTGGCTCGGGAGGATAGGTGTTTGATCGCTGCTGAGCACGGGGAAGAAGGAAGAAGGATGCTTCCTGAAGTGTTTATTTAATTATGTTCTCTTCTTCTCAAAAACTGAATCAGTGATCAAAAGTCGGTGCTAATGGGCAACAAACTAAACGAAGTAAAAATTCCTCAGGGGGAGACTGTTTTACCTGGGACACCGTCCCCTCTGAGTGATTGGTTGATGTTAACGTGATGGCAAGTTTCTGTTTAGTTTCATTTCCAGTGGGTGACTCTATTGCGATCTGTCATATTAATTCAGCTTGTCAGGAAGCCAATCGTTTAGCAAAGAACTTGAACATAATTTCTTCCTTGAGTCCAAATTCCATATTCACCACACCCAGCATTTAAAAGAATAAGCTTTGATACGCACCAAGAAGGTGGTATGGTCCGGTGGTTAGTTTGGCAGAATCCAGTATCTGTTCCTGTTTCTGCTACTGACCAGCTAAATAATCTTTGGCAAGTCACTTCCTCTTGATGGTTATATAACTTTAGCACCTGCTTTGGCATCTGCAGATTGAGTAGACAGAGAAAAAATTATTGCTTTTGATATCCCTGTAGATTTTAATGTTGGGATTAAGTTCGCATAAGCCTGAAAAGCAAGGGTAGTTTTTAAAGGTTAAGTTAAACCTACAGCTATTGTGACATTTGCCTTTTGATTCATTCCCTGGGAGAGAGATCAGATAAGACTGGGGCCACTCGTTCGCCATCCGGGCCTGATTCAATGAGATATTCAAAAATATCTTATGTCAGGCCGACGTTTAGCCTTGAGGGTCTCAATGAGCCTAGTCAAGGCCTCAAGCACTTCTGGGCTTTCTTGAACCTTTTGCTGAATCTGGTCCTGGAATGCTGTGAAACTGGGGATATGTTTCCTTAATGTTTGGCAGATATATTTATGTGGCCATGCATATTCATTTTTATGCACAATCCTTGCTTTTCTTTTCTCTCCAAACTTTAGGACTGAGGCCAGACCTGAATTTCACAACTAATTTTCTGTCTTAATAGACTGAAGCAAAGTCAATGGAGTCAAATACTCTGACATCACATCTGTGGAGAGTAACTGAGATAAGTCAGTTGTAGTAGTCTACTTGTCTGATGCTATTCCTGCTAATTTTTGTCACCTCTGCTATTTCCAGAGAGCACCAGACACTAAGGAGGCTGCCTGAAATGAAACAAAGGTAAGAGTATGGGAGTCCAATATGGTCCGTCTTCACTAATGGCTGGAGAATCCCAGTGCTGCAGATGACTGCCACTGTCAAACTGTGCTGCTTTCAGTGCTTTAATTAAAGACATGCTGATACCTTAGGATGTAGAAAAGGTTTCCAAAGAGACAACATGCTTCTGTACATCTGACACCTAGTATTTCTTTGTGTGATCATTCACACACTGTAAATACCTTAATAAACACTCGGTAAGCATAGACACTTTTACATGGTCCCTATCTTGCAGCTGGGAGAGTTTAGAGCAAACACAATCCTCTAGAAAAACCACATTGCCAGCTCTTTGAAAAATGTTATTCTTAGAACAAGTTTTAATTCTCGAGGAGTTCTTTTTCTGACTGTATTATTTGCTAAATCCCAGAGGGTAACCATAAACAAGGAATTATCACAGTGTGCCTGTGTTTCCCTTACGTACCTTAGGCTCAGTTCTTGGGCGTACGCTGTGTAATATTCTAAGAAATGATTTGGAAGACACTATAAAATCATGACTGATGAGGTGTGCAGATGACACAGAGATTTATGGATATATTAGATATGGAAGACTATGGAACAGTGCAGCAGAGATCTGTAGTGCCTGGTAACATGCAAGCACATTCACTTAAGGTAAATATACAGTCATACTTCTGTTACTAAAATACAAGTGTATTTAAAGGATATGACTGGGCAAAGGAAGTCTTACAAAAGATTGTGTATTCACAGTGCATGATCAGCAGAATTCAGTATCATAAATGGGAGGGCTGATCTGATTTTGAGGAAATGTTGAGTCAGAAATGGTACGTGCAGTCAGCTAAGCAGTTTCAATCTTTTGGAATATAATATCTTAGTCCGGAGTCAAAACTTCAAGAAAGCTGCTAAAAATGTGGAAACAATAATGGAAGAGAACGGGTAGAAAAATCTGGAAACATTATAGTTTAAATAATGCGTAATGGTGCAATTGAATGTCATATTGCATGTGGAGAATGAGGATAAACTGAAGTTGAAAAGGCAGCTTTAAATTCTATCACTAATAAGTTCCTAAATGTTGGGTTTTGAGCTGTTGTTTTTTAACCCAGTTCTACATGTTGCAGAAATTTGTATGTCATAATTTCCTCTTTTGTTAGAGCAAACTAAAAAGAGAAGCACTCCATCATAAGGGGTTCTTGTATGACACCTTAAAGTTATCGGTGAGGTTGGACTGGTTATCTCTGCTACCTCGTGGCAGTGTTGGTGGCTTTTATTAGCTTCTCAGCCTTTGGCTTGTCCAGTGCTTGCAGGTGATGTATTTGTTCTGCCACTGCCTTTTCAGCTGCTTGCTGGGGCAGTGCACCAGCAGTGCAGCGGAGTGCTGTCCTCCACCTTCCATGTGCCTGAGTCACCTTGCCCTTCCCCTCACTCTGCCCATCCCCTCACCCTGCCCCAGGCTGCCTCATACCAGTTCCAGACCCCTTACCCAGTCCACTTCTTGGACTTCTATCCCATGTGCATTTTCTTGTTCTATCTCCAGGATATGTCTGCCTCACCTGGTTCTGTCCTTCCAGTTCCTACACAACCACACTTCCAATCCCTGCTGTTTGCACCCTGGTTTCCCTTCTTACTGCCAAACAAGTCTCTGTTACAGTATGCCTTTCACCTGGCTCTATATTACCACCAGAACTGAACGCCTTCCTCCTCCCACCCGCCTGTGCCCAGTGGTATGGGAGGCGTAGCAGCTTGACAGTAAAGAGGAGGGAGAATCCAGTTCAATTTATTTTCTCAGAATTTATCTGTTTAATCCCTAGCAACATTTGTAGTGCTGGGTACACAAGGCTTTGCTCATATACAATTGGGCTGGGGCTTGCTTAACGCACTTAATGTAGCCAGAATAGGAAACTCATCTACAAGGATATGGCTAGACTCTCTGTCAGTGAAGTTTGATTCTTCATGAAGCTGGGCAAACTTGATGACAGAAAGTACAGTTCTGACAAGTGCTCTTTTCCCCGAGCAAATTATAAGCTCCATTTTAAGGGGAAAATGCACTAGCCTGTAAGAAGGAAAAGCTCACTAGAATTTTAAAACGCAGAGGGGGCTCTTCCAAATGGCCACAGTATTTTGGCTGGAGTATACCAGGAGAACACAACTTAAGGCTCATAGCTTCATGGAAAGTGTTGGCCCCAAACTGTTTGGGTTGGCTGCATCATAAGCAACTGAATACAGCAGCAGAGAGTTCTGTTTTTAATAGCTCACATTCTCAGAAGTAATTAGTCATTGTGATTGCTTCATTTTTCAGGTGTTCAGCTGCTGACCTGCTGATTACCTCTGAAAAATGAGCTTCTTCAGGGGTGTTTCAAGCTAAGCAAGAGAAGCTAGGTATCCTAATCACCAAACACTTTAAAATATAAGGCTTTCTATTTCCATCAGGTATCTCTATTGGTCTTTGAGGCAACCTGTCACTAGGAACAAGAAGAAGGTTGCATTTAAAATGTTTGCCTATTCATAACAATATTTTAACTCTTTCCAGTTTGCTAACATTTTCTCTGGTACTTTCAAGCGACCAAAAGATCCAAATCATAGCAGAGGTCACAGGTTTGAAAGTTGTTTATAATTTTTTTTTTTTTTTTGGTAACAGCTGCTTTGAGTCAGGGGAACTTCTACTATGGAATGACTCAATGATAGACTGAGAATCTCTGCATTGCTTTGCACTGTGTAGATACTCCGTGAGTCATGTTCTTTAATTGCCTCAGATTGCAGCTGTAGAAAGTACAAAGATAAAAGGAATCCTCCACAGTAGCATGCCTGTCTTCGATGCTGCCCTTTGACATTGCTTGACTTAGAACATAGTGTAAATGAAAACTCGGAGACATAATGGTAAACTTATCATTAGGGAATGAAAAAAAACATATTTAGCAGTTATCTGTTTGTCAGATTAATGAAATAGAGTAGGGGTAGAACAGAGGCCCTGTAGTCATTAAAATTGAAAGCCATGGATGGAGCAGTTCTGGCAGCTGAAATTTCAGCATTTCCAGGTATCTCAAGATAGGGTCCTTAATATGGGACCATCCCAAATCATTAGATCTTCCTGAAACGTACGGGTAGAAACTAGTCCCAATATGAAAGAGACATAATCTGAGATGTATGTGGATGAAAAATGCTATATAAAAGATTCTGAAAATTGATTGTCTATGAAATTTCCATAGATTTTTGAAAGAGCTGCAAACTTTGAGGAAGAATAACTTTTTTTCTGAGGTTGTTTATTCATCTCTTTGTATCAGGTTTCTTTGAGTGACTCGCGTGGTGAGGGATGATGCTGAACAATGAACTGTATTTGTATCATTTGATATCATTACGATTGCTAAATAAACATTGCAGTGTTATTGCCTAGCTATTGTCGACAGGGGACTTCAATCTCCCTACGACTAAAACAAGTTGATAGTGAACTGATTGCATGCAGTTATTCCCCTCCATTAGCTCTGGAATTCACATGCCCCTCTACCGAAGGCCAACTTGAAAGTTTATTTTTAGACACTGGGCAGAAGACATGAGATTAAATCCTGATTATTACAGCCCATTTGCATAGTGATGTGCAGCTCTTTTAGAGTATATCCAGATGCTGACTTGGCCATGCTAACTGTGATGCAAAGAAATTCAAAGAAGCTGGGGTGTAGAGAACCAAAGTGGCTGAGTAATCATCAATCTCAGTCTGGAAGCAACCTAGCCATATTAAGATAGCACATATCTGATAAGTCTGGATAAGAGGTGTGCTAGCTCAAGGCAATGCCACGTTGTGCAGCCCTTGCCTGTCCAAATAGTGATTTTAACAACATAGAGCTTTATGAGCTAGTTCGGGGTCCTGAGCTGCTGTGTATAAACTGGAGGTACCCTCTGCTGCATCCTCTGTCTGTAGCACGGAGACAAAAATATTTTCTTTCTATCATCTGCATCTGTTAGGACTGCAAGGTCTTTGGTTCATTGCCTGTCACGCAAAGTGCCTTTGCACCACACCTTGTCTGATGGGGAGCCTAATCTCAGCAGAGACATGCAGGCTGTGGGTGGCAATAAAGTCTTGTCTGATGAATGCAGGTTGGCTGCAGCCAGTCAGGACTCTATAAAATGCACTGGTTTCCATTCTGTAGCAGATGCGGTTCAATTACTGCCTTTGACCTAAGACACTTTCAAGACTCAACCCATTCTGCCTTAAAGAGCCCCTCTCTACCCGTGTGTCATTGCAGCAGAGGTCAAGCAGGGTGTCCTTATTGCGTCTGCCCATCAGGGAACCAAAAGAGTTAGTATCTTAGGGCCTTGTGTTTGGCCGTCAAATCCTCCTTGAGTCCAACAAGGCTGCATAGATTGGCAGGACAGTGTACGTCAATTTCATTTTGGGTGAGGCTTCTGCCTGAGGGTGGGGAAGAGCACAGGTCATTGGGTGTGAAGAGCTTATTTTTGTAGCCAAATAAATGTTAATATATAATTTGGGTTTGTCTTGTTCCATAAAGTGTTCAAGCCACAAAAGAACTCAATAAACAAGCTGGCGTGGCCTACCAATCTGCTCTAGGTGACCCTGCTGGAGCAGGGGGCTTGGACTAGATGATCTCTAAAGGTCCCTTCCAATTTCAACCATTCTGTGATTCTGTGCAATAGTGCCAATAGGGAAGGGAGGACATGAGGAAACTCGCTTCCTAAAGATAGGGAAGATACTAAATGCTTTGGAGCTGAAGGTGCTGCCAGCTTCCACAAAGCCCTCTCTGCCCTGGAGGTGACCTCAAACCAGAAAGCAGGATTGCAAAGCAGAAAGAGCAGCTCTTTCCTCAAGGAAGCAATGCCCAATGGGGCAGGCAGGAACCAATTACTGCTGTGGAGCAGAGCTGCAGGTCTGGAGGGTATTTCCATTCTAACAGCAGCATGTGTGTCCTCATGCCTCTCAGCCACCTGCCTGTCTGGATATGAATTCCTCATAGAGTCCCTGTGTGGCATCTCAGAGAATTCAGCTATCTATTCACAAACAATAAAGCTTGCCTTATGGCTGCTATATAATAAATCCAGGCACATACAGAAATGATTTCTGTTATCTGATGCTCACCACCCCATAGAATCTTTGCTTTTGCTTCATATGCATCACAACAAAAAGATCTGAAAGCCTTGAATCTTTGGGCTTCATTAAATTGGCCTCTCTTCAGACAGACTGGACAGAAGATGTATGTTAAACAAATCAGAAGGAATATTTGAGTGCACCCAACTGAAACAGATTTGTTTTTCAAGTATAAAAGAGCTTTTTTATCTCTGCTGGCACATATATTTCATTAGCATTGTACTGCACGGACTCTTATTCTAAGGCTTCTGTGTAGCTATAGTTTAAAGATTGAGTCCTACCCGCTTGTTAGAATATATTTTTCTCCGAAAAGAAGTTATAGTCATAAGAAAATGTTGGCTGCATAAACCTTTGGCAGAGAATGCACATGTGTAGTCCAAAGTCTTCCATAACTTGGATTCCTAATGGGAGACCTCAGCTTTCTCAAATAACCCCTGCTCTACAGCCTTCCGATTAATGACACTTACATAATAACGAGAGAGCCAAAGTAGCCACTGTTTAAATATGGCATGTGATTCTCCCATCCTCAGCAAGCCTGTTGGTGCTACAGTATAGATGTGTGATGGTGGACCACTCCCTCTGTATCACCGTGCAGGATATAAGGGGAGAGGAGCTCATCTGCAGCAGAGGAATGAGGTGCACCAAACCAGCAATCACCTTGGCATTAGTAAGTGAAGTTTCATAATAACAATAATGTAAAAGAGATTAATGATGTCAGCTCGGTTCCTATGAGGCAATTACCTCCATACCTCATCTGACTGACCCAAGAGGAATTTCTCTTGAAAATGCTGACAAACAGACGGATAGAAAAAGAAAGAGTCCAAACTGTTGCCACTGTGTAGCAGACCAGTGCTGTTTCCAACAGCTCAAGACTGCGTGAAGGCTCAGGAACGAAATATGGGAGACAATTCACCAGAAAGATATAGCCATCATTTCTGCTCTCCTCAGACTGTGACAAAGCATGCTCATTATCCTGAAAGGCCTGTATAGTGCCTGTTGTCATTTCTCCCTCTGACTGTAATTTTAGACAAATGTAAGATTTCTCCTTTCCACTGGAGCTCATTTAGCTCAGGTGATTTCACTGTTCTAGCGTGAATTTGTTTGCCACCACTATCTAGAATTTTAATTTAAGAAGGATGGATGGTTGATGTCTTTCCTTCAGGACTTACAGTGGCAATAAAATCACAGATCTTGTTGGTTTCACCGGGAGGTGGCAGTGTGTAATCCTTGCACCTGGGCTGGGACTGACCAGATGACAAACACCAGAGGCTATGGGACTGCCAAGAGCAACAGCCAACTCTGGAGTTCATATCTTCTGAAATGCCACTCCCAGAACAAAAAAAAGAAAAAGAAAGCAAACAATCACTTCCCCCACTCCCTCCTTTTTGAATTTTTTCGTATCTCAGTTCTTTCTGGCCTGTAGGAAGCAAAGGGCAACAGATTATCTTCTTCAGAACAAGCGTTTGCTGTGTCTCTGGTTGTTCCTGCTCAAAGCCCAGCTCTGTTATCAGCCAGTGCCCTTGCTGGCAGTGGTGTTTGCCAGGCAGGTGTTCTGATGGGTGTCTGCCCAGAGAGCTGGATGTTTCCGTTCAGGCTAAGGCCCCATCTGTAAGGATTACTTCTTCCTTCACACATTCCTAAATTTGTAATCTTTCTAATCTGCTCGATTCTTAGTACCTTTGTAGTCCCAAAGTTAAATTGCTCCTGCTTTGTGTGAAGTGTTACTGTTATTTTTCTCAGCCACACATCAGTATTCACATTGTAAAAGGAACAGGGCTTGTGTTCTTGGCGTATCTGGGACATGCTCCAGATACGCCAGGATCAGACCAATAGCTGGAGACAAGGTGAGCAGACTTGGTGGAGCAGGCTCTCCACTTCTCTTTCTCGCTAGCAGCTCTTCCCTTTAACATTTCACAGTTAGCTTGTTACACTGAGTACTTGCAAGCCTTACAAGCTTGTAAATCACGATTGTGTTTATCTGGAAACACAGTTATTATTAAGTGACCATATAGCTTCATCTTTGTACCTGCAGTAGTGGAAGAGTGACATTTCAACCAGCTACAAAGTCAGCCTATTCAACTGTAACTGAATTTAATTTTAAATGATAAAAAATGAAAATGCACAAAAACATTAAGGACCCTTTATTAGAGCAGAACACAGCTGAACTCAGCCCAGTGATAAAAACGCATTTTACTTGACTTTTCTAAATCATAGGCTCAAAGACACAGCATCTAAAACACCACCCTGGGAATACAGACTGACTCCTCCAGTGCATTCACCAGGAACAAGCAGAGCATGGAAAATCTAAATGTAGATCAGATAGAGAAGAGGAAACTGAATGGTGTTTAAGGCAGGACTCGTGGTTCATCCAAGGTATCGTACCTGCAGAAAGCTATCAAGAAATCAGGAGTAGGCTTTAGACATCCACAATTTGGGAAATCTGGGCTTGTCTCCCAAATCTCTATTTCTCAGCCACAGAAAATAGGAATGCAGACCTGGAGGGAGCCACAAAAATGACAAAACCCAGTCCCTCTGCAATCACAGCAACTAGGCAAGCACTGAAAGGTGCACAGTCTCAGAGTTAGGAAACAGAACAGACAGGGAGTTACTCTTTCATCAAAGAGAAACCACCCTCGATCAAGTCTATCTCCTCTGACTTGGGCACCAGCTGGGCTGTTATGGGAATGCCAAGGTTCTGCCTTGCTAATTTTTGCCACTGATAATAATTGGGGGTGGATATTTTTCCTTTAGATACATGTCCCCAGCAGCATCTTTTTTTAATCAAAAATCCACAAGCAAAGTCCATGATTTTGTACTTCAGAAATGGCTAGTTTCCCTTTTTTAAGGATAAGGAGAGAATAGGTCGCAAGTTTTCAGAGGTAAAAAAAAAACTTTATTCATGGAAAATTCTGAAAGGAAAAGTGCATTAAATATTTTGTTTACTGGAAAGTGAAGGCAAGTGACCTTGTTCCCCAGCTCTAAGAAATTACAGTGAGATGATTTCTTCCAGCACCATACAAGAAATATGGAAATTCATGCCACTCCTACCATAGGTTGGTGCCTGTGTTCTTTTTGGTTTCTGCATAGAATCTCCTGTCACAAAGCATAACATCATGCTGTGTACAATACTTTATCCCAGCAATATCCTATGGGGAATTTGTGATCCAGGAACACAGACCTTCTTTGCAGAGGAGAGCACCAGTGCCTCCATAAGGCGCTGCTGAAAGTGATGCTTCTGTGCTCCCAGGCCAGCGCACATCCAGTTGTGCCAGTTCGGCAGGCAGCAGTCCTGATGCTGGTTGTGACCACAGCAAACACTGGAGGAGTCTGAGCTTTGAGCTCCATGGAGGGTGATTCGGGTGTTTAATCAGAAGGCAAGCTGAGCTTTGAACACTTGTAATGTAGCCCCAAAGAGGAGAAATTAAAGATTCAAAATACAATTCAAATATTCAAATTCAAAATATTTGTCAGCATCAGCTTAACTAAATAAAAGGGAAGAATACAGTTCTGCAGGAGATGCTTTGGCACACTGCCTCTCTCCTCGCTCCAAAAGCCTGGCTGGTTAGGTTACTTGAAGTGGGATTTGACTATGGCCAGCCAGCCAGAGCCTCTGCTGCTGTGCTTAACTGCACAATGTGAGTGTGTCAGGACAAGTTCACTGCAAGGGAAACTCCACTGAAGTCAAAAGAGTTGTACTAAGAACGAATCCAGCCCATCATTTTTTTTTTTTTCCCAGGGTGAATTAAGTGCTTACGCAAGCAGGCACAGGTCCCACTGCGGTTGGCAGGAGTATTGTAAGAGACTCAGGCTGCTTGTTCTGCACTGCCCTAAACTAGGACCTGTAAAATAGTTTGGTCCCTCTTGCCACATGGCAGTGCTCTGCAAACAGAGATACTAAAGACAAGTATCACAAGTGCCTATAGCTGTGGTGAAAACTGGGGCAATCTAAGCAGAGTATATGTCATTGATAAACTACTATTTTCCTGGGACTGAAAACAGCATGGAAAATTAGTTCAGAGAGACCCACATGCAGTTTCAGCTTTCACAACCAAATTACTACCATTACTACCATAGCAATGCATTTGTCAGTTATGCTTTGCCACTGTTCATATTAAAGAAGCATACAGCTAATTTACTTATCTCATCCTCCCAAATTACCTTCTATGGCAGTCTGACTACTACTCCCCACCTTCTCTTCCCACTGTCCACACTTGGAACAGCTTCTGCAGTCCTGTGCTAAGCTATCCACACAGAGATCAGAACTCACAAAGCTGAATGTGTGGGGTAGAGCCTAATGGAATCTACTTAAAATATAATAGAATAGCACAGATAGTGCTGCAAATATTGCATCATTTTTGATAACCATTTATAGAGGAGAAACCTCTAGTTTTTAGAGTTATCTGCTGCAAAGTTTTCAGGCTACTACATTGATCAGATGTAAAAATCAGGAGCCTGACTGAAGAATGGAAGCTCAAAGTACTCTGTGGGGGTATCCCTTTTTTTGGAAGATTAGCTTTCAGGATTATCTTCCCAGGCATTTCCCTTATTTTCTCCTCCTTTGTAAAACTCTGGATGAGGTCAAATGTTCAGAAGAACCATCCTTCCTGCAGGATCTCTGTCACCCCGTATCTACCAGCACAACTGCACTGTCTCCCCTGAGGCAACAGAAACCAGCATGGGGCAAAGGTCTGGGCAGGCGTGATAGAAATGGTGACACCAGTGCAAGGGCATGTTTCCAGGCTCCAGCAATGAATGCGCTATTAGTGTTTTTAGTGGCTGTGACCATGACATTTTGCTGAAGATTGGTAATGTAAGGGAAGGGTTCTGTTCTTTGGTAGTAATAAACCTGAAATATGGGTCACACCAAAGCCCTCCTGCTTTGCAAAACCTAGGGGACTTCTCATGCAAACACTGTCTTGAAACCAAGGCCATAGGCTGTACAAGCCTCTTCTTTGTAGGCAAGTTCACTACTTGGAGGCAGTATCTCTGGAATACAAGCTCTGCAGTTACTCTGGGCCATCACTGCAGTCGTATCCTACTATACTTTTTAAAGGGAAGAAATATATACAAATATTAATTTGCAAAAAGTATTGACATTTCAGAGATGGGAAAAATCACTGATGTGTAGTTGTAAATGGCTGAGATTGCACATACTGACGTGCAGTCCTTGACACTTGTGAATTCTGAGAGAACGTTGCAAAAAGAGGATCTTCTTACTCAAAATAACTGTTCCTTCAATGAGCGGGACAGGGGAGGGTGGGAGTGCTCTCTGAATGCAGGGAAATTCAGATGGTAAGTAATGTGTGATGGAAAGACCGCAAATGGAATCCAGCCAGGTTTTGATTATGCCAGTTCAGATCAGCACAAAAGAAGCAGTAACCTGCTGGATTTAAATGGTCAGCTTTAGCAGCCCGATTCTAACTTTTATGTTAAACTTCATCAGTGCTTCTCTTACGCCACTTTAGAAGCCTTTTGCCTGATTGAGGCACACAGAGTGAGTGAAGCACACATAGTGGCTCAGCAGATAAAACACTGCTGATGTCAGGAAAGCCCTATCCATTCCTCCCTGTGCAGAATTTGGCCCTGGATGTCCACCTCTGTAGGACAGAGTCCTAGGAGGTCGCAGCGTTCAAATATGTGTTGCTTATACCTGCTTATACCTATATACCTTTTGCAACCCCGGTCAGCTCTTAAGCTGGGAGACCAAGATGCATGGAAATGGACAGCAGAGCAAACGAACAACAAAAATATATTTGCTTATATATGTCAATACACAGTATCCACCATAAATGGAGTGCATGCAGCTTTGCCTTCATGGACTGATGTGACAGGCTTCAGAGACACTGAGATCTGTTTCTCATAGTCACAGAGATGTTTGTGTGACCATGGATAGGTTGCTTCACTTCACCAAAGCATCTTCTGCAGAATTTGTTTAATACGATAATTCATCCATTTGCTTAATTTTGTAACTGAGAACTGCTTAGCCACCTAGTCTCAAGTGTGGCTTACACTGTAATTCCCAATGAGATTAAGAGAGAAAGTAAGGCATAAATTGTTTTATTAGCTAAGAGGGTTACAATGGCATGAATATACATGCAGATATGTACATGTGCATAAAGACATACCTAAACTCCTGATCACAGCACAGAAGGAAAGGACGTGGGCTTATGTGTATTTCCACAAATAAGGATGAGGTATTTTTTCTTAAGCTTTTCCTAAAATAAACTACAACTGGGAGCAAAGAAACAAGCAAGATTTCATTCTGAAAGGAATTAATTGTCTAAATCTCTGAGGAAAATAAATGGAATTGTTTTAGACAAGGAAATGATTTTTTTTACTACGGTAGTTGCTATATTAATTGTAGTTGGATCAATATTATATGCTGGCTCATAAATATATGCAGTTCTTGATTGTACCTTTTCTACATTTACTTATTTTACGCTGTGTGATGTTTTGAATGCAAATACAAGGCCAGATTTGTAGCTAATGGTGCTTAGCAATTGTTTCTAAAAAGCACTAAGAAATTTTCTCCTGTGGATCTGAGTTATGGCTGAATGGGTTACAAGGATTCCCAGTTTATGACTGTCTCCTAAGCCCAGTAGGTCTCCTGGAAGCCTTACTGTTCATGAAATCTGTCTTTGTCACAAATAGCAAATCATGGAATGGGTTATGGAATATCACAATCTCATTATGGGATGTCATCCTGCAGCACAAATACATTATTCTCAGTGGATTTGCAGACGGCCCAGCCAACACTACTACCAGGACATGACAGATGTGCCGGGTCCAGATTTACACTGAAACATGATTTACACTTTTCAGGACAGCGGCAAGAACAGGCTGCAGAGAAGACTAGAAATACTGTCAAGAGTTTCTCCTTCATGGTTCCTTAGACACCATAATCCCTATCCTGAAGCATGAAGAGGGGGAGGGAGCAGCTGTCCCTTGCTCTTTCAGCTGAAAGAGCAGGATAAAGGGAATAATATTCTGCTCAGTATTTCTATCTGCAGAGCTTAAGCTGTGCCTTCCATCCATGGGAGCAAAGCAAGTTATTCACTGCCAGTGAATAAGCCTTGAAATTTCCTTATAGCATGGTCCATGGGTCCTAGAGATGTGTCTTAGAGGGTGAGCAAAACTGTCTGCGGCTGTCCAAGTTGCGTGGAATTCAGTGCAAATTGGGTAAGGAGTGAAGATGCTCCCTCTGATGGCTCTGTAGCAGCCCTGGAAGCACATTCATGTCTCATATTCAATCTACCATTCTTTGCACTGCATGAAACTCATCAGGGATCTTCTATATGGGAGCTCTGGCTGTGCAGAGGATGCAGGGAGAGGTCTGTGCTGGCTGCCTACTGTGAGGCAGTTCCACCTCTCCTCAACACAAGCTAAGGCTCTACGGCTTTGCAGCAGTATGCAGTTCTTACACCTCAAATGCCACTAGCAGCAAACCACTTCTAATGCCACATGGTGAATGACAAACCTTGAGGACAAGGCTAGAAGCCGAGCTCTCCAAAAGAGAAAACCTGCAGGTTTCTGCTCCTGTGGGGCTATGGGAGCAATCTAGAAGTTCCCTAACCTAGTTGCTTCCTGGGGTTGTCAGAAGAACTGGATTAATCAGGAGACAGAGGGCTTTTTTTAATCCAGGAGGCCTCAAATTGTACTCCGTGTGGAGGGTACCTTAGCACTGCCCTGCTCCCCACAGAGAACCACCCTCAATTGCTTTCCAGGCACTCCCTGTTGTCAGGGTGAACCTCTCTCAGCTGCACTGTCTGCTCCCTGCTTGAAGGCTGAGCTGTTGGCTTTGTGCATGCTTGAAATCCATCCCTCCAGCCCAGGCTCTGTTGCCCAGGTCTGAGCTGCATAGGGAGCTTTCCTTACAGCCCATATTTCTTCACAGTCAGAGTACCCTTTCAGGGTTGTCAGGGTGCTTGTGGAGGCAAGCTATCCAGCATCCCAGTGAACAGGGAGCAAAGAGATAATAATAAAAATAACACCAGTAATAACAATTTGGTTGTATTTAATCTAAGAATAAGCCTCCCTAAGAAAGGGAAATAAATTGTCTGTGAATGAGAGTAAATCAAACTGAAACATAGAAATGGGAAATCAGCTCCTCCAGATCCCAAATAAATGTGAGCAGACCTCCAGGTTCCCTGAGATGAGACAAATGAGAGATGAAATGATCCACTTGGAGCTATAGGGGCTCAGTTACCATATTATCATAGGACAGCAGGGAGGGCCTTAGGGGACATCTGCAGAGCAAGGGAAAGAAATGTCACCTGCAGAACCAGCAGGACTGATGATACTCAGTACCATGGCAGCCTGTAAGGCCAGCAGGGAGACACTGTTTCTAGGGCACAGGGAGGAGACTTTCACTGTTTCTTAATGAAGAGTAAATCAGAACATCCTTTCATTGGCATATGGTACAGGGGTGTGGTGGTGCTGCTAGGAAGAGAGGACAGGCTCTGCTTTCTGCAGGTAGAAGTGAAGAGGGCTGCCCTGAGGGAGCAGGGAAGGAAAGGAGCTTGGCTAAGGCGTAAGCAGAATTTGGAGAGAGGAGTGTAAGTTGTGGAGCTCACCCTGTTATCATATATAGAACTCAATCCCGAAAAAGTGGGTATGCTTCAACCGTTACCCAAGATTCAGACTACAATGCATCCCCAGAACACAGTACCCTTTCATGTGAGCAGCTGGCCTCAGAAGCCCACATCTCAGCGACAGTGATCCTCTGGCCCAGAGAAATGGAAGCAAGGCAGAACAAAGCTGGCATATCTCCACTCAGCAACTTACAACCTAATTTCCATTTCTAAACTATGGACATTTCAGGCCCAAAGCTTTTCTGAGTAAAGTGTCTGGGAAACTTAGAGCATTCCCAATCCGGAGAGCTTGTTTATGGATCAGGCCTGAATGAGTCTAGTGCTAAATTTCCCATCTGTGAAATTTTAATGGATGATCTTAAGAAATAAGAGAGTTCTACATGATTCTGTGTAAAATCAAAGATTCAGATTTATATCTGAAATATGAAATGTCCACTATGCAAAGTTAGAGTCAAGTGCCAGGAGATTCAAACATAAATGAAAAAAAAAAAATCTGCATGAAAGTGAAAATCAGGAGATGGATTACTGTTACGTCCCTATGATTATCAGAGTAACTAGTCTGATTCCTTGGGTGGAAGTTACTAAGCAAGACACCCAGAAGTCTCTGCATTTCCACTGAAGATACTTCTTTTTGCAAAGTTCATCCTAGCACTGATTGATTCTGATCTTTAAGGGAAAATAAAACCTGGAAGGAACTCTTGAAATGCTGAAGAAAAAACTCAGGCAGAGGAGAAACTGATAACTTTGCCTAAGCAATGGCTGTTTGATGTCCATTTACAAATGATGTGTATCAGACACCGTCCCTCCCTATGACAGGGCAGGCTTAAATGCAGAGTATAATCACATTGATTTCCTGACCCAGGAAATCACATGACCACCTGGGAAATGAGCATCTCTAATGGTGAGGGAGCTGCAGAAGCAGCATGCAGACATTGCAATGTCTCATCAGGTTAGACTTCAGGGGGAAATTCCCCAAATTAAATCTCTGTAGCCAGTGTTGCAGCGTGCCTGGTATTCTTCCTGGTACAAGAAACAAAGCGGGGCCCCTGTTCAGCCAGTCTCCAGTACTCACCTCCCTGTCCCTCATCTTTTTAGGCCAGCACTCAGCCCTGCTGCACTGGGGGTCTTGTTGCTTTATGCCTCATGGCAGCATCCTCCCACATAGCTTTGAAATCCAGCTTTGGATCCACTTCCTTTGAGATATGAACAAAATTACTTCTGAATGCAAAGACACACTGTGAATAGCAGCCACTCTTGAGCCTAGGGTGGCCCAGGGGAGCCACCTCATCATTGCCTTAGTTGGAAAGAGAAACAAGGGCCTTGCTGATAATTGGGGACCTAAAATATCCATGCTTCTGTACTGAAGTCATGCTTCACCATAGCCCATCTCCTATCCCAGGCATTTCTGCTCAGCCAAGGCTGCTAAAACAAAGCACCAACATTTACCTTCATAAATCCATTACTCTTTGTTTGTTTGTGGGAGCACCACCTCTTGAAACTCAGGTGATTTAATTAGGCATGAACGTCCCTTGATCTGGCTTCACAAAACACTTCAAAGTTGCCCAGAGACAGTCTATTTTGAGGATATCAGCACTTTTACCTGGTGTGTACCTAGAATGGCTTTTCTCTTTCATTTTGCAACCTACCTTCTTGCAAAGCACCTTTCAAAATCACAATCGCTCATTCACGATCCCTGAGGTCACACACTACATTGTCACCAGAAGAAGGGCAAAGACCCAGAGCAGGGGGAAGACTCCTGTGAAAGTGCTTAGGCACAAGCCTGTTGGAACTGGCTGCTACCCTGTGCAAGACTATCGGTTAAAGCCTGACCCTCAGCTCCCAGCAACTCTAAACAGCCTCATCTACACCCTGCCTGCAGTGCTTTGTCCAAAGCCCCATGTGTTCCCTCCTATTATGCTGTCTTGATCACATTGACATTACAGCCCTATCACCAAGCTGACAAAATACGGATTTCTTCTGGAGCAGGAAACTGCTGAGCTGAATTTGTTTGCAGCAGGAACAGAGTTTTGCTATGAAGCTTCTTGTTTGCAGTATGAGGAAAGGCTATATTTTATTTATGGGTCAAAGGCCTGTGAATAAATGCAATCATAATCCTCACACTTACTTCTGCTCTGGAATAAAGTTGAAGCATTTCATGACAGTTAGAAATATGGCAAGGCAAATATTGGCATTTCGAGGCCCTGGAGGACTTTCTAGGTCTTCCACTCTGTGTGCCTTTGTGCATTTTCACTGCCCATGCCAAAACTTGTCTCTGTTTCTGCAGCCTTGCCAGGTCTGGCTTTGAGGAGAGATGAGAAAAACGCCTGCAGAGTTATCCAGCTTGGACAGAGCTAATCTGACTCAATCATGATGAGATTGTAGGACAAATCCTACCCTGCTTCTTATTCCCTGAGCCTCACACCTACAGTTTTTGTTAGCTACGTTGAAAGGTTCACTAAGACTATACATCTGTTAATCACCGTAGGACAGATGATATTCTGAGATTTCTTCTTCAAGTCTTCCACATGAGGGGAGAAAAATAAAATAACTGTTTGAGTTGCACTTCTTCTGAAGTCTCCTCTCCTATGACATCAACAGGAACATGATGCTAGGTGAGTGTGGGTGCTGGACTTTTGTCTGTCGTGCTCACCAATACTGCCTTGTTTCTCCGTTTCTTCACAGACTCCTGCTTTGTGCTTGTGTGGGGAGCTCTCTGGGGCAGTGATCCTCCTTTTGAATTTTTTCATACAGCACCTGACACTGTGGAGTTTGAATCCACATCTTTGTCTCCTGTGTGCTAGAATAAGACACTTCTAATGTGAACATTATTTAAGGACAGATCAGATTTTAAAAACTGTGCGTCAGTTGTGTGCTAGGCTTCTGTGTATGGGTGAACTCCATCCTTTGAGATTTGGTTATGGAGCAGAGTTTCATGCTCTGAAGATGTGGCAATGGCAACAATTCAGGGAATTCCCAGGCCCTACATCTCGCCCTGCTCCAGGGCACCTATCCACTTGGTTATACCAGTGCAGCTATTTGTAAGGTCTTTTGCTGAGAACTGGAATAGAGACTGATCTGCCTTTAAGAAGAAAAAAGCTAAAGAATGCATCTGCATATTCACAGTTGGCCTAGATATTAAACTGTCAGACATCAGTATAACTGGGGGAGTTCACTGTAGCGTGTGAATGGGAACCAGCAGCAGGACTGGGGTGAGTGTGGGAATCAGTATTGCTACTAAACACTCGATATACTGAAACATAGCCTGAAAGCAATGCTCTGAAGTCTGATCTTCCTTGCAGGCCCTCCTTCACCTTATTAAAATAATATAACCTCCTACCCACTTATTAGGAGCCAGTAGTCTTTGCTGGGGAGAAGCTTCTTATGGGTGAGCAGGAGCAGGACTGGCCCTAAACTGATGCTTATCACCAGTGGAGGTGCAACTCTGGGTGATCAGGGATGGGTCAGGCCAGGACTGAGAGTCCTACGGCACAGGGGTGCTGGGGGACTCTCTGTTTCAGTGCTGCACTTAGCTGCTCTGCTTCACAAGCACTGACCTACTTACCTTTTCTTTCATCTCATGCAGAGTACAGAGTGCAAGGGGACAGGTACTTTGACCCCTTTGATAAGCTAAGATAATGACTTCTGCTTTGCACATCTCTGCAGCAGAGGAATCAGTCAGTTGAGGTTACATACTGACATGCATTTTGCCCCAAAGGCTCTTCAGCTAGAGCTGCGAGAATGGCTTTTGTTCTGCCACAATGGAGAAGAGAATTCTCATGTATATTTTAAACAGCATACTGAAAGTAAAGACTAATCTTCTTTACCAAATCCAGAGAAACGCCACTGAACTCAGTGAAACTTGCCTCCCTGTGAAACCTCTCAAAGTGGTACCAGGATCAGGTCTGTAGGCACTGTGTCGTGTCTATATGGTTACTTGTCATTAGCAAATTAATTTCCATTTGCTCCTGTTGAAATGAGAGTCCAGCCATCAACACAACTAAGCATATTAACACTGATATCGTCGTCCTTTCCTGTCTACTGTTCCTCTCCTGTCCTGAGTTGATTTGGATGCAAGTGACATCAGTTGCTTCTGGAGAGATTGAAGCCAAGGTAAATGGATGTGGCAGAGAAAGGAAACTGCAGGAGAACTTGACCCTGAACAGAATGGGGGAAATACTGCCTTGAATAAGCCCAGGAGAGGACAGTGCACATCTGCAGATCTAATGGAAGAAAATATGATCTTACGGCTTCACTTATAAGAAACTATAAATTTACTTATAACCCAAAGTGAACAAAAAATTCCAGCAGAGTGTTAGAGAAGGATGTTTCCATACATTTACTCTCTTCTTTCCTATGCTACTATCCCATAAACAATTAGAGAACATCTGAGGTCTCCTGGGTATGAATTAATTAATTCATTAATTCTGGTAACTAAGCAGGCACAAATCCTGCATCGGCAAGGATCTGCACATAAAAAAATGCATTTTAAATTCAGATTAAATTCCTCTTTTCACCCTGTGCTTTGACTAGAGAGTGCTAGTTATGTTGCTGACTGTGTTCCCCTCTGAGCTGGGAGACCCTCAGGTAGACAGATAAACAAGGTTAAAATTTCCTTTTGTTTAGGAGGCTTACAAAGATCTGCCTGAGGAGGCCATGCTGCAGTGGAGTGTCCCAGCCCGTGACATGGGCTGGTTAGAGATGGCAGGCTAACGTAGATAGAGAAACCTGTCAGCAAGAAAACAAGGTTTAACTTACCCTGATATCTTCATTGTAGGGGGCTGTAGGAGGAGGACTGGTGAGAGTAACCTAAGTATTATAGATAAAGCTATAATAAATCAAATCATATCAGTCTTACAGAGATGAATGGTCGACTGATTGGCTGACCAACATTTTGGCTGTAATACCCACTGGTCGAGGTCAACTCCTCCACATGCTGCAAGGCACACTTTTTATTATAGTTTTCCTGCTGGAAATATACTTCAAACAAACTAAGAAGTTGCAGTCCATTTACAATAACTGTGTAGAACTGGGAAAGGAAGAACAGAATAGCTCAAGGAGTCAGGAGCTAAATTACACGTGGAGAGCATAGACAGATAGATAATTGGATACACAGATCAGATAGTCTCATACTCATTGACCACTGTATATTATAGCCAAAATGTTGGTCAGCCAGTCCACTATCCATCCCCTAACACCCCTGCATTATAGATCTTCCCATCTCTATGCCTTCCTGTGACACCTAGTGCAGTAGGTGTCAATGACTCAATAACTTTTGCTTGGAATACCCTTAGGTCGGCCTTGCTGAAGGCATGACTTATTATAGCTTTATTCACAACATTTTGCAACCAATTCCTCACAGAATGGTTGAGGTTGGAAATGACACCCGGAGATCATCTAGTCCAACCCCCCTGATCAACCAGGGGCCTCTAGAGCATATTTCTCAGGATCGCATCCAGGCGGGTTTTGAATATCTCCAGCGAAGGAGAATCCACTGCCTCTCTGGGCAACCTGTGCCAGTGCTCGGTCACCCTCACAGAAAAGAAGTTTTTCCTCAGGTTCAGATGGAACTTCCTGCGGTTCAGTTTGTGACCGTTGCCTCTTGAACTGTCACTGGGCACCACGGAGAAGAGGCTGGCCCCATCCTCTTGACACCCTCCCTTCAGATACTTGTACACATTGATCAGATCCCCTCTCAGTCTTCTCTTCTCCAGGATCAACAGGCCCAGCTCTCGCAGCCTTTCTTCTGAGGAGAGGTGCTCCAGTCTCCTCTAATCATCTTTGTAGCCCTCCGCTGGACTCTCTCCAGGAGACTCCAGGAGTCTCTCTTCTACTGGGGAGCCCAGAACTGGACACAGTACTCCAGGTGGGGCCTCCCCAGGGCTGAGTAGAGGGGCAGGATCCATCCAGGATTTGTGGATGTCAAATTTGGACAAATGATCTCTAATCCGATCCTCCTTGACCAAGGGAGAGTCTTCCTTTCTCCAGACTTGGACTCCTGTGTCTTTGACTTACTCTTCCATGAATGGCTGATAGGGAGTCTTTCTCCTGCATACTTAAAGTCTTTCTTCCCCTCTAGCACGTGCCACAAACAGGGCATTCAAAGGGAACTCAAGAAATGGCTGATTCATTCAATTTGATCTTCTGCAGAAAGGTAGGCTCTTTCTTTAAATCTTTGACTACATTTATGCTTCCTTAAGTCTCCCTTTCTGCATAACATGAAGAAACCAGTTTTGCCCAGCTCAAGACACTGTTTGAAGTCTAGTTGTATTTGTCTATATATCATCGGTAAATGAAAACATCTGCACTGAATTGCTGTCACACTGGGCTCACATCCACTGTCTTCACCCACCTGCTTCATCTATTTCAGTTCAGAGCTTGTGGATGTGGAACTCCTTTTATCTCCTGTATACCTTCGGCCTAGCTGCCTTGCATGAGTCTAATACAAATCACAAAAAACAAACAGTACAATTTACAGCTAAGATGCTGAGGTATCTATAACTGTTACGGGGGATTTTTTGATGTTGGAGCGGATGTTTTAACAAGGCTTCTGTTATTCCAGCCAGGATACTGAAAAAAAACAAAAGAACACTAGAAGAGAGACAGATGTGACCAAGCCTGAGACTATTTCCCTGCCATTCCCTCTTTTTAGCGTACAAGCACTTGAAAAGTAGCTGGTGGTACGAAGGAACATGCTGGTAACATCTGGTCACACCATATAATGCCCACATTTTGGACATGTCATTGTGCACATCTAGTTTCATAATGGAGATAGGCAAGCTGCCTTATCATGTTTAATCAAACATAGACGCATACTGTTTTAATCACAAGAGGGCTGAGATGAAACCATGGAAGCCTTCTAAGGCTAATTTGGGACCCCAAGGGTCCCAAAATCTATGAAAATTAGGCTGGTGAGTGGTCTGGGGTGCTGACCTGGATGAAGATTGAAATCTTGGCACTTAGCTACGTTTCTAGGAGCTAGCAGCTAGGATTGACACATTGTATCATTTGTTATTTCTCAGGCAACAGCTCCCAGGCTTCAGCGTGCATTCTCCTGTGCCGGAGAGTTTTGTGATGTCCCGTATTCATTTATTCATGTTTATTTTCTGTCATCCAATTGCTGTGCAGGACACAGCACAGTGGGCCTGTTTCTCACGCCTTTCTCCTACTCTCATCATGCAGGCCAAGAGAAGTCCTTGGAAAGATCTCTTCCGTAATCACTCCTACTCTAGCCCAACACCTCATCTGCAGCATAAACAACTGCCCCGCTTCTCAGCTCTAGAGCAGAGCGTGGCAGAGGAAAAGGGCCATGGGTACTGTTAAACACACCTCCCTTCTTCCCCACAACCAGGCAAGAATTCAGGCTAAAGCAACAGAAAATCAGGCTATGTGAGGGACAAAATTGCTCTAGAGAAGAGTCATGTACAACCCCATGCAGGCAAAGTACAAGGACAAGGCATCAGGCTTAGGCTTAGTGTCTTGCATGAACAGGATAGGTAATTTCCTTCTTAGTGTTGCAGCTTCTCTCTACCCTTACTTCTAACAGTCTCTGCTGACCCTACTCTTCCTTGTGTGTGTGTGAGCACTTTGCTGTGTGTAGCTGCTGCTTTCCAGGGATTGCTTCGTTTCACTGGTGGTCACCTTCCCCTCCAAACCACATCAGGAGAGGAAACAGGCTCCCCTCAGTTCTCTCTGTGCTTCTCCTAATTTCTTGACTCCTTTCACAGGAGCTATTGGAATTAATGGGAACCTCAGACACTCGTCAGAGGGGTCAGGGTCTGTTTGAGAGAGAGGTACAGCCCCTGCTTCTCAGCAATGCTTGCTGAGGCTGGAGGTGACTTGAGTTGCCACTGAAAAAGGACAGACACAGGCCAACCCATTGCAGACCTGTATGAGGTCTGTGCTAGGCAGTGAAAGGCTTTTCCATGCTAACGTGCAGGGTCTTCTGCTGAGAACACCATCTGACGTTCATTCATGTTCTGGTGCCAAGAGGTAACGTGGAAAAACACAATTAAAAGGAATGCTTCCCTGAGATACGTTGTGCGAGCATAGCCGGAGAGGACAGCACTATAATTTCTTTGATGTTATTGTAACATATTGCCTATAAGGAAAAACATATATCAGCTTTAAATTGATTGTGATACACACTCTGAAAGCTAAGTGGAATGAATGGGGAGAGACGAGAGACAGAACGGGCTGCTCTCCAGATATTATTCTGAAAATGGAAGTGACTGGATGGAAGATATACATCACAAAAATAATCTATTACACCCAGTGTACTAGAGCAGAACTTTCACCCTTTTAAATTCTCATTAAAATGCAACCATTTTTGTTTCAAAGGATTAATATGTTGGCTCTAAAGAGAGAGGAAAAATGATCACAGAACTAAATATTGTTAATTGAAAATAACCCTAGGCACTTACACAGTGCTTTTCAGCTCAAAATCTCAAAACTAGGATTTGAGATGAAATTCATTCATGTAAAGGGGCTGGTGAAAAACATTTTGCTGAGAGCAAAAATCTCACCAAAAATACTGTGGGAGCTCTTGGATGCCTACATTGTGCATTGAGGCAAACATCATATTTGGGGAGAAAGCTTCTGAAAATGTGGGATGATCTCATCACCATGTAGAAACAAAATACCTGTCTGTAAAAATGTCAGGAGATGATTTATGTGGGTTTGGCTGCAGCTGAATGAATGAATGCACAGTTAGCTAAAACAAGCCCCCTGGAAACTGGAAAAAAATATCTGCAGGTGCAGACTGACTTCTGTCACTCAGAACATGGGAAAATATTCATTGGGAAACGAGGACTTTGTAAGCATGTGCAAACTCCTACTCAAAATGAACGTAGAGAAGAAATTACTAGTGGTGTTTTTTGACCACAATGGACTTTCTGTGCCCTCAAACCTCCCTTCTAGCAGGGCAGGCTTCAGTGAGCTTCCCCAAAAGACTTAAACAAGAGCTTAAAGGTGGGCACACTGTTGAGGACTTTGCTGAATTAAGGCCGAGAGCAAATAATATCTCCACTTGGTAGGCAGGGAAACTGGAGAACACATAATGTGGTGGCTTACCTAAGGTCAAAAAAAAATGTGGGCTGTAATAAAATGAAAAACCCTTAAGTCTTGTCCTTTTCCCTACTCACCCACCCTGCCGATGCCAAATGAAGAAGGAGCACCTCTCACGAGTTATGGTAATTTCATAAGCATCAAACAAAAGCCTTTAAAGTTAATAGAAGTAGAAATAGCTACACTCAGAGAGTGCTTTCTTCTTTCTTGGTCTCTGGAGCATTACACTGGCATTCTGTGGTGGTGCTGTGAGGATTTACAGTTTACTTGCGAGTACAGTACTGCCACTGACATGTTATAGTGAAGATTTAGCTTTGTAAGCCATTTGTTTCTGAACTCATTGCGACCTACTTACTCTAAGTTTGTTGCTAAGTGGCTGGGATTTAAAACGGCTAGGACAGTGATGTAATCAAAGTCATGCTTTGGTCTTTAGAGGCAAAACAGGTCATCAGTATCAGTGCTAGGCCAGGAAATTTTGCAATGCACCATCAGATGAAATAAATCACTCCGGAATAAAGACAAAGAGGGCATCATCAGCTGAGAGGAAGGATCTGCTTGAAGAGGAGAGAGCAGAAGGATGTTTTTCATGTTGCTAATTGATGCAGTAATTCCAGCAGGAAGTCTTGTCACGGATGAGCATATCCAACACCTCCACAAGCCCCTCGGGAGCAGAGGTGATGAACTTCTCTCATAGCCCATTATCTGCAAGTTTCAGTTCTTCACTAAGGCAAAGGATGGCTTCTCACAGCCCTCCCAGCCACTAATGACCTCATTATCATCAGCTGGGGTCTGCCATCACATAGCTCCTGGAAACGGGAATAGCTTCCTTCCATGCTGCATCGGGGAAGCAGATAATGAGACAGGGAAAATCATAGACTCAGGAAGCACAGAAGATGACTAAATCTCAAATATGTCCTGTTTCCAGCTTTGTCTGTGGCTTCCCCAAGGAAGAGCTATAAGCTGTATGTAAAGAGGCCGGTGATACTAAAACACACAGCTCTTAGAGACCTGGGGATGAGAAACACCACACAAAAGAAGCTATTATTGTTATCATTTTACTGCGGGTGGTTCCCTGTTAGCCTCAAGGACTGGCAGAGGAGAAGGCTGGAATGGAGAAGGCTGAAGGAAAAACCACTGGGATGAGCAGATAGCATTACCTGGAGCAGGCTCATTGTAAGACTGGACAAATCCTTCATACCAGAAACGCAGGAAGTCAATGAAAAATCTCATGTTACTGTCAGCAAGGTCAGGATTTCACAGCGTTCTCACTCTGGGCTTTATGCGGTCCAAAATGTAGGTCACAGCCTCATATGGGGAGCTCCAACAAAGCACGGCACAGGAGTGATTTTTAGCTTTAAGTTCTTTAATAGGTAACCATGGCTTTTATGACAAAAACTCCCTTCTCTCCCATGTGTGACCTCTTCCCAAGGCTCTGCAGTGAGTTCATGGCTGAGGTCATCAGTGCCTCTCCTGGGGCAGCAAATGTGGAGACAAGGGACAAAGAAATACTTGGGCTCCTCAGTAGCTGAGCACAACATGGTGGAAACATAGTCTCTACTTCCTGGACAAGGCATAGGTAGGCACCAAGTGGACTCGGTCCTCAGAAAGCTCTCTGAGCACGTGATGGGAAAAATGCTAGGAGTATTTCAGTTAGCACTTGGCAGGGGCCCAGACATGCCACTGTCTTCAGAGCGCTGAGTTCACTGCAGCACTGAGCCTGCATGTGTTAATGGAGTGGGACCTACCGCTGTGTGCAATGCCTCCACAAAGCAAATGGCCCCCACCAGCCTGGAGGGAAGGAGTGGAAAAATTGCTGAGGTTGTTTGGCACTAGCAGAAGGTGGAAGTTCATGTCCTGCTCTAAAACTCAAAAACAGTAGGCCTAATCATAGGCCCGTACTGTCTCCTGAAATGAAGTAAAATTCCCAAGGAAATGAAAGGAATTTTTTGGTGAATAAACCGCTTGAACTTGGCTCTACTTTGCTTAAGTAACCAAGGAGAATTTGAACTGATTATTTATTTTCCCATGGAAAAATCCCATGAATTGTAATAGAGGAGACCCTGAAAGGCTTTTATCTCAATTACTGCAGAAAATTACAGAGAATTAGATCCTTTCTAATGGTTTTCTGAATCATCCTTAGGGATTTGATAGCAGGAATATAATTCACCATTGAATTCTATAGACTAGTGGAAAAACAATGCCTATAGAAAAGTGTTCACTATCTATTAATGTCTATAGGGCTCTCCTATAAAAGGTTTTTAAAAGCCTTTTATTTACAAATACTTCCAGGGGGTTCCATTATGCTGTACACCTCTATTTATACTGATCACTCATTCGAGTAAGAAAAGCAAAAAATAGATGGCAGAGACCAATGATCTGGTCTCTGAGAGAAAGGACAGCATGAAATCACAAGACACCATCCTCATAACCCCATGGAAATGCATCACATAGCAAAAAAGGCCAAAAAAATCTAAGGTCGTGATCCTGCATGGAGTTGCTCCTGGCAGACCCTTGTTCCCACCCTTGTTCCTGCGGCTCTGAGAGGTGCAAAGATCTCCACTTTGGATTACAGCTTGAGGGACTGACACTGTAAGTTGGTAACTAAATTTGATTGCACCCCAGAAGCTTGCGTGCAGGAAGTAACCCTGACTGCATGTGTCTTCCCACATCTGCAGCAAAGAGTGAACCCCCAATTCTTTTCTATTACTGGCAAGATGTATTATTAATATCAGGAATCACATGCCACATCTTACCAACAGATCTCAGAGCACTATCCTAGGGAAGGTGAGATAGCCAGGTGAATCTCCCAGGGCAGAGCTAGGGGCAGAAGCTGGCACTCCTTGTCGCTAGACTATCTGCCCACATACAGTCATTGTCTAGCTGCAACAGCCTTCAAGTTTTTTTTTTAATTTTTTAATTTTTTTAATTTTTTAATTTTTTAATTTTTTTTTTTTCAGGCACATGCAAGGCCAAACTCTTTCCTGGGCTCCAAGTGTTTATTAGTACAGCAGAAAGTTTTCAATTTCTTACTCACTTCTTTTAGCAGGGCAGGCTGGTCTCTTAAATGCAGTAACAGATCCCTCCTAAGCAGACTGTGTTGCATGCTGTCTAGTTCTTTCTCTTCTAGTACTGTTCACTCTTAACAGAACTGGACTCCCCAAAATTAGTCCCCCAGTAACTATCACATAACTGCAAGGAGATCTAGGTCTTAGCTGTGCAGTCTTTTGCTACAAATTCAGTCTTACAGTTAAGAAAGAGGGTATCTCTAATGATGGCAGCTTGAAGCTGCTTAAGACTGTCTAGCTGCTGATTTAAATCCTTGTATTCCCTCCAGCCTCTGGGAAGTGTTTCCTATTGCCCTTGCTTTTCCTGCTTGAGGCACTGGTAGCACTCAAGCCTCCAGGTCAGATCCTATTGTTCCAGTTAAAGACACTGGTGCTGCAGGGGATGGGGCTTCTGATGAGGAGATGGTTCACAATGTCTTTTCTTCAGCAAAGGAAGTGACAGTGACAGGAGTGCTGTACCCAGAACTGAGCCATGGAGCAAAGCTCTCTCCAGCAGCCTCTGTCCTGCTTAAGCTACTTGTTTTTTTCCAAGGGATTCTTGCATTCAGAGCATGGTAGGGTGCTCCTGTGCACTTGGTGTATTTAGGGGTGATGCTGAGCTCCTCTTTCCTGCTCTCTGGTCAACAGGCTTAGGGCAAGGGCTACATAATATCTGCTTTGGGACTTTCCATTCTTGATGGGAATTTCTGTTGCCTTTTCTGATTATGCTAACTGATTTTGCTCTGTTGTTATAAATATAGTCCCTGAAGGAAAAGATCCTTGTTGACTGTAATTGTATGCTTTTCCACAGACTTGTTATTCTACCACCTGAAGGGGGACACACTGAACTTGCTGGACACTAGTGCTCTGCTACAGTTCCCCTGAGTTTGAACAGTGCAGTTAAGGCTGCCACATGCAAGAGTTTGCAGAGCTGAGAACAAGAGAAGTCATAGCAAATATTCAGACATCCCTCCTCACCTACCTCTTGCAAGTTCACAGCAGGGGACATGGAAGAAAGATGACAGCAGGAACAGCAGGATTTGCCTGTGTCTGCAAAAGAGTTGGGGAGGGAAGGGGGAAACATAGTGACTTAATGTAATTTTCTTCCCAGGTGACAACAACATGCCAAGCTTGCAGAACAGAAGCCACAGAGTGATTCTAGCACCAAAGGATATGATGGCCTTTCTGAGGAAAACTAATTTAGGAAAACGTTACAAAGGTGCTTCTGTGGCAGGTATCCCAACACTGCCTGCCCATGTATTGAAAGCCCACATGACAAAAGGTGTTTAATAATCTCAGACTAAAGTACGTTTTTCATTTCCAAGGGACACTTATAAATTTCAGGTATTTGTATGCCAACTGCCAACTGCCAGCACAAAGCACTTCACTCAGCAGTAAACACAGATCATTCCAGCAAGCAGAAAACAGCATGTCCAATACTGGAAATAGAAAACAAATTATTTTAGTTATTGGATTTATAAGTTGAACTAAAGCTAGAAAAATCCATTCACACATCTTGCAGTTCTGGCCAGGTCCTGCCTCACTATATAGTCCTTCAGCAGTGAAAAGTATTATTTTGCCTTTGCAATTGTCTATTTTGGCAGGTATATTGCCTGTTATTTGGGACACACGCTCCTGTCCCTTATGGTATACCACTAAAGTATTTTATTTGACAGATTTGCAGTCTGTCACAAGTATTGCAGAAGGTTTTTTTCATTATAATTATATTTGATTACTCAATAATTAAATTGTTGCTGCCATTTGTTTCACTTCATTTCAAGGCTTCCGTTCCTCAGATACGAACCTGTCTGCCAGCCAGAGCTGTGTTGAATGCTGCTGCCCTGTAATACAAGACACAGACTCTTAAAAATATGTCTGCAGTGGCTGGAGGATGTCCCTTGTGCCATCAGATGCTCAAAGGTTATTAGTGAACTAGGGCAGTTAAATACGCTACAGAGCACAGGCCTCTTAGATTTCATTTTGTGTTAATGTATTTTTATAGAAAGACACTTGGAAAGCTCTTAGATCTTCATGCTAATGAAGGGGAAACTGATAAAGAAACCAGTGGCTTGACAATCAGTTACACGGTAGGCATTTTAACAGGAGGCACAATGTGGGAAAGGCTGAGGGAAGGGACTCTTGGCTTTAGACGCGGGGCTGACTGTGTTTTCTTTTTGTGTGGATGTTGCTACTGGGAATTGCAGCATTTCCTGCAAACCTCCTGCTTTCCACTGCTTTATGACAAGTTGTAAGAACTGTATTCTCCAGGGATACAGGAAAGAGTCCAGGGGCTGGAGCTTCTTTGTTTTCACACTTGAAAAAATATCCATCTTTTACAGTTACAACCACTACCCAAAGGTCTGGAGAAGAACTGAGTCCCCAGTGAACCCAATGCGGAATTTTAAATAACAAATAATGCTGAGATTGCTACTCTATGAGTCTCTAAAGAAGTAGCAGGTATGTCTAAATCACAAGGACAGTTGCTATTTGAGACGGTCCGAGTAAAGTGTGTCATGTAGAAATTTGCTTGACAGCTGCAGAATAGGATGTGGTAGTTAAATTGCTTCTGGTAGCCTCCTTGAGAGCAGAGGGCTGGTGCAGGAGAAATGGTGTAATTTGTTCTTTTCACCCTGGACCTATCCATCACTATGGGCACAGACTCTCCGGTAACTTAGAAAAAAGTTCCTGGGTGGGGAGAGAGGAGCTGGGTGAAGTCTGATTATACAGTGAAATGGGAAATGAAATAGGAGTACTAATGACCAGTTCTTCATTATGTTTATATCTGCTTTCTAGCACAATAAGGTCCTGATTCTCATTTGTGGCTTTTTATGTTGCGGTAATACAAGTAATTGAATCCAAGTGAACAACAGTGATGAATGCAATCAAGCCACACATCATGCACACACATAATGTGTAAGGGAATGTATCTTGCTGATCATATTCTCCAATTATTTTCCTCACCAGAGTATTTATTATATATGGAACCAAACCCAAACATCAATTCCGTATCCTTTCCATGTAGGGGAAAGTCACGTTCTGGTTATATCCCTGTGTCAGAGCATTAGCTCCAGTGCAACACTGCAACTCCCAACACTACTCAGATCAGAATCCAAACTTTGCTACTTGAGTTCATCGCAACATATAAATAAAACTGAAGATAGAAGATTGACATAAACCAGGGAAACGAGCAGCAGAAATATTTCCAAACATTGCTCACAGAGGCCCTGTGCCAACCCACTTACAACCTATGAAGTTTTTCCAATCAGCTTCAAAGGTGCCTGGGTAGGATCTAATTACACTTCACAACAGTGAGACAGACAGATCGCCAGTGTATTTGCACAAAAAAGAACACTGAGGCAAGGAAAGTAAATGAACTGGCAGGGGACTTACAATGATTAGCGTATGAAGTTGGTCGAGAATTAGGAGTGTCTACATCTCAAAATCCTACTTCAAAAGCCTTGGTTGATATATGAACTGCAATGACGCATTTCTAGCTTGGGATATGGGCTAAGTTTCTGCTATTCTTTTAGAAAACATTTTGAGCATCCCGAGTATGGATGCTTTGAGGTTGGCTATGACAGATGCAATGCCATTGTTTCAAAAGATCTTAATGAGCACAGCTCTGCTGCCATGTGGATGGCTCTACGCTGTGTTCTGCTGACAGGATGTAAGAGATCGCAGCTCTTCACAGGGGGAGGCTTTTCTTTTGTTTAATCTGGAGAAAAAGTTAAAGTCTGATAAGGAGACAACACGCCCCTTTTTAAAACTGTCTCAAGACTGTGGTGTGTGCTGGGTGCAATTCATCTGTCATGACTGCCTGCACACAGAAGTTGTGTCTGTAAATCGGCCAGATTTTTGTTTGCAGACACTAACTGGAAATAATCTCTGGTGATCAGAGGGAGAACAAGGGCAGATGGAGTTTCTCATGGTCTCTGGGAAACACCTGGGACACACTAGCCATTTGCAGAGGGTCAGAGCTGAGGTCAATCCATGCTGCTTTTGCTGGCAAACTTTCACAGCTGGTACCGCACATGTCCCCATGTGGGGTCAGCTCCAGATGGTGAAACGCATGAGGTCCATGGGCCACAATGCCATTGGCTTTCCTCTATAAATGGGCAAAGGTGAGGAGGAGGCCTGGGTACAGGAGAAGCACCCATTTCCTTGCCAGCTCCGGATCTCCAGAGGGCATCTGGGAGTGCTTTGGCGGGGCTGTGTGATTTTATGTTCACTGCAGTTGCTTCATCTCACTACCTTATAGTATGCAGCCCTTGAATAGTAGAGCCAGGAAGAGATTATGAGTCCAGACTTCATCTGAAAGTCTGTAATAGTCCTGAGTCTGTGCTAGACTTGGCCTGTGTTGGTCCCAGCCTGTGGAGACTAAGGACTGCTCCGTGTACCTGAAATTTTGAAGATGTCTTTGGAGTGTGAGGAGCAGAGCACCTTTTCTTACCCCAGAACAAGGGGAAATTGCCATGTGGAAGCATAGCGAGTGCTCTAGTGAGCTTGTGGGATGCTATGACATACAAGTCCTGTCTAGGAGTCCCAAAAGGCCCTACTCCTGAGCCAGACTATGGTCTGCTAGTGGAGGGAAAGACTGGAAGAGCAGAGAAGCAGCTGAAGTACACACGATATCACCAGGGTGCCCTAATGACAGTGAGCGTTCCATAAACGTGAAACAGAAATGATCCTTACCGCTCTCTCTGCTCAGGCCTGCTCTGGAAGAGGTCCCTACATTGTCTGCGCTGCAGAATCATCAGGGCAGCACCAGGCACAAAGGGCACCTGAACAGCTTAGGAGGTTTTGCTATAATATGAAGCACAAATTGCAGGCACCAGACTGAAAAATAGAAGCACTTCTAGTCAGTGATTTTGTTCCTGGTGGAGCCCCTTGCCACACGAAGCCTTCAGCTACAACTGCTTTAGCACTCAGCACAGAAAGGAAGGATGTCCTCAAGTCTGCTTTTAGCCTCAGAAACCCTGGGTACAATTTTTACGAAATGAGGGATGAATCTAGCTCATCTATGTCATACCATAATTACTAGCTGCAGTGAAATATCATCAGATGATGTATCTGAGGCTCCATCTTATTTCTGGATCTTGCTCTGATTAATTCCTCCTATGAGTTCTCAGAACTGGTGAGGGAGTCAGGCACTGGGTTGCCTGATCTTCCTCTCTCTGTATCCTGAGCCAGTTGCTCTTCATAGCTACTGCACATCTGTTTCCCCAGTCTTAGGATGGTGGTATTAATACTCACTTGCTACCCAGCAGTTTTTCGAGACAGCCCATTCAAGTGTGAAAAGCACTTTGAGGTCTTAGGTCGTGCTACAGAAGTGAGGACAGTTTTTTCTTCTCTTTCGCTTCATTTCCCTGTGGCCTGTTCTGTTGCTAAGGGCTGGGACGGGTGATGAGCAGAAAAGAGGTTATCTGTCCTGCAGGAGGAAAATAAGAGGAAATCTGTTTTGCAAGTGAAAAAGAGGAAGGTGCTTTGAAGGAAAGAGAAATCACATGGGAGAGAGGAAGAGCATACATGAGAGAGAACACATGAGAGAGAGAGAGATTCCAGTCCAGGTAAGGAAGAATCTAATAGTCAGGGTTTTCAGTCCCTATCCCACATCAGGTTAATATCCTCGTTACTAAGTCCTGGGCCTAGTATAGTATAGGCCACAGAGTCCCTCTAGGCCCCATTAATGTTTCCAGGAAAAGCTTTGAGGATGCCACAGTGTTTCTACAGAAAGTTCCATTTCAATGAATCGGCATTTTCAGAAAGAAAAAAACATTTGGTAGAAAAACTCCTGGCCAACTGTGCTTGCAATCTCATTCTCATTTATTTGCTCAGATAATCCTCAGTGCTTGATTTACGTAAGAGTTGAATTAACTGTGTATTTATTCAGAGATCTTAAAATGCACTGATGTGATGAGGTAAAATTGCAAGCTGATGCAGTTTCAAGGGTATTAACAAGTATATGACAGCGCAGCAGATCTGCAGCTCTCACTTGCCATTGAGGGACCCGAGCCCATTCAAAAGTTTACAAAGAAGGCAGTAAGAAGAGACCTACTTCTACAAACACAACGGCTTTACATGAAGGAGAATTTATCTTAGCACTAAGGTGGGGTCAGAGAGGCGCATTACCTGTCAGAGACTCTTGCAGAGAATTAAAACTGCTTGCTTGATGCTGCTCTTGGTAAACAGTGTTACTTGGAGCTCAGACATTAGATGAAGCACATTCCTTGGGTCTGAGCACTTTCTGACTAATGCAAGATACCAGGAATAAAACAAACACCAGTGAGTGAAAAGCATGGAACAGTTAATGTCATAACGTAATGGAAACTTTCTGGACATATGAAGGTGACTGTACCTTCAAGCAGAGATGCCATTAAAACAGGTAATCAGACAGAAGTCACCGTTGCTTCTGGCATTAACTGCTTCTGAAGCACTTGATGTTTTCAGTGGATGTGTAGCGAACTTAAGCAGTCAAAGATTGCTATGAAGCTGTTTGTTACTGAATGGGATTTAAAAATTGTAAACGAAATGGGAAAAAATGAGAATATAAGGAAGTCTGCAATTAATCTGTTGGTGAAGAGACAGTCTGACTATTTGGAGACCCAGTGAAAGAGAACCTGGGACAAAACACTCATGAAAAAGCTAGTGGGAAGACCTAGTGTTGAAATTTGATGCAGTAACTAAAATATGGTTAGGAAAGAAAACCACCCAATTCATGAAGCCAACAGAGAATACCAGCTTGAAAGAGATGAGGCAGGAGAGTTGGGGATGCCAAGTGTAGCTCATATCAAAAAGTCCAGCTATTTCACCAAGTGGTGCCAGTGATGCATTATGCTCCACACAAAAGTGAAACAAGGATACTCGTGCAACTAGAAATGGCTATGGCAGGGACACAGGGAACTTAACAGATATTCAGACAGGGTAACAGTAAAGGGCTTGATATGGTTGGGGTTCAGGAGCTATGGTGACTTCTGTGCATGTCGATGACGGGGACTGGTGTTATCACAAGAGGGAGCTGTCTGCCCGTATGAGATTATCACCCCAGAAAAATACACACCGCAAAGAAATAGCAACGGGACTCCCAAAACCTAAGAGGGGCAGGAAGCAAGAGGCCTCCAGAGCGCAGGCAGGCAGCAGCCACAGCAGGCTTGGGAGGGCCTGGACTGAATCTGGTTAGCAGAAGTAACCCTGCTTGCAGAGAGCCATGGCAGGGCATGCCACCGCTGGCACTAGCTAAAAAACACTAATTGCTCTTCTGTAAGTGAGCTCCCACATCATGTTAATGCTGTCACTTAACTGTTTTGATTGGCAGGCTTTGCTGGGGAGGGAGATATAGGGAAGATGCTTGGTCAAAGCCAAACCTGGTGCTGGTCAGAAGTTCATGTCCCACGCAGCTGATTTCCAACTGCTCAGATGCTGAATGGAGCAATGTATGTAAGACGTGGCTGTGAGTGGTATCTGAACACAATAGGGCCTGTGTACCCAGCAGAGGGCATGTGCATGCACACACTGGCGCTCCAACCCTTACCTTTGGGACCTCATTTCCTAGACAATGAACATATCAGTGCCTTGAAAAACTGTGCAAGTCAATAAAGGACAAAGCTGGAGGCATCCGTCTTTCTCCTTTGAAAAGGCTATGGCTTCAGTTATGGGATCCAAATCCACCTTTGATTTTTATTCTTGCTCCAGATAAGGTCCCACTGCAAAAGGTGCTGAACTCCCACTTCTGATCAAGATTAGAGGTCCAGCAGAACCAGGCCAAGTTCCTGATCACAGGTCTAAATACTAGCATCAGTGTTTACTATGCATCTGGAAAACCAGCCTGTGACCTCTTTACACTGAGCTTAGTTCCACTTTCCTGCCTTTCTCTGGCTCCCTCATGCCTAATTTTGGTAGACGCATTCTGCCTTAGCCTGGCATTGAGCTGAAAGCTTTGTTTTCTGCCAAGAATCCTGAGAGAATAACTTGCATCCAGGCAGTTTGCATCAGTGCCACAGCACCTGAAGTGCTCTGTAGAAGGCTAATACAGTATGTTTGTAGGCTCCTTGGGCAGGAAGATGGCCAGTGCTTCCAGCGGATGGACGAAGGTAAATAATGCATCATGCTATATATGCTAGGTGATGGGACAAGGTGCAGCAGATCAGGCGAGAGGAAGAAAAGCATTCCAGGTTGAAAAGTTAGTAGGCACTAAAATATATATACAGAAAAAAAGAACTGCAGTATTGAAGATGAGGAAATGGATAGAGGTCAGAGGTCTGGGCTTCCTGCCACAGGCTCTCTGTTTGACCTCATACAAGTCTTCTGGGCTCCCTTTTCCCCTCCTGCCCTTTGTCTGTGTAGACTGCAGGAGCTTCTAGGCAGGGTTGGTCTGAAGTGCAGCAGTGAGGAAACTTTATCTTGGTCATTGCCTCTAAGACATACCATAAAATGACTCCATATGTATACATAAGGAGTGTGTGTGTGTGTGTGTGTGTGTGTGCGTGTGTGTGTGTGTGTATAAAATCTCTAGGATGTCTTACGGAGCAGAAAGGAATAAACACAAAATGTCCCCGAGAACATGTGGGAAGAGCAGAGTCCCAAGCTGGTTATTAACCCACTTGCAGGACAAGGCATTTGCTGAAGTTCAAAATTGGAGGGGGGGAAAAAAAGAAAAAGCAATTTTACACCGAGGCCGAGCTCTGCCCCAGCCTGAGCACCCGCCCGCCGTGACGCCGGCAGAGCAGCAAGCCCCCCCGCGGCCCCGCGCCGCGCGGCCCCGACCCCCCCAGCGCGGCGGCGGCGGGCGAGCGGGCGCGGCGCGGCGCGGCGCGGCGCGGCGCGGGCGGGGGCGCAGCCAGCGCGGCCGCTTGTTGATCGCGGCGCCCCGCGCCGCTCCGCGCCTCCTCGGCCCGCTCCGCGCCGCGCCGGCAGCCCCCGCGCCCGGGCTGCCGCTGTGCTGCGGCGCCGCTTCCATTCTTCCTTTGCAACCCCCTCTGTTTTTCTTTTCCTCTCTCCCTTTCTTTCCTTTTTTTTTTTTTTTTTTTTGCATGAAGATGGCGGCGCCTCTCGCCAGCAAGGCAGGGTCCGCCGGCACCAACAGCAAGCCTCCCTTCCCGGAGCTGGATTTCCGATCGGGAGCCAGGGTGGAAGAATTGAATAAACTCATCCAGGAATTCACCAAGCACGACCAGAGGGAGTACGACGACCAGCGAGCCCTGGAGATCCACACGGCGAAGGACTTCATCTTCTCCATGCTGGGTAGGGCAGGGACCGTGCGGGGCGGGGGCCGCGGACAGGGCTCCCCGGCGGTGCGGCACCGGCGGACCCTCTCCCGCGCCGCGCCGCGCCGCGCCGCACCAGGAACGGGCCAGGCTGGGCCGGGAGGTCTCTGGTCACAGGGCGAGTCTCTCCCCCGGCAAACTGTTTTTTCCTATCCGCTCCCTCCACCTTTTAGTAGCAATATATTTATAAGCACAGAGGAAAGGCTGGGTCGTAGAGCTAGCCAGTGCCCGAGAAACCCGCCGAGCGAGCGAGGGGCGAGGCGAGCCCGACCCTTTATTGTTTTTCCCTCGACTGTCAAGGCTGTAGGAAATACTTTTTTTTTTTTTTTTTTGGCTGCTTCTGTTGGTTATTAGACCGGCTGATGCTTTTACAGGAGTATCGCCCTGAACTGCATTTCTTGCTTGGGTTGCAAAACTTGCTGCAAGTGGAGCAAATCAGACTGTGGCGGGGGAGTCCTCATCAGCGTGAAACTTTGAATCGTAGGTAGGGATTCTTAAACTATAGTATAGCAAGTGCTGGCCGTTACAGAAATCACCTGGGCTCTGGCATGACTAAGGCTTATTAAGATTAACAGTGAAATGACTAATAATTCTCACTCTCTAGGCAGTCAGTTCCTGATAAATATTTACCTCATTTTGACTAAGAAATCACTCATCCAAATGGAAGGCTTCAAGATACGAAAGGAAGCTCTCTTACGTTTAGGTTGGACCTGGAGATCAGTCTTCCAGATTTGAATCAATATCCGAAACATTTTTGCATGTAAAATAAGAACCTGGGTAAACAGCAGGTGTGGCCAGTCAGTGGTTCTTTGTAGCTCAGAGGTGCGCATACACCCTTGAAGTGTATGTGGCACAACCCCAATTGGATTACTAATAGCCTATATCCTATTTCTCATTCAGAAGCACAGACATACTATATTGCAATAGTAATTATTTTCTGTAACAAAGGGGTATCCTATCCGGAAATCACTGATCAATTGCTTCTTCTGTAACCAGAAACATACCTACGCGTACTAAATCAGCATTTACCTGCCAAACTCGTTGTCTTGTAGGCTACCTGAAAAAGCATAACTGCCTGCTTTGGGGTTTGCACAGCCGATTTCATGCATGTTTTGCTTTTTCATGCAGGGCTGGACAGGATACAGCAGACTAAATTTAGCTTGAGAACAAGGACAACAAGTTAAAAAGTCAGTAGCCTGTATATTTATAATTGCTGTTATAAATATTTTCCCTTCCTGTTTAAAAAAATGATGTGATGAAACATGGGTTACATCAAAGTCCATAGGAGTTTTGTTATTGAAAACGTGACCCTAAGGAAGTCATCCACTACGATGATCTGATACATCTTTCAATCAGGGCTTTAAATAACTGACTGAGAAAGCAGGGCTGGATGGGATGAAGCAAAGAAGAGAGGGGAGAAAAAGGCCCAAACTGCAGTTTTGGGTGTGTGGGCAGTGTATAGAGAAAGCTTTATATTGCCCTATTTAAACATTGCTAGTCTTTGCAGAGGACAAGGACCAAAGCGTTTCTTTTTCCTGCCTGCACTGACAAGAGAAAACAATAGCAGAAAGACAGAAAACTGGACTGTAGCATTCCTTGTATTTCTCTGCAAATGCACCTAGATGCCTTGCCGTTCATTAAAATGGTGAGCCTAAGGCTATTTAGGACTGACATAATAATTTATGTGGCTGGCTTTATTGGTATAAAGGGCGGGAGATGAGCCTTATTCAGTTCTACAAGTATAAGCTAAAATGGGGTTTAAACAGGAGGTGCATTCCTGTCTAAGTCACATCTGGCAATTAACAGTGAGACCTGTTCCTGAAAAAGGAAGAGTCTTCAGGACCAAGCGCAGGTCAGAAAAGCAGATGGAGTGTCTGATTTTTCTGGGTTGGCCTCAAAGGTTGCATTTCTGGATCAGACCCTTCTTAGTCGGAGCAGTGCTCCTGGCTTGAGAGCAGCTTAAATCTAAAAGAATTTAACTCACTAATATAAATAGCTCTTTCCCCTGTGCCTGATCTATCCCATACGTACTGCTCTTATCTCATCGGGTGATGACAGGAAAATTAAACGTAGCTTTCCTGATTTAATTACATTGGTGTGTAATTGGTCGATGAATGATAGGCAAGGAGACTTTGTGCAGATTCTCCGGTATTGGTACTCAGGATGACTTGGCCTCTGGGTCAGATCTTTGCTTTTTGTCTATATTAACTCCTGTTCCTCTGTGTGTTATCTTGCGCTGGCTATTGACATCCGAACTCTGGGAGATCTCAGGAGTTGTGCTATGATAAAACTAGGGAGAGGTCCTGCTAGTCATGCCTTTGTCCAAAGTCTTGTGCCTCAAGCTTTGGAGCAGGACTGTAAATGACCCACTAATCTGCTGATCAGCAGAGGAATGAGTGTTTTCTGGATGTAGTCAGTTCTTGGGCATCTCATCATAGTTGCCAAGACAATACGGTCTTGCTAACACCCTACCTGAAACAACACATGTCTTTTGGAGGGCCTCTACTGGGTAACTTCCCATACTCATGCTGAGCTGTGCCTGAGGATTACTTGTCACTTTGACACAGGTATTACTGAGCCTCAAAGGAGGGGACGCCTATATTAGCCAAGGAAGGGAGTAGAGGAAAGTCTTGTGCTCTGGGCAGTGGGCTGACTGGGGGTGACCAGGAACCAAGTCTCTCCCTGCCAGCCATGAGCCAGGCTAATTACTTCTTCTCACTGTTTCTCAGGCTTTTTGTGTTTCAGGTGAGATAAACAAGTGTTTTTAGTAAGTGATGATGTTGTAGTCAGTTATATTTCGATTTTTAAAGCACTTGCTGCTACTGTGATGAGAGGCGCTTCTTTAATAAAGAGTTCCTCTCTTTCAGTTCAGCGCCTAAATAAAAATGTGTTGTAATACACAGATGTGCTATGAGACTTTTAAAAACCGCATGTATTATGCTCTTGAGAACTAGAACATTGCATATTAAATAGCCCCTTGGAATTTCCAGTGCTAATGCTGTCTCAAACCAGCTCTGTTATTAGGGTTACTGACTCGTTTTACTTCTCAACAAGGAGAGGGGGGAAAAGAAAGAGCAAGGAGGTATGAATAAATATAGGCTATACAGAGCTATTTCCTCCCCTCCAGGTGCACACTGGCATTCAGTCTTTTGGAGCAGTTCTCAGGCTCTTCAGATTGGTATTTTATTTCCCTTTCCCATCATGTGACTTTTTCTTCTCTATAAAGAGTCAGGAGAGGGATGCTCAAGACACATCATGCCCTTCTTTTTGTTCTCATTGGCCCCTTCCCCCCAAATTAGGGAAAAGACTGGTTTAAAATGGTGCTAAAGTGCGTTTTTTTTTTTTTTTTTGGAAGGCCTCTGCTGTACTTTTTTGTCACCTCAGTGGTTGCATCTTGAGTCTGCAGGAGAGGTCTGGAGCTGCCTGCCCAGGCCTGCAGAACCCCACAGCCCGGCCTGGTGAGAGTTTGCAGCCAACTGCAACTTAGAGCTGTTGACAAGACCTCTAGAGAGCTTGTAGCAGCACCTGATATGGGAGAGGCTGTGAGCCTATTCTGAGAGTGCTTCTTGGCTCTCAGCTTCGACGATTTGCCTTTTCTGTGGCGTCTTCCCAGGGCTGAGCTGGGTGTTCTGGTAGGTGTCTGTGACAGAAGCAAGCCTCGTGGTGAAGGTATAGCTGGCATCAGCAAAAGATTTCTGCTGCCAAAACCAGCTTCCAGGATGGAGTGAGTTACCCTGCTGGGTTCCTGCATCTGTAGCAGGGTTTCCAGCTGTTTCTTGGACCGATGACTCCTAAAACATGTGCAATGGAGGTGCAGATTGCTGTGCTGAGAACACAGGCATCCTGACAACTGCTTGCTTTCATTACCTCCTTTTACAAGGGAAGCATTTCACGGCCTCCTGTGTTCCTGAGCTCTATATATCAGAACGACACTGATAGTGTGACTCTGTTATGTGGGTCTGTGTGGCAATTTTTTCCCCTTTCTCTAACTGGCACAACTTGGCTGATGAAACCTTCTGTTGCAGACTAGACTTTTGGCATTGTTGGAAGTATTGCCTGTTTGTCTACGATAAACCACAGAAATTCTCTGGTTTCTGTTGTAGCATTGAGCTGATGAAATAGCAACAGGATTGCAGTGATCTCTCTAGGGTTAAGTCTTTTGTGTGTGTGCGTGCCTTCTCTCAAGAGAGGCCAATCATGATAGGAGCGCACTGTACTCTGAGGCCTATGTTAATAGAGGCTCCCTGCTGACATTCCCTGTGCTGCTGAATGCATAATGCACAGCTGTTAAAAAGAACCTTACTGTATTGCAGAATTCATTTCTGGCTTCTGTCGGGCCACTTTTCCCTGCAGGCCTCCAGTTTCTGTATTTGTAGATAAGGTTGAGCTCTCTTGTTTTAAGGGACAGAGTACTATGGTGATATAGAATGCTAGGAAGGCATTGGTAGCTGCTATTTGGTTGTAGCTTGCAAAAGTCAACCCATTTCTTCCATCCTTGGGATTTCTTTCTGTGTAACTGGTTAAAAAGGATCTGTAGCCTCCTCTGTGTCTTTGTTTAAAGGAATTGCTGCATGTGTGCAGTGAAAATAGCTTGAAAATCTTTCTCTCAGTTTGCTTTGAGATGCTGGTACTTCACTTGCTCAACTACTGTTTTGAAACATTAGGCTGTGATGCAAAGCATGTAGTGTAATAGCTAGGAACATGTCCTGAGGGCACAAATTCTTGTGGCAGGCTTGTCAGACTGCCCACCGCCTGTTCCTTCAGTCTGTAGAAATATTTGCAAAAGATTTGGGTGAATGCTTGCCAAGCCCAATTATGCAGTTATGTTTTAAGGGCAATTTTATAATTACAGTGGATGGTAACCGGGATACATGAATTAATTGTTGGGGTTTTTTTGACTTTTCCTTTTTTTTTCTTCCACATGACTTTGCATGAACACTAAAACATTCAGAGCAGTTCTAGTCAGAAACCTGTTGTTCAACTTTCTTTTAGCCAGCTGGCTATTTTTATAGGTGAATCTAAATTAAAGGCAAACACAACCTTGTTCAGGAAGGCTGGAGGACATGTTTTATTACAGCTTTGATGATTTATAAGACAGATGTGCACTTGGAGATCCAGAGCAGCCCACAGGCAGAGCCTAGCCTGTAATCTAGAGGAGACTGAGGATGTAAGAGTCCTACCTGCACTTTTCAGAGGGAATCTCCAAGCTGTAAAAGTTTCTTGGATAATTGGCACCGTCATCTCTAATTTTGATTTGACAAATGCCAGACCCCTTCTGGCTTTGACCAACTCCTGTACAGCCCAAATATTTGCATCTTTTCTCTGGTCCTGACATGTACAGTCTTGCTCCTGTACATGTCCCAGTCTTTTTACTGCAAAGAGAGTTTTCCCAGGTACCTCTCTAAAACCTTTCCCCATCTTGCCTTCTCCATTCACAGCAAACCCTAGCTGTTTGTACTCTGCAAGATTAGTTAGGTGAGAAAGTGCCAGGAGGAAGCATGCTTAAAACCATAAGATTAGCTCTCAACACCAGTCAAGGGAAGCTTTAGTTGCCAGGGCTGCTACAGCATGACCCTGTGAACAGCGAACGAGGTGACAACCACCGTTCCAGGCATGTCTTTATGGGACCTTGTGGGGGCAGCTGCAGGTGGAGGCTCTGGGAATTCCTGCCCCTTGAGCATGAGCATTGCCAAATGAGCCATTGGGTCCATTACCTGTGGCTGGGTGATGTTAGTGTTTCTGAGAAGGCAGCAGCAGCCTCCTCATTAGAATATGTGGATGCTAGCTTTGGGAGAAAGAGCTGTAGCTTATTTGCTATGAAAAGAGAGGTTGAAAAATTTAGAATGTTATGCAGGGTGACATCCTTCCTGAGCCAGGTTTTTCCTTAACAGCTTTAAGCTGGGATGGGTTAAGTTCGATATTCCGAAGGAAAACCACTACTTTTGCTACTTACAGTAGCTTTGTCAGCTATAGTCTGAACAAGGAGATAAAAATCCCAGAGAGTAACCATTCGTTCATCTGTACAGTGTACTCTATTACATGTAGACTTTCTTTAACTTACCTGTCCTTGAGGTAAGAAACAAGCAATATAGCAGATGGAGCACTGAGGAAGCGAAGAGGGGGAGCTGCCCTATTTTTTTCCTAGGAAGAGCATGGGATCTGTAATGGGAGCTAAAGCAGAGCACAGCTTTGGATGTGGTGCTCACAGAGCTTCTGCTGTTAAGGAAAGGGGAGTGTGCATGCATGAGAGTGAGGGTGTGGGAGCTGAGAAATGTTCTTCAGGTGAATGTCTCTAGTTGTTTGCCTGGGTCTTGTTGTGGTCACTGATGATGTGATGTGAGTTCAAGAGACTCTAAACTGAAGCCTTATTGAAACTTACAGCCTCACTTCGTACGTTCTCCATCCTAACTGTGGATTTCTGTATCCAGTGAAGTTTTATGACTCCTGATAGCACAACTCTGTCTTACCATACCACTAACAAAAACATGGGGTTTGGATTCTTTCTTTGCTAATATAACTGGAAGGCAGCTTATGAAACATTCAAAATAAATCTTTCAGCAGCTTTTGATGTTCCAGTTGACAGATGCTGCTATGGATTTTGCTTGCTTTATTAAAGAGATCTCCACTGTTTCCTTTCATTTCTAGCATGCTGTTGCATTCCTTTTTATTGTGAATAGCAAATGTCCTGAATGGATTAATCTGGATTTCTTTTTGGACTTTGGTACTTGAGCCAACCTAACAGGTTCCTGAATCATGTGTTTCCACATTAGATACATTTCCTGCACTTCTTTCAGAGCACTATTTCAATGACTTTCTGGTTATAAGGGAATTAAAATCTGCTGTAGCTTTCAGTTTGAGGGAGATTCCTTCCCCTCTCCTCACCATATTTGAGTACTGAGCTTTTAATAAGCACTAGAGGCTAAGGAAGCTACAACAGTCCTGCAAATGTATTGTGTTCTATCTGCCAGACAGTACGATTTTAGTCTAATTTTAGAGCATTTAGTTAGAAGGTGGTTAATGCATTTCGTTGTGAGCATGCTGGTGTCAAAAGTACAATTTGCATACCATAAATGGGGGCTGATTAATTACATTAAGGTTCAGAACATCTGTGTCTTGGAAACAGTGTTGGTAGCTTCTCCCACCCACTTATTTTCAGGTCTCAGGAAAGAAGTTTGCCCAGCGCTAGGTGGCTTCAGATTGTAGAGCGGGAGATGGTGGCACCCATTTCTCAGCAGAAAAATGGTTCTGTGGGTAAAACACTGAGTCAGGACACCATAGACCTCTGTTCTCTTCTGAGCTGCCCTGCAACTCACATAGCCCTGTGCAAGTTTGCAAATGTAATGATATGTTGTGGGACTGCAGTACTATCAGAAGCCTTCCCCCATCTCTGCTTCAGCTCTCTGTGAAAATGCAGTACTTGTGCCCTCTCTTAGTACTTGCTTAGCCTCTGAAAAGCTTTGTGGTAGAGGTACACTGACCACTTCAGGGTAGCTGTGTTCCTGCCTGACTGCAACTAATAATACTTCCCCCCCATCCCCAATTAAATACTGAAATCTGAGAGTTTGAGCCCAAAGCTGTCTTGGGTTCTGTGGCTAGCAATGCTATAGGAATTAAACTCTTGTTACAGACTTCAGTCATCCTTTGCTGCAGAGAGGACTGAAGAACTGTACCAGTTTGGCCCAGCAGTATCGGAAAAATGAAGCAGCGCAGTGTTACCATTCTTCAAGCTGGGATGGCTTAGCCATGCAACTCTCTGAGACTGTAGCTGGAAAAGGAGGTCCATTTTTGAGAGCCAAGCTTCAGAAAGCATTCAGATACTGAAAGCAGGTTGTTGCCCTGTCATTGTGTGTTGAGCTAGTGGTTTTGAGATCAAGTGCAGTTTAGCCTCTGAGAGAGAGATTACAATCTGACCTAGTTAGGCTCTTCTAGCAGGTAATCTTATTTTATACTGAAAGGATCCCAAAGCTCTGACAAATTAGTTTAAAGAGTACATCCTGGTTTACAGTCTGTGAGCCAATACAATTTGGTAGAGTCTGGCAATGTTAGGCAGTAGAAAGCAGCAGTTTGGGACAGAAAGCAAGGGAAAAATGCCAGACATGGCCAAAGCTAGGAATTCGAGAAGGACCTGGGAGTCCTGGTGGACAACAAGTTAAACATGAGCCAGCAATGTGCCAAGAAGGCCAATGGTCTCCTGGGGTGCATTAGGCAGAGTGTTGCCAGCAGGTCGAGGGAGGTGATCCTGCCCCTCTCCTCAGCCCTGGTGAGGCCTCACCTGGGATACTGTGTCCAATTCTGGGCTCCCCAGTAGAAGAGAGGCATGGCCCTACTGGAGAGAGTCCAGCGGAGGGCTACAAAGATGATTAGAGGAGACTGGAGCACCTCTCCTCTGAAGAAAGGCTGCGAGAGCTGGGCCTGTGGAGCCTGGAGAAGAGAAGACTGAGAGGGGATCTGATCAATGTGTACAAGTATCTGAAGGGAGGGTGTCAAGAGGATGGGGCCAGCCTCTTCTCCGTGGTGCCTAGTGACAGTTCAAGAGGCAACGGTCACAAACTGAACCGCAGGAAGTTCCGTCTGAAACCTGAGGAAAAACTTCTTTTCTGTGAGGGTGACCGAGCACTGGCACAGGTTGCCCAGAGAGGCAGTGGAGTCTCCTTCGCTGGAGATATTCAAAACCTGCCTGGATGCGATCCTGAGAAATATTCTCTAGAGGCCCCTGGTTGATCAGGGGGGTTGGACTAGATGATCTCCGGGTGTCCTTTCCAACCTCAACGCAAACAACTCTGTAATTCTGCTAGGGTTACTGTAAGAAACTGCGAGAAAATTGTTTTCTGGCTACTGACACCTTTCTAAGGTCATGATTTAGATAAAAAGTAGAGGTTCATGTGTAGGATGTTTTTGGTCTTCTTAGAACTTCTCTACTGTGGCTTTCAGTCAGACTGTGTGGAATTTCTTCCGCCCACTGACGGAATGAGACCTCATAAATGAGTTTGTCCAGAATTGCTGAGTAGCTAGGGAACGGCAGTTGCAACCAGAAATAAGTAAGTTGGTTCCTGCTTTGCCGCAAAAGCTGTTAGGCCATGTGCTTTTTCTGTTCTAAAGTGTTTTGACTCTGCCATACGTGTTGTAGGATCTTTTGATGCTGCTCTACACGTCTCTCAAGGAAGGATGTTTTTATTCAGTGCTGAAAATAAGATCTTGGTTAGAAGGTCAGTGACTGAAATTATGAGGAAGTGATTGTATTAAACAACTATCAAAAAAGTTAAGGCAAACACTGTAATCAACTTATGTGCTTTTCCCTCCAGCAGTGCTTCACTTTGCATTTCAGTGGTTCTCTTGACAAGCTGGTGGTGCTTTGGGTGATCCAGGGATGCAATGGAGCCTCCTCCTGGAAAAGAATCCTGTGCTAATAGCTCTGACTCGGCCTGATCCACAGAATAGATGCTTGGAGATATTTCAAGTTTGTTTTGTACCTCGCTAATTAATCTATAACTTAGTGGTAGAACAGCAGGAAAGCTGCATTTGCTGACACTTCATGATATAATGATTTAATCCTTTGTGACACATTCCTGCTGAGTGTCAAAGCTGATAACTCTAATCTCTGTCCCTAGTTCAGTGTGACAGGAACCTGTTCTAGAGAGCATTTTGCAGGAGTTCACAAGCTCTTGTAGGCACTTTGAGACCTATTTCTGTAAACTTTTTTGTGCCTTGCCATGTGTGATATACAGCATTGCCTGGTGCACTGAGCGGTCTGGAGTTGAGTGCAAACAAAGAAGCTAACTGATTACATTCAAATGAAATAGGGCTTGTCTTGGGTGGAAGGGGAAATAGGCTTACCTCCTTCTAAATACGCTTCTTTTGCCAGCATTCGGAGCATTGCAGTTATACTGGTTAAGAGGTGCCTAAACCCTCTGGTCTTTGTTATCTGTGATTCTGCAGCCTGGGTATGGATGCCGATCTCTACACCGAGATAAGCGTACAGCTAGTCTCTAGTGTTCAATCCCTATGATGCAACCAGCAGAGCAAGCTTCTGTTCTAGTGTGAACAGTCAATGTTTGGGAAGAATTGCTGGTTGTTTTAAACTTTTGGTTGATTGGTATTCATAAAACAATTTGCAGCTCTGCAGATAAAGGAGAGAATGTCATTGTAACAACTCTTCAGGGGCTCTGTTGCCTTCCATCTCTGAAATCTGCCTTTTGAAAGTTGCATACAGTGTGGTGAATGGCAGATCAGGTGTTGATATCAGTCCCTTGATATTTGGGCCTCAAAGCTTAAGTTCCTGAAATGTCTGTATTTCATAGAGAGTAAGAGCAACCATATGCTCAGCAATCACTGACCTGAGGAAAATAGTAAGAACACAAGTCTTTCTGCAAGTGCAGCGTGTCTTTGAACAAGCTGCATCTTTGGAATTAAATGGCTACTTTTTTTCTGCATGCAAACTATAATGCGCCTCTAGTTGCAGTAAAGAGAGAAAGGAGCTATTAGGAAACCTTGAAATTCCTAAAGACTAGATTTGACTGAGCATCTGTCAGAGGTTTGATTTTTTGTGCCAGGTTGTCTGTAAAAGCTTAACTCCGTGTTCCTAGTTTTCCCTGGTATCCTGGTATAAAGCATGCAGGTGAGGCAGCAATGTTAAACTGAAGAAGATGATTTTCACACAGGCTTGTAATAGCAAAGAATGAATATATCTATTCCTTGCAATTGTCTTGGGGGGACAGGGGGATTCTTGTGTACTATGTAATGGTTACCAAAAAACACTTAGCAAAAGTACTTGCAGATTATCAGAGCTGCAGACAGTTAAGCTACAAGTTAACCTGAAAGCCCAAAGGAAAAAAAAAGTGTCTTTGATCTTCCTAAACCTAAATTCTGCCTCTGGAAACATAGAGCACTCTTGAGTTACTTTACAGAACAGACAGCCCCTCTCACTCCCCCACTCCAGCTGCAGACAGGAGGTTTAGAATAATCTTTTTATCTAAGCTGCATCTTAACAATGCAGGTAAAGAAATTAGCTTATCTAAAAATCTGCTGTTATGCTGGAACCAGCCCTCCTCACTTGTGTATATGAATCACTTCAGTCTATTGTGCTGGTAAGCATCACTTGTGAGTTCTCTTTTTTTTTAACTAACTCTTTCTTTACCTTGGAAATGCGTATGTGCCTTTGTTTTTATTTTTTTGTCTTATTTTGCCCAGAGCAAATAATTTAGGTGGAAACATTCTGTTATTCAAGTTCAGTGATGATAGTGCTCTGGAGCGTGGGAGAACCCATTTGAGAAGTGATATAGCTGAGGTGTGCAGGGAGAATCTCATCCCCATTCAGCAGAGCTATTCTACTGTGACAGGTTTGGCTGTGCCAAGGCCAGCCCTGCTTGGCAAGGGTTGTAGGAGTCCAGTGGAGGGGATTTCTGTCTGAGGGAGACAGGAGCGGGACAGACGAATGAAGAAAATCCCCAGACCCACAGCATGTTGATAGACCTCCTGTTGTTCCTAATTCGCCTCTATAAATAGCACTACTTTCTGCTGTTGTGAACCAAGACAATAATAAATAACAGTCCTTAGCATTTGTACACCACTTCACAATCTTCAGAGCGTTCACCACACGTTAACTAATTCAGTCGAGATGCAAATGTTCTGTGAGCGAAGCTGCTCTTCTTGCTACCCAGGGGGACCTTTCCTTACAGCTGGGACAAGGCTTTTCTTTTTCCTCTTAGCTGGAGCTGATGGCAAGAAAGTTCTCTCCAGGGACTGTATCTTTCTTCCCGAAGTTTCTAAGCCTTTGAATATGCCCTTGCCTGCACAGGAATTGGACTACTCCCCAGTCATATATGGTACTGTTAAGAAAATTATGCCGGAGACTTGCCTACCAGTTCTGTGCCATAAAGATGTGGACGTAGAGTTAACAAGTACATGGCTCCAGAAACTGTTGAGTTTGCTAAGGTTGCTGTTGCAGTGAGTGCATCTCTCAAGACTTGTGTAAGGCCTGTGGGAAACATCATCTCCCATGGATCTCAAGACTGTTCCTGCCAATGACCTCACAGCAGCTCCGTGCAAAAATATGTGGAGGGGAATAAACATCTTTCAGTTCTGACCATGCTAAATCATCAGGCCACAGGCTAAATGAAATTTAGAATGCTTCCTGGATGGTGCTGGTCCATATTTCTCTAGATCCAGCACCTGCTAAAGCACCCATCTGTCTTTTGGGGCTGGAGAAAGCCCAACAGGAGGCCTATTGCCTGATAAGAGTTGTGTTTTGGGGAGTTTGTCCTGTTGTTCACAGTCCTGAATCCCAAGCATGGACTAATACTTGCAGTAGTAGGAATCTAATTTGTCTGGCCTTTGACTGAATTTCTGCCTTGACATTTTCTGTGTGCGTGTGCAGTGGTGGTGGTGGGGAGTTTGATGCGTCTTTGTGCCTTTGAGCTGGAAATGACTAGTTCCACTCTTTATTTGGGTGAATTGCATTTCTTGTTAGCATCCCATTAAGGGGTCTAGGAGATAAGTGTCTTTCCTTATCAGGGTCACATAATGACCTACTTTTAGTGGTTTACTTTGGAAATAACTTTTTAAGAGTCTTTGTAAACTGGTGCCTGGTGCTGTAGCAGTGCCTGTGTGCTCTGTACTTATAACCTTCTTTCTAACCTGTGAGGTTTAGTCATAACTAGGTGACAGCACTTCTGGATTGACTCTTTGTCTAACAGCTAGAAGAAGTGGTGCCTATAGGTTTGACCTGAGACTGATTCGGAAAGGAGAGCATAGGTTATAATTTTTATAAAAATGGTTGTACAGACAGGAACGCCATTAACCTCTTAGTGACCTAATTATACAGGGAGGTAGCAGCACATTTTGAGATGAAAGCTCTCATTTTGCTACAGCTTTCCCTTCACCCAGCTGCACATGGGAGAATAACAGAGTGATGCAGAGTTTTTGCGGGTGATGATTACTCTTTCAATGGCTTTGATAGCCTCATTTTCTCTTTGAAGTTAATATGCAGATTGCTGGGTGGCATCACTCAAACTCACTGGCTGACGGAGCTGCTGCTTTATGTGAAGTGTCTCTCAGACAACTCATTCCCTGGTCAAACAGCACGTTGGCTTCTGTCACGACACGTTTTAAGGGAGCTGATCAGCTGAAGGAGCAAGATATTTTAACAGTTTATTATTAGCACTGTAGCTGCCAAATACAGCTCTGAGTCTAAGACTGAAAATATTCCCATTAAATGCTGGGTATGAATGGCTAAAAAAAGGATTTTGTGATTAGACTAGCAGAGTGATTCAATTTGTCATAGAACTTCTACAAAATAATAGAAATTAAGTGTCTACTTGTGCAGTTCATTTTCTCCAATTGCTACTTGTGTTCCAATGCTGGAAATACGGGGGATTTGGGAACTTTCTTTCACTTTTATATTTTCCTGCTACAGTTTGGGCTTCCCTGCTACATTTGAGCTCTGTTTTTCCTAGCATTAGTGTGCCATGTTTTTTTTAATGGCCAGAAATCAAATGTTTGTTTCCATTTCTCTTCAGTTCTAAAACTCTGAAAGGTTTAGTGACTCTTTCCTCTTCTGAAGTTAGGACAAAATAAGCTTAAAGCATTGGTCTTTGTTTTCTCTTGTGTCCCTTCCTTCCACTCCTCTTTCTCTCCATAGGAGCAGTGTTTGTGGACAGGTATAGAGAACTTCCAAGCATTTTTCTTCTGCATTTCTAATTTCTGACTGTGCTTTTCTCTCTAAAACACTCCCCTGCCCATCCTGTTCCAAGGGATTAGGTCCAACAACCAAAATCTAAAATATCCTCATTTTTTCCTGCCTTCCTCGCCAGGCTTAGCTGTACCGCCTAGCTGAACAAACCCCACCTTTGTCTTTGCTTTGGACGAAGAAACAAGCAGGCTTGTTGATTCCTGCTGCATTAACACGATCCTCCTCCCTCACGCTGATGTAGTGGTTGTCGGGGCGGGGTGGGGTAAGGCGGAAGCTGCTTGCTGCTGTTTTCATGAGACCTCCCAGGAGGCTGCTGCAGCAAAGATCTCCTGCACTCAGGCCCCAGAGACCTTACAGCACTTACTTGGGCTGTAGCAACCGGAGAAGCACAAGCAAAAAAACCCTTTGTGCAATAGTGCATGGAGAAGGGATACTGAGGGCGCTAGGCTGAGAATGCTGAAGACTCCCAAAAGAAAGCCCCAGAGAGACACGGGGTGGTGTCCATGCCCTGACCTCTGTCCCATGGCACATCTGAACCTGAACCCCCAGCTAACAACCCCTGAGCCACTAAGCAGCCTGCTCGGAGCATGCCTGCCTGCCCTGGGGAATTTCAGGAATGTGGACTTCAGCCCAGTGTGGGGCTGCCGCTGCTCTCCCTCTGTTCCACCGAGAGCTTTAGAAGCTGCGGTGGGGTTGGTATCGCCATGATAAAGCCCCATTGTAACTGTTTGCAGCGTTCTTTAATTAAAGATGTATTTTCCTGGGTAATGTTCCATTAGAACAGCAGGAGCCAACATCAAAGAACTGGCGAGAGGCCTCTTCCCTTCCCTGGCACAGCACAGCTTCACCCCTCTCCCTCCACCACTCCCTCTCCCAATCCCTTTGTTTTTAGGGCATTAAAACTTCAGTGACTAGGCTATTGAAGAGGCTGCAATTAGTGGTCTGTTGCCCCCAAATTGCAGTTTCATTTAAGGGGAAATTTATCCTCCTATTGATCTAAGCAGGTAAAAGGCGAAAGTATGGGGGAGGATGAAGCTAGTATTGCTGATGCAGACCTCTCCCCTTTGCTGTCCCCTGTGTGCTAAAGCAGCCCCGTTTTTAGTCTCCAGCTACGTGAATTGCTCCTGCTGGAGGATATGGGAGGTCTGCTGTTGACCCCTATGGGAGCAAGATCCCTTAAGCTGGTCCTAAAAACCCTATGGCCTGCTTGGCTGTGTTCACAGTTCTGTGTCTTGTGTGGCCTAGCTCTGCATGCATCTCATACAGTGAGGCAGCCTGAGGCTGTGGTTTTGTGCTCTAGCTGCAGATATGGCAGCAGGAGATGAGAGAATGCCCTGCTTAGTCCCCTTTTGTACTTCTCGTGGGTAGTAAAAGGTCCTCCTCTTTGCATTCGAAACCTGCTGACACAGGGAAGCAAAAAAAAAATGTGTCCTCAGCATAGCAGGGCAGCCACGTGACTGGCATCTCTGAAAGACCTCAGCAGCGTATCTGGGAGTCCCATCCCAACTCTGCCAACACAGAGTTCATATACATGCAGGCATTCTGTGCCACACTTGATTGCGGAAAAGTGATTCAAGCCATCTCAGGTACTAACTACAGTATAACCAGCAAACTGGACCCAAATGAGAGCCCAGTGATTCTATAGGAAAATATAAAGTTATTTTTAGGGTTGTTGCTATTCTGTCTTGCACCGGGGAGGGTAATGCCCCAGTTTTGTACTGAAGTTCATCACTGTTCTGCCTTATTCCTCACTTATTGGTCCTACCTATTTTAACTGGCAAATATTGGTTGCAGACCCCCTGGGCTTGAGTACCTCTGTCCCAGCCCTGTGTCTTCCTGCCTAGGTGCTGGAGAACAGCATACTTTGAGACAATCCGGGGCTTGTGTTTCTCTACAAAATATACTTACAAGTGATGCTGGTCGCCTTGCAGCAGAGCTATTTCTGTCTTGCTGATGGCCTGGCTTGCAAGCTGAAAATGTCTGGATAGAATTTATTATGCTCCGACCATTAAATTTTAAAAGACTCTTAATGGTAGATGTTAAATCACTGCTGTCCCGGTTCCAAGCACTGTGCAAAGTTCCCAAGTTCTTAGGAAAGCATTTCACCTGCCCACAGTCTGTGACAACCCTTGGTTTCTGAGAAGGACAACCTCAGGTTACAGGGCTGTTCACAGGACAAGCAAGCAGTCGTTTGGTGATGGACCTGTATGCTGTCTGACCGGTGGCTGGCCAGTGTCCCATGCATCTGGCTGGCTTTAGTGAGCAGAGCCAGGCAGATCTGGTGCAGCTGTGGTGTGAAGGAGAGATGTTTGTGTTGGTGTCTGGGTGCAAGCACTCCGCTGGGACGCGGGGTTTGCATGGCTCCACTCTTGTCTTTGTTCCTCCCTGACTGAAGCATCTTTGTAATAGCAAGCAAACAAGTCCAGTGTTTTACACTGAGTTGCTTACAGCAAACTATTTGATTTTTGTACATGCCTAATAAATATTGAACTGTTCGGTGTTGTCACTCAGCGTGGTTTTGTCTCTTGCTGTCGGGCACCTCTTTAGCTTTCCCTTAAGGCTGGGGAAACGTTGCCACGAGGTCTGGTGACTTGGTGAACTGTGAAGGCTGCTTCCTTGAGTATGAGATGAGATGAGCACTCCCCTAGCTGAGAGAGGACGTGGAAGCTGTTGCCTGCTACCTTTGCCTGGAGAGTGCTAAAAGCTCTAAGGCAGTATCTAATGTTTCTCAAACCACTCCAGTAATCTTGAAGTGGTTTTCAGCTTCTTACGAAGATAGACCTTGCAGGTATGCATGAGTTGTCTTCCTTGTCATGGAAAGGGAGATGTGTTTTTCCATGTTGCGTTTGTTTGCAGAGGAAGTAAAGGCCTCTGCCTTTCAAATATCTCCATCCTCCTTGTAGGAGCCTAGCACGGGGCTTTCCTTTCCATCAGCATGAGTAGTATTTACTGTTTTACTTTCTTTCTCCCAAAGCTGAACTTCATAAAAAATCTTCATCCAGCATTAGGCTGGTGGGAAATGTATGAGGTCAACATTATCAAGAAAGGCTACAAAATTTTACTGTATGCTGTGGCAGATTGTCCTGGAGGCTGAGCTTGGCCAAAGTGAGATATCCCTTGTCCTTGCACAGTGTTTAAAACCACTGTTCATAGCGGTGTTTGCAGTGATGGCAGCTAGAAGTAGAACTCTGGATCATTGTAGCCAGAAGCTTAAAACTACCATATATTTGAGATTTCCCTTCTCCTGGAAGATCCTGCTCTGGGGCTTGCTTACGTTGGGAGAGACAGGCAAGCACAGAGAATGGTGATGCTAGACTAGGGGTTTAAGCAAAACCACCTCCAGTAAGAATGTTTTCCCAGAGCAGCAATGCCTGTCTCGAGAGAAACAGAAACTCTGACTTTTTCCTTGCTTATTCTCACGCCTGTTAAGCTTGAGCAGACCATTTTAACAGTACTGCTGTATGGTTTCTTCCAGTATTAGAAGGGAAAGTGGTGGACATGGACATCCCAGTGTGCTTGCGTCTGTCTATCTGGACTTGTCCCATCAATTAAACAGGAGCTGACGTAGTCATATTTGAAGGTCAGCTGTTTTATAACCCAATATTACCATTTTTTTTTTCCTCTGGGCTTATTATCTCCCTCCAACCTGCAGCTCGGCACCATCTGGTGCAGGCACACAAGGGAGGAAGATTAGAGGAAAGTAAAGCAGCTTTGTTTGCTTCCCCCATTGCTTCCGATGTACAGAGGAATCGGCAGTCTCTTACAATATTGAATTTTAAGTGATGGGAAGGGCTGGATCCTGTTAGCCATCTAGGGGAGGGTGAAATAGTCTGCACTTACCAGTGATCTGTCAGGAAGCGTATTATGATTCCTTAAGGGACTTATGTAGCCACAGACTGCCATTTGTTGCATTTTATTTTATGTTTAACTACTCTTTTTTTATGGCTTGTTTCTACCATCACTTATGTTTTTCTTATGTGTGCCTTGCCAAAAGCACTCCTAAATGATGCACGTGCACAGTGCTAACCTAGACTACAGTCTGCTTTGGTAGTGAGGTGCTGTGAATGTCCATAGTGCATTCACACCCCCCAAAGTCGCCAGGCCGACGTAAGACAAGCATGTTCTGCCGCACCAGGAGGTTCGTCTGCCCTGCTGGTGTCTGTCAGCACTGTTGCTTGTCCATCCCCACCCAGCCTAGCAGGGGAAGCACCCCTACTTGCAGACAGCACCAGTTGTTTCCCTTTAACGCGCAGGGCTGGGTCTGCGCTCAAGTTTTCCCCTGTGTCCCTCTCTCTGGAGGTAGGACCGCTCTGCGTCCAAACTGCACCCTGATTGTTTTCTGTAAAAGCAAAGTTATTTTCTTTCCAATAATAAAACGGTGATAATTAAGGAATGCTGATCTCCTAGGCCAGCAGGATTACTTGCAAACCAATACCTTATCGTTTAGCTTCAATGCTACAAATTTTGCGTTGGGCAGTTTTGAAAAATAATGTCTCTAGCCATAAATAACTATTATGCGTTCAGCTATTTGGAAATGATGGCTAATTGGTGTGCACTGGTTGAGTATGAGTCTCCAAGCCAAGTTATGAAAACATTTGGCTTATTCTGTGATTCATGCCAGGTAGATAGTACTGAATCATAAAGCATATAATGTGCACACAGACTCTTTGTGGTCTGCCTTTTCTCTGCTACTGTGTAGCAGTCTTCCAAACTGAGATTTCGTCAGGTCCCCTGGAGAGAGGGTAATTCAGCTTTGAGAGTTTGGGGGTGTTGGTTGGTTTTCTTTCTTTCTTTAAAGAAAAATTAAAATAAGTTTCCTGCTCCTCCCACTATGGAGAAAATCTTAAAGAGAGCAACAGCAGCAGACATCTAAAAAAGGAAGATTTATTTGGAGACAAGGAGGAAGTTCATGGCTTTTCAGTGTTTTGCATTGGCAATTCTGAGTGTGTTCTTATTTCTTTAGCTGACCCTCAGCACTGGATGGGATGGATTCGTTAGAGCAGAACGCTAAGGGCGTTAGTATGCTTGAAGTCATTTCTGTGGTGCAGGAAAGCTCACTGAACACTGGCTTACGTGTACTTGATGGCATAGTAGAAAGGATATCAGCGCTTGATGTACAGTCAATTAACAACTTGAAGTCTTTTTCCAAGCAACATGCATTTTTTGCATCCCAGGTTAATATGGAGCAGCTTTGCTGCTGGCCTGAATAGCTATTTTAATATGAGTTTTTCATGCTTAATTATGGCCCCCTAAGTTAAGGAAGCTTGAAAGTGAAACTCCTTAATTAATAGCTAGTGCTAGCGTTTTGATTTGATTTCTTGAACTGGATTGCTTCAGACTGGTTGTGCTATAAAACTCAGCAAGTTATGTAAGAAAAACCACATAAAGTGCAATATGCCAAGAGAGATGGACTGAGAATTTATTTACTGTCTTTATAATTGTGCTGGACTCCTGGTTCGTGCTTCTTTAAGGGAAACTCAATCTGTGTCTAGTAAAGGAATATCTGGAAGCTATAATTTATAACAGAAAAACATTTGTCTTCTTCCACCCATGTTCTGATGCAGTTCTTTCCACTGTAGTCTTTGAGGAAAGGGTTGGATTTTTCCTCTTATGTATCAGTGTAATGTACAATGTTTCTTCAATATCTTATCCAGATAAGATATTTCCTGTCCTCAGCATCTCGATTTATACAAGGTTCTTCCTGGGGAAGATCCATGATAAGTGGAGCAATGGTCGCCACACTTCTCGACAGGATTGTAGGAATGAAGTGCACTTCCCCACGTAGTGCAACAGAATTGAAGTCCCTGCACACTGCGGTGAAAAGTTGAGAAGGTAGTCGCATACAGTCAGAGAGGCTAACCGTGACACCACAGTCGTCGTGATGTGAAACTTTGCCTTTTTAACTTGAGCTTAAAAATCCTGCTGTAGATTCTACTTCACAGCTTAACTCTGCAACAAATTGTGGTGTGTCGTTAATTGCCTAGAAAGGTGTTTGCCCCTTCTTTTTCCATTTTGTTTTTAAGACCATTATTGAAGTGATTTTTCAACAGCATTTGTCCCTTCATCACTCTGTCCACTGTAGTTTATGGCACATTTTGCTTTCTATCCAGACTGGCTCAGTTCTCGCTGTACCTTGGCACTATGTAAGTAAAAGGAACTGCTTTGTGCTCGCTTGCCGTGAGGGAAGACCAGATCTGCGAGACTGCTGAAATGGTGGTTGGGGAGGGGAAGGAAAGCAAACAGAGGGTTTGACTGCAGCATCGCCCCAAAGGCACATTTTTGTTTCAAAATTCAAGTGAAAATTCAGGGCAGTAGGAAGGGGCCTGTATAGTGCAACTGCACATGTTCAGGATTGGGCCCCTGATTTGTAAAGCACTCTAGGGCATCCTTCTGGATGAACATTACCCTACAACTGTCATTCTTTTACAGCTCCCTGGAGCTGTAAAATGAGTAAACCTATTGCTCTCATTTCCAAGTTTATTTTATCCAGCAAAATCCCCCTTTTAGGAGTTTTGATGTTGTTATTTAAATGGCCTGGTTCTTTTTAACTAGACTAAAATCAGCTTTTATGTTGCTATTTTGCCAGGCATTGGGAAATGTTAACACCAGTGTTCTTTCAGCAAAAATAGATTGAACCCAAAGGTTTAACATCTTAATTGAATATGCAGTGTCTCCTAAGATTTTTCTACCTGTGCTGAGACTCTGAAAGTGAGAGTTTTGCAAGCACTCTGAAATTGCCACAATATATCTCTGGTGGCATTACTGTTTTTTCTCTGTCTAATCACTGGTACGCTACTTCTATTTAAAATGGGTTGAGCCCAGCTCCTGGTTGTCTGTATTCTTGTTCAGTGCATGGGAAAATTTTGAACTCCAGCAGTGTTCTGGGTTACCATTTCTTATCAGGGGAATGTTACTCTGTATGATGTTTAACTGGATTAATGGATTTAAATGCAACATTAATATTCATCTTAGCTGACTTGTGCTGTTTATTTTGTCAATCACCCCTTTACAGCATGTGATTGACATCCTTTGCCACGGGAAACAATGATTTTTCTGTCCAGTTCCTAGCTATGCGGGCCATTTACTCTGTCTCTGAGAGAAGGACGGACCAGATAGCAGGTATTTTTCCCCTCAGGTGAGAAGGATCCCAGGTCAAATACCTAGATATGATTTTTCCCCCCACCTTCGACTTTGCAGATCCAGTATGTGCATTTCTGAGCACTCAAATGTGTACAGCTCTTCTGAAAAGTTTGTCACGTGTATTAAGTTTTGTTAGTTTTGAGCTTTGGACCATCGCTATGCTCTTAGTTTGAAGGTTGTGTCCCTTTATTAAAAGAACTCATGTGGTGATATCTAGACCGTGATATGTGAAGGACATGAGCTGTCAGCAAAGAAAAGAGTTTGATTCTCTTGGACTACGTTTTGTCATGTGGCATGGTGAGTGCACTGGGAGACAAAGGATGTAGCTGCAAGGGTCAGGGAGAGGTTTGTGTGACAATGTGACTTTGGCAGTTCTAAGCCCAAGTAGGACAATTGTGATGCATTTGGAAAGGCTGGTGAAGCTCCTCCAAGGGATTCCTGCATCCAGCCTAGAAATGCATGACTAGGCTAGAGGTGGGCTCTGCTTATTTTCTCCTAAAGGATCCTCCAGCCCTCCTGTATTTTCTTGGCTGTCTGAAGAGCTAATTAGCTGCACTTACACTCAGAATGGACCCACAGGAAAGGTTTTACTTTGCTCCAACTGCTAATCCTCATGTCTTTTTTGCCTATTCCGGTTAGGTAGAAGGATCTAGCTGAATCCAGTATATCTAGCATCCAGTATGTACCCACTGTCCAGAATCAAGTCAACAGCTGCAGGTGATGGACCTGATGCTTTTGGTGCAGAAGATTCCAGATGACATCCCAGCTGCTGCTGTGCTTCTGCATCTGTGGGACAGTTAGGCAGTGAGGATCTCCTGAGTCCTCTGTCTGGGTTGCTGTAGCTGCAGCTACTCAGTCAGTGGGATTCTGTGGTTACGCAGCCTTGTTGAAGGCTGTTTTGTCTAGTGGAATTGCAAGTTTGCTCAGTTGTTTTTCGTGCCCAGTGCAAGATGAAAGGAAGGAAAAAAATGTGTTATTCAGTTCATAATGTAACTTTGCAACCTGAAATTCCTCCTAGACTTCTCAATTTTTTTACTTCCAGGATCTCTCTGAACAGATGTCTGGCTTTCTATTTCAAGAACAGTATAAAACAGAATCACTTGACTTGGATCATTATGAAATTCCCTAATCTGTCTATTCATATTTTATTTTGCTTCATGTTCTAACTCTTGTCTTCATTGGTATTGAAAGCATGCAGCTAAGGCTGATGAGGACAAAACTTAAGCTATGGTCAGTCCCCACTTAACTGTTGCTGCTTTTCTTGAGGGAGGAATGTGAGTGAGTAAAGCCTTTTCATCTCTCTTATTCGTCCCCTCCACTCCCCACTCCAATGCAATAAGAAGTTTTAATTTGCCTTTTGAATTGTTGAGAGCTTGGTCACTTAACTGAAATGGTGCACTGTGCCTGGTGGTACTGAGTGCTATGCAAGGAGCTCGGGTTCCTTTAGGTCTTAGTCTTTTCTTCTGGATGACAGGAGATGCATACCCCTTAAGGATATGAATGTGGCTAAGAATACTCCCACAGGGAGAGGTTGAACACACAAAGTTTCCAGATGTCTGGGGACACAAAAAGAGTCAGCACAATGATAGCCGGCTTTGCTACCCAAGATTTGTGCCCAGAAGAGAGTGCTGCTAACAGACACCTTCATGTAGCTCCTGGTGCTGGGGCCAGAAGAGCATCTGCGCTGTTTGCTGGCAGCTTGGTGAGGAATGGACCAGCAGAACTGCTTGATCTGATGCACATCCAGAAAAACCATCTTGCAAGCACCAGGTTAATGGTTGCCAGTAATACTTAAACTAACAGTTTTTGGTGGAGTGCAATTGAGTGAAGTCCTTTACATGTTGCATATCAGAGGCTTCTAGTTTACGTTGCCAGTACCACTAGGAGTTCTCGGTTGGCGACAGAACCCTCAGTACTCGTCTGTACAAAGACTGATAGAAAGCTGTGATTTTTGTCTTGAAGATCCCCCTAGGATATAAGTAGCAAAAGCATTTTTAGTCCTGTGCCTTGTGCTCCTCTGTTAACTTTCACTTTTATTGGGTTGTTTTGACCACTGATTGAACTGTTTGCAGTTCCTACTCCTTTTATTGTCCCTCTTTTCATCCCAGCAAAAATCCCTGCTGATCATCTTTCAGCACTTGTCCTATTTGTTACTGGAAGTTCCTCTGTAGAGGAGCTTGGAGGGGTTTTGCTCACTGTTTCTAGCAATAACTGAGGTAGTTTTGTGAGTTATGGAGGATAAACTGGATTGATTTCCCTTTTGTAGCCTGGAGTAGAAATGCTGATTCTCTTGATCTGCTCTGCACTCGAGGCCACAATCCAAGCTGCTATCAATTTTACCTACTCCTCCTGTGAAATTGCTGTAGAAAAGAGGCTTTCCAGATCATATGTGTGGAACAGATGTGGCTTATATTACCAGATGATTCAGCTAAAACTGATGCCAAAACATCTTCCAGAACTCTCAGCTGGCTGTCGGGTTGAGCAAAGGAATAGCTTAATAAAAACGCTGGGCTGGCTCTGCTGTCTGTGTCCGTCTGTAACTGCAGCCCTGCCAGGTATGATTCCCTTTGATTTACCAGAGGTCTAAGAGGCAGACAGGATGAGGGGTGCATGCAGATGTCTCCTGCCACAGGGCTAGGGAGATGTATGTCCAGCACTGGGTGCTCCCAGCCCAGGAGTATCAAAGGAATACAGAAATGCCATTGCAATCAGCTTGGTTAATGTGTGGAGGCACTCGCACACAGTCTGTGCCCAAACTGTGCACTGCTTCACTCACCCCAAGTGTTTCTTTATTGTCAGGTACCATCAGCATGGAGATAAACTTGGGTCTGTTTGGCCAACTGTATTTCCTTCCAGCTTCTGCTGAGATGGAGGAAATTCTGTTTTCATAAATAAAAATGTCAATAGCTTTCCTATTTTTCCCTTTTCAGTTACAGCTGGCACTGTCCCAGAGAGCTGCTGGAATAAGTTTTTTGGGGGCTAGGTGCCTACACAGACTTTTGCCAAAGACCGGACTGGGCAGCTGCCTGAAAGTCTAGCACTGTAAATACACATTCTTTTCTTTAAAACTTGCTTATATGTAGACTGAGGGGTGCAGGGAGTGAGCAGAAGTGCTCGTTCAGATTTGGCCAGTGACTTGACAGTGCAGCTCTTTGGACTTTACTGCTGACGTTGTAGTTGAAGGACACTTTAACTCCAGGTTAAACTTTTATACTCGGGCGAAGTCCAAGGACCCGTGTGCTGCTGTTGCTGCTCAGGGAATCCATCCCAGTGAGCAGACACTGGTTGTTTTGTAATCCATTATAGTGAAGTATTAAGCTCAGCTATTGGGCAGGTGAACCAGAGGTGGTTTTTTACCCCACAAAATAATAAATGTCCGCAAAGGACATTTATATGGTGGGTACAAAGTTGGCAAGTCTTGGCACTGGAAAATGTGGAGTTTACATTTCTGTGTCTTTGACTGCCAATAATTATATTTGTGCAAAAGCACTGCAGGGTACCAGCAGCTAAAGCATGGCATCTGGCTGGCCTAACCCATGGGTGCATCAAAGGGAAGAAATGTCCACAAGCAGTGGTGGTGAGGATCACCTCCCCCTCCCTAGTCCTGGGCAAACTTGAGTTCTGGCAGAATCTTCTGCTGAAATCTGTACAATGTTCTCCCTTAATACAGGAAACTATAGGAAGAGCTGTGTTTTTTCTCTGTGACTGCTGAGTCAGGAAGGGGTGGAGGTGAGAGGCGCAGGGATGCCATTCGGTGCCCATGAGAAAGCTGGCGCACAAGTTCCTCTCTGTATTTGCCCCTGTGGGGGCTCTCTCTGACGTTCAGCAACCCTACCTACCTTCAGTTAGAAAACAGGATATTTTCCTGTTCTTCCTTGGTTTTAGACTATAGGCTACAAACCAGGTTTGCTGTGGAAGAGAGCAGTGCAGCCTGCAAAGCACTTTCCACTCAGTGTGCCAGGTATATCTCCTAGTAATTTGGGAGAGGTTAAGCGTTGCACCCTTGGGCTACTGCAGACTATTGGATGTAACCTTGGTGTTACAGGGAAATGGTGGTCCTTTAAGCGGTGTGTGGTGCCCCCCGTGCTCTGTGCCTTTGGACTCCAGCAGATTGGGGAATGGGGCAATGTTTGCATAGTCTGGCTTGACTGTTTCTGTGGAATTACTGAATAAGGCAGTTGGGGTCCCAGCTGCTCCTCTTCGGTTTCTTTTGTACTTGATTTTGTGTCTTCTGTTCGCTTCCCAGCTGCTAAAGATTTTCCTTCGGCTCAAAATGCAGGGGCTGATGCTTTCAAAGCAGGAGGCTTGTTGTTCCCTCCAGTTGGTAAAGCCAGGTTCTGTCAGCAAAATCTTGTCAAGATGGTTGCAATTTTTGCTGGGAAGGCTTTTTCCTATCCTCGCCTATGTCTGAGCAAAAAGCAGCGCTGAGAGGCAAATAAACTGGGCTTGTATTGCAGGGTTTCACTGGCAAAACTCTGCTAATCGTGACTTGCATTTATTGTATCATTTGGCTATACTGACAGGAAAGCTTGCAATAGACCCTGGGTTCATGGACCTTTTGTATTGCCACAAAATTTTCTTAAATGATAGGGTACTTTGTGGTCTCTTGAATTTCACTCGTGGCTGCACGCATGCTCTGGACCTAAACGTAAAATGCTGCATATCATTGACTTAGGAGTGTTTTGGTAGGTTACAGACCACCCAGTTAGCACAAAACCCAAGCCGATGTGGATGCTAAGATGGAGTAAAATGTATTTACCAAGTTTTTATTTATCTTTTGCCACAAAGATTTAAAATGGAAATGTGGGTGCTGATTGGATAAAGAGGCTGTTTTGTATATTTGAAGTGTAAAAGTTTTCAGTCACTTGCACTGTGAGTAACTTGCGGCAGTATCAGAAGTTTGCAGTTCCCTTCCTACCCCTGTCACTGTTGAATATTGAAGAGGATACAGCAGAGTAAGAGGAGCATAATTTGGAGGTAATTCACTTATCTCTGCCTCATCTCTTCCCATGAGCAAAAGGAAGGCACAATAAAGACATCTGTTCCCTTGAACCCAGTAACAGATTTGCTCGGGGGTGCAAGAGAGAACTCGGGAGAGGAGAGGAACCTATGGCTGCTGTGCAAGTGGCTGATAGTCATCGATTATTGAGCACTGAGGGGGTGAGCTTTTATCATGCTGACCTTAGGGGTTATTGAAAAGACACTGGCACCCGACCTCTGCCAGGATTTAAATCCCCGAGGTTCAGAATCCCTTTGTGCTCTTTCGAAGAAGAAGCAAATCTCCGTGGTAGCCACGCTCTCCCCTCTGCCTTGGGGTAGGTACCTCTGCTGTACTGACCCTGGTTGCTGCTCTGTCCTGTCCTGGGTGAGCCTTTCACTGCTGGGAAATGGCCGTGCTCTGAGTTAGAACAAGGCAAACAGGAGTCCTCCAGAAAAAACAAAATTATCTTGTCACCTGGACCAAAAGGATGTCCTACCTCCCATCCACATTTTGCTCTTGTTGTGTGTAATGCTTGAAATCTTGTGGACATAAGCACACTACTGCAGGGCCTTCCCTCTTCCCCTTCCACACACCCACCTAATCTCATTTTGCTACTTAGTCACAGCTAAGACCACTCTGCTGGATATGTTGTGCTTTATATTCAGCGTGGGACAGTTGATTTAAGTAAGAGATCAGGTTGCACAGGTCTACAGCTTCAAAGTCCTCCTGTTGTGTCAGCAGGTGCATGCATGAATGTTAAGTTTCCATCTAAGCATTATATCTGGAAACAAAAGCTGTGTAGTAACCAGCATGTTACAAAATGCCAAGGGGCCGATGCATTGATCTGAAACTAGTAATATGCGGCTGAGAACCCTTTTATGAGCTCACCCACACAATGCAGAGGCAGACAGTCCCCCAAGAGCTTTTTCCAGGCCCCTAGAAAGGTCTAAAGCATAAAACAATGGTCCTGGCACCAACTGGCATCGATAATGTTGGTGGGAGGTATTCTTAAATTGTGGATTTGGAGTCTACTGTGTATTCTTCTCTGACTTTCTCCCCTGGCTAGTGAGAAGCTGTCAGATAAATGGCCATCTAGGAGACAGTATAAAGAGCCTGCTAAACCTATAAACCTGGGATGCTTGTACAGAATGGGAATGGTTCTTTCTTAACCTTAAGGGTAACTAACAGGCAGCTTCTAGAAAGAAGAAATGTGGCTTTGTGCAATGATGTGAAAAATGTGAGCCAGGAGCCTGCTGGTAGGTATTTGAAGAGCTGATCATGCTGGAAAGAAAAATCTCTTAGGCGTATCATGGACACAAAGGTATCTCTGTATTAGCGAATGGGATAGAAACCAAGGCTGAGCTGAGCAGAGACTTTCAGGATGAGAGATAAATTCCAGGGTACTGAATGAAATGGCTGATGTCTGGTTTGTGAACTCACCCCTAGTGATTACAGCTCTCAGCACAGCTGAGAGCTGCTGATACACGGTCTCTGGAAAAATTTCTCATACACCTGTATAGTTAGAAACAGTCAGAAATCTCTCTGGTCTGTCTGCTTCTCTCACTAGGTTCAAGTTAGATGAACCCATATGGTGGGAAAGAAATGAGGGCCTTTGTATTGTAGGTGGCACTGGAACGTGGTGACATGATTAAAAGTGATGGGATTGTGTAACGTGTGGCTATAAACGATAGGGATGGGCACGTTATTTTAAAGAGGGGAGAAAGGGTAACAGGAGCCTTCAGACACCTCCCTAAACTCTACTGAGAGACAATATGTGAGGGGAGGAGAAGGAACTAAAATGTAGCTACAGATAGCGTATCTATGAAGGTGAGCAGGCCAGCAGGACTAAGCTGCTGCAGTGGCCGGGAAAAAGACTATGGGGACCAAACACGGACAGAAGAGAAGCAAGTGCGGCTGATAAAGCAACGGGCAAGAGGAGAGGCTGATGCTGAATTAATCTTTTGAACTACATAAGAGTTTGTTCCAGAACTAATTACTTGAAATATTAAGCAATGGAGATCGTTAAGGAGTTAAACTCAGTGCCTCTGGTAAAAATAAATAAATAAATAAATAAATTACCAGAAAGGATCCTTCATTTCTCCACCCTCTATTTTCCTTTCCTGTCTGCCTTTGGTGATGTAGAGGGTCTTACAGTGCTTGGAAAAGCCTATGGAGTCAGGTTCACCCTTAGAAAGAGTAATGGAAGGGAAAACCCAGCATGTTCATACATCATAAAGCTACAAAGGAGGCAACAGGCGCCTCTAAACAACAGAAGCCTGTTTGAAGCTTACGCCAAAGGGTATGTAGTATGTGGCAAGAGCTCATGGAGGGAGAGGAACACGAAGCCAAAGATGTAATCAATGGGAGGCAGCCCTCAAAAATGGCATGTACGTGCTAGGCTGTGGGTGAAGGCAGCAGCTGAGCTGGAGAATTATGCTGCAAGGGAACCTTGTTGGTGATGGATTTGTGTCTTTAAATATGTGATAGCACCACCAGGTGATCCGATTATGCAGATGGCTACTCTAGCATTATCTTTGCTTAGTTTTAGTGCAAAGCTATAGGCAGAGACAAACAGGAAGGAAGGAAAAGAAAGTTAAGGTAGTTCCTCTACAACAAATGTGTAAAGATGGTTACAAGGGAGTGGCAGACCTGTTAGTACTGCAGATTGCAGCAGATTCCCTACGCTGATTTGGACTAACAGGGACAGAAGATAGAGCAGGGCAAAGAGTTCAGATTAGATGAAAAGGAATATTCTCTCTTCCCAGTGAGTAGGAATTGCAGTGGATGTAGTGGATGTTGTCTGTCTTGACTTCAGCGAAGCTTTTGACGCTGTCTCCCGTCACATCCTCATAGGGAAACTCAGGAAGTGTGGTTTGGATGCTTGGACAGTGAGGTGGATTGAGAACTGGCTGGATGGCAGAGCTCACAGGGTTGTGGTAAATGGCGCAGAGTCAAGTTGGAGGCCTGTAGCTAGTGGTGTCCCCCAGGGGTCAGTCCTGGGTCCAGTCTTGTTCAACGTATTCATCAGTGACCTGGAGGAAGGGACAGAGCGCACTCTCAGCAAGTTTGCTGATGATATGAAACTGGGAGGAGTGGCTGACACACCAGAAGGCTGTGCTGCCATTCAGAGGGACCTGGACAGGCTGGAGAGTTGGGCAGAGAGGAATCTCCTGAAGGTCAACGAAGGCAAGTGCAGGGTCCTGCACCTAGTGAGGAATAATCGCATGCACCAGTACAGGCTGGGGGTTGACCTGCTGGAAAGCAGCTCTGCCGAGAAGGACCTGGGAGTCCTGGTGGATGACAAGTTAAGCATGAGCCCACAGTGTGGCCTTGTGGCCAAGAAGGTATCCTGGGGTGCGTTAGGCAGAGCGTTGCCAGCAGGTCGAGGGAGGTGATCCTGCCCCTCTCCTCAGCCCTGGTGAGGTCCCACCTGGAGTACTGTGTCCAATTCTGGGCTCCCCAGTAGAAGAGAGACATGGCACTCCTGGAGAGAGTCCAGCGGAGGGCTACAAAGATGATTAGAGGAGACTGGAGCACCTCTCCTCTGAAGAAAGGCTGCGAGAGCTGGGCCTGTGGAGCCTGGAGAAGAGAAGACTGAGAGGGGATCTGATCAATGTGTACAAGTATCTGAAGGGAGGGTGTCAAGAGGATGGGGCCAGCCTCTTCTCCGTGGTGCCTAGTGACAGTTCAAGAGGCAACGGTCACAAACTGAACCGCAGGAAGTTCCGTCTGAAACCTGAGGAAAAACTTCTTTTCTGTGAGGGTGACCGAGCACTGGCACAGGTTGCCCAGAGAGGTAGTGGATTCTCCTTCGCTGGAGATATTCAAAACCCGCCTGGATGCGATCCTGAGAAATATGCTCTAGAGGCCCCTGGTTGATCAGGGGGGTTGGACCAGATGATCTCCAGAGGTCCCTTCCAACCTTGGCCATTCTGTGATTCTGTGAGGCAGATAGACTTTAATGGGGTGTCTGGAAAAGGCTAGATCATATGTGCTACCATCAGGCACTTAATGACTTTAAATTCCTCTTTCATGAAAGACGTTGCTTATTTATAAAGAATATGAACAAGAAATTGCAGACCCTAGCTAATATGACTACTCTGTCGGGGGACTAGAGGGGAGCAGATCATAGAACTGTGTTTAGAGGAGGTTATTATACTGCCTAGTGAAGGTTATAATGTTGCCCAGGCACCTTCATCGAAAAGAGAGGGCTTTCCACTGCAAGGTAGTTTGAATAATTGAATCATTTTAAATATAAGTTGAAAAATTATTTTATTTCTTTTCACTAAAGTACCTTTTCTGGCAGAGCAAGCCTTGTACAACATAATTGTACAGCATGCTATATTCTGTCCTAGAGGCAGTGGAAGAGCCACAACAGATTTGGTTAGCAGATCATATGGGGTCTTCTAAGATGACAGGAACACCAGGAATGTAACCTGCACCTTTTGGAAAAAAGGCCAGACTTGTTCTCCTTTTCTTCATCGATTCCTGGTCAGTTCTGAGTCTAGTTTTATATGCAACAGTAGTAAGTATGGACTCCACTGTGTGCTGAGGACTTAGAGGACAGTTGAAAGGCTGAAGAAACAAAACCTGTGAAATAGTCTTCTCTGTCCTTTCTTGAAGGAAGTGCTAGCCTTGGGTCTGAAATGTCCTGGGTGGGAAAATTGCTTCCAATAACTCACAGTTGCTTTATGAAAATGAAATCTCTGTGCACCACTCTTCTCTCTTCCCCCTGCCTTTTCAAGGTGGAGGTTGTTGCAGAGCCCTGTGGTGCAGCCTGTGGTGCTGCTAGGAAGAGCAAACACAGGACTATAATAGTGTTCCGGGAGCCGCTGCCTGGCCCTGCCGTAGCACTGTTGGCTAAATGCAGGGATACGACACAAGTGGGTATTGCTCAGTGCGCTCTCGGGTGTATGCTTTGCTGCTCACACCAGCCTGTGTGTGTGATGGGCAGAGGGACATCTCAGCCGGCTTGGTACTTGGCTAGCTCTGTGCAGAGGATGGGTTATTTTTAATTTCAAAGTGGCATTTAGTCTAGAGTTGTTTCTAGAGTTGCTTCCCTTTGCTCAGCCTGAGCTATTAAATGAAAAACACTACTGTGCAGATAGACTCTGTCAGGAGCCAGGGAGAGGAGGCATTGCACTGAGCAAGAGACCTTAAATCTGTGGTGATGCTTCAACAAAGAAGAAAAAAATGTGCTTTGAAAATCCTATAAGGGCTCAGATTATTCTCCATAGATTTCTCTTCAACAGATGGTAGAATCCACTCTTAGGAGTACAGGGGAACAGGCTCACTTTTGAAGCAGCTTGGAGGGAGAGCAGGAATTTATTGCTCACATATGGATCTGTAGAACAAGACCACCTCTCAAGCCTTCATCCTGGATGGATTCCTACCTTCCTCTGGCCAACAGCACTCACAGGAGAGATGTGACTTATCAGAGCTGGCTGCTTTTCAGAGGCCCGGTCCCTGCTCTAGGGCTGGCTGGGGGCACCCCATGGCATAAATGGAGCAACAAGCTGGAGCTTGCACCCAGATATCTAGTGAGACCCATGACTTCTCTGTCAGCTGTTTCCTCAGGGGCAGAAATTGCTGCTGTCTTCCACAAAGATAGGGCCCCAGCTGCTGCACAGATAAACGTGGTGCCATCAGGCCCTGCGTTGGATGATGCTGACGCTCAGTGCTGCTGCAGGGCTGTCTGGGATCCAGGACGGAGGCCGGCTCTGGTGAGTGCCACCCTGCAGGCTGCAAGGAAGAAACCTTATTTGATGGCTCAGGTATCTTGTGACCTGAAGATACCTCAGGTCTTGCATCCTTTTCTGAAGCAACCACAGCCAGCTGGTTTTGGAGGCAGGATAGCGGACAGTGGATTCAGCAGGCCGTTGCTTCTGCTCTGGGGTGGGTAGTGACTGTAGTCTGACTGATACATCACTATCTGCATGGTGGCATGGACAGACAAACTTTTATTTGCTAACAAATCCCTGTCTCTTCCTTTTTGTCCTGACAGCATGCTTCTGTTACAGCTCTTCTTAGGAATCTCCCAAATATCAGCTTTAATTTAGTAGTGCACAAACCAGACAGACTAAGTTTGTCAGTTCTTTCTCCTAGAGCAGGATTTGATTAGCCAGTGAGCTAGAAGGGAGGTATGTGCCCTGGTGCCTTCCTCTCTTTGCCCCATTCTCCATTATGCAATGGGATTTGTCTGAACTGATGATACTGGTATCACTTACAGAAGCACTCTGCTGAGACCTATCATTGGCTGGTAGAGAAGATTTCTTTTTGATCGTGAAGACTGGACCTGAATATAATCTCACTTTTCCTTCTAAAGCAGCAGTAGAGAGGCCCAAACTGTTGAGGTAATGCTCAAGAAAGGAAGCAGCTTAAAATAATAAACTCCTGACCCATGGCATTTGCTACCCTCTTTTAAGATGAGTCTCCTCTTTGTGCTAATCTCCTTTGTCCCCTGACAGGAAGGCTAGTGAGTGGTGTGAAAAAGGTGATTATAATATGACTTCTGGCTGTCTTCCATACTACAGAAGAATTACAGGCACCAATAAACTTACCAGGTGGCTGGTGAAAAGCAAGCAAGAGGAAGTAGGTTTTTTTCCCACGACCCATAGTTACGGTGTGGAGCTAATTGCCCCATGACACGTGAAGGCCAGAATATAAACAGATTTAAAAAGAATTGTGCAGATTCATGGAAGACTTGTGTGTCAGTAGCTATTGAATATTTAATAGTCCACATGCAGAAACTTCTGAGCAGCTCATTGCCAGAAGCTTGGGCAGGTGTATCAGAGGAGGTATTGCTGTAGGCCTGCTCTGCCTTTTTACACTTTCCCCTGAAGTTTCTGTTCCTGGTCGCTGTCAGACACTCTGTGGTAGATGAGCTGACCCAGTATTGTTTTTCTACTGTTGCTGAACACTGCCTATCGCGAATCTCTGTCCCACCCCCGTCATGTTTGCCTTTTGCACAGGGACCTGTCACACAGGCATCCCAGTCGGAGCCTACTTGCGTGAAGCATCGTTCTAATGAGCACAGTAGCTTAGAAGTTCCCTTTTCGCACAACTAGGGCAGCTGCTCCGGTGTGGGTGAGAGAGGAAAGGCGGTCGCAAGTATCATGAGCAATGAGGGTGTTTAAAAATAAATGGCACAGCAGTTCAGTTGTGCAGACAGATCAGCCGTATTGCTTTTCTCACCTTGTGTGAGCTTCTCTGATGTGCCCACTGTTGTAGTTGCAGCTTGATACCTTCTCATTCCCCCTTGGCTTGCTGATCCTTTCTCCCTGGCACTTTGGCTCAAAGGATCTCAGAGTATTCTAAGCAGATGGCCGCTTCCATGTTCTGAAGTCTTACACTACCCTCACTCTTGGCAGTGGAACATAAAGTGTGTTACTCAACCTTTTCAGGGGGCCTGGATATGAAACTCAGAGGTTGGCTGCTGGGAAAGGGATTCTGTTCAGTGTTTGATTAGTATCTAGGTGGCTGGCTTGTATACCAGCTTTGTGGGACCAGCGAGGGATGTGTTCGGATAGCAGACTGCAGGGCATGGACATTATAAAGGGTTTTCATCCAAAAGGTGTAATTCATAAAGCGTGTCTAGCTGGAACAAACTTCTTGACCAAATATGAGCAGCTCTTAGTTTGTTGGCTTGGTTGGTTGTGTGTGTTCTTATACTTTCGCTTCCTCCACCCCCACCTACCCCCCACAGGGTAATTGCTTTTCATCAAATTTATCTGACATTCTTAGTAGACAGGAGCATCATCTGCCTTTCATTTGATGTTTTGGTTCTCTGTCGAAATGGCTTCTTCCTAGAGGTTATTCAGGCTGCAAAACTTTAGGATGGAAGGAGGCTTTCTCTGTTGCATATGCTAGTCTGTGAAGTGTTAGTTGCTGCTGTTGGGCACCCTTTGGCCTCTACTCATAGCTGAGGCCATCCTGGTAATGTTTTATGCCAAGTTTTTTTTTCTTCTCCTGTGATCTCTTCACACCACTCACTAATGCAGCTGAGTTTCTATTCCAGTTTTCTCTGCAATACGTGTACCTCTCTTCTCCAGCCCTTGCTCTGCTCCCTGGTGCCTTCTTGCTCACTGTGGGGCTCTCGATGAGAATTTCAAACGTATCCTGGGTCAGTCTCCTCTCCTCCAACAGCAGGTGAGGCGGATGGCTTGGCTGATTTTTAAGGTTATACATATGTTAGGTTACATTACCATGTTTTTGTGACTTTGGGGAGCCTATGTGTACAGAGATACCACAATGCTAGCCTAACTGCTACAGAAATTTACAACTTTAAGCTCTTTCCTTAAGAAATGTTGCATACCTTTAGGAATTCTTATTTTTTTCATCTAAACTCCCTTCTCAAAACATCCTGTTAAAATGAGACTCTGTCAAAAGCTGCATGCATAAAGGCTGCGTGCATAATCCTGGTATAGGCAAAAAAGACGCCATTGGTTTTGCATCGGTCTGATTTCCTAGTTAGTGATCAGTTCATTTATTTATTCATATTAATTATTTGCAATGCCCAGCTATGTAACCTCATTGCTGACCCCATTCTGTAATCAGTTCTTTGCATCTCGTTGGAAAGAAAATCAGCACATACTGCAGTTTGTGCTACAGATTGCCAGAGTGCTTGTATATCTCAACATTGACTGTGTTGCTACTCTGCACCTTGATGTCTTGTGAAAGCTCACAGAGTTAATCTTTTATAGGGTCCAATCCAGTTCCCTCTTAATAGAAAGATTCTTATTGCCTTCAGTGGCCTCTGGAGCAATCCTCTAACGCTGTGAAGGAATGTGGCTGTATTCTTGTGTGGATTTTAGCATGACTGCATGCTGAATGCCATAATGATTGTGGCAATATTAGCCTGCATATTTTCCTTTTCGGTGTGAAATCATCTTGATGTTTGGAACTGCTCAGATATTTTTTTAAACCATTGCTTATCTCTGCATGGGAGCGCTGTGCTGTAATAGCCTTAGGACTGATTGAATATTGTGTGCTACTCGACTGTGAGTTCCTCGTTAATCCAGGGGGTTCCCACTGTCTTATTGAAAACTAGGATAAGGAAAGGGGAGGAGAAGGTGAGAAATATTTTTAAAAGAATTTGTGATGAACCTTTGTAGACAAAGAATTAGGCATTGCAGATCTATAAGTGTGATTTTCTGTGTAAATTGACCGATATCTTACTTTGAAGTCATTCTGTAGATTTCCATCCTGTTTTTAATCTTGGTAGCATTATTGAGGCATATCTAAATGGTATCCAAAGGTCAACACTGATTTATAGGATAAGGTAGGGTCTCTGGTAATGTTTCAGTAGAATATTTAAATATTTTTGACAGGTTATGAAGTTCTACGTATTCACAGAGATTTTAGAAAGGAGTTTAAGAATTGTTGTCCTGTGTTAGTAACCCCTTCTTTGTTGAAACACAAAGTAGAATCCTATATCGTGGGTTTTCTTTCTTTATGCTGGCAGGTTTAACTTGTTGCACTTGATTCATTTTGAAGAATTTGTCAGAGACTTTCTCTGCTACTGCTTTGAATTTATTGGTTTCATGCAGTGCTAACGTAGCGGCTGCAAATGCGCATGTCACATTTTCTGTGAATAATACTCAATAAAACCAAACACTTGCAACTTCCCCTTCCTTTTCCTCTAGATACAGTTTTTCTGTTTGTAAAAGCTGGCTGACTTTTAACCTTGTATAGTTTTCTTTGGAACTGGCAGTTCCTGCTGATGATGTGCAATTTCTCTGAAACATATTGCAAGTCATTTCCATCACATGGCAAAGTGGATGCATGATGTCCCCATGGGGTGGTGGAGGGCACAAGCTGAGGTATGCCAGCTGGCTAGTTTTGGTTCCTGTTTCAGAGAGATTCTTTGTTGCAGTATTGCATTTCTACAGAGCACAAATGTGTTGTATCCTTTTGCATGATAGAGGAAAAGCCAAATGCCACCTAGTCAGAGGATGAAATAGCTTCCGAGTGTCTGTTGCAGTAACTGAAAGGGGCAGCTGAAGCCCTCGGCTCACAAATTGGTACCCTGAAGTCTTTGTGATTTTGTGCAGCACTGCAACAGTTGTTTTTTAGAAGGGCACCTACCTTTGGATCTTTCCTCCCGTGAAATGAAGCTCATCCCCATATGCTGGTGGCATCAGGAAAACACAAGATGTGAAAAAAGCATGTTGCCAGGCCTTGGTGGCAGATAAGAACAGAAGTTTCTTATACAATTTCTGCCCAAGTTGTGTTGCTTTGTGACACTCATCTACGGAGCAATGGCAGTGAGCTAGCTGCACAGCACTCTCATCCGTCCTGTGTGTGGATGTAGAAATGGCAGCTTCCAGGGCACTGATGGTGACAGCTTGGGGAGAATTGTCTTGGCACAGGCAGCACAGAAGTGCTTCACTCGCATTCGGTGCCAGATGTCTGCTTATTTCTGGGCACTGGAGTAATGCCAGCTCTGGAAAGCGTGGGGGAAGAAGGGATTTGGGCAGTTAAAAGCAATCTAACTATGAGGATGAGGAAGAGGAAGAGAGGTCAGGCCTGGCCAGTGCTCAGTGCTTTGCCAGACCTTCTGACAGCAAGAGCCACATGGGGCAACGCTTATGGGCAGCCCTGTGGTCTGTCCCCAGGCCCTGCTCCTCATCACCCTCCTTAACATCCGTATGAAATACATGTGAGTTTAGCCTCATACATGCTTGGCGTGAGCAGAGCCATCAGGAACACGCCTCTAAGCATAGGAAATAGTCTTTCTGGAAATCTGGCCAGGAGCACAACTGGAGCGTGTTAGATATGGATCATAGGGTCAGGCTAACGATTAGTCCTACCCCTCCCCAAGTTGTAATTGGTTGTGGTGATGTCACCCTTCGCTCTTAACTTCTCTGACATTAATTACAGAACTGCAAATTTCCTGCCTTTCCCTTTTAATAGCTCGCTGGGAAACTCAGCGTTTACACCCTCTTTTTAATGTCTGCTGGCAGACTTCCTTGTCGCATGCTACAGAGCCTAATCTCTGGCTTGAACCTAGCAGAACCTAGAAATAGGCTTGCCCAGGGTGCTCGCACAGGTGATTTTCTGAGCCTGAACTCACCAGCGGTAAGAATGCTCCCTGTGTTCCTCTTGAGCCTGAAAAGCTGGACACTGGGCCAGGAGCGTTATTGTGAAGCTGTCCAAGACCTCTCTTTCACCCCATTTCATTTTGGACTCAGTCCTGAGGAGCAAGTTCCAAGATATGTAAAACCCACAGTGATGTTGCCCCTCCCTTTAAGGGAATTCTGCCCTCCCTGGGAAATCTAGGGTTAGCTGTAACCTGAATGCTAGTAACTGGGGAATTGATGTAGGAGCTGGTGGACAGGACAGCATTGGGAAAATCTGAACAGGAGCAGTTCTGCATAGCTTGATCCTTTACTATCCTGAAATCTGTCCTAGTCCTACAAGGACCCTACAGCCCTACACTTAGGCTGCCATGCTGCTGAACTCTACCTGTGCAGCTTAAACCTTGCTTCAGAAAGCTTAGGACTGTGGCTTGAACTCAGCCAGGAGCAGCTTGTACAACATCTCCATTGCCCAGGGACCCTTGTGAGCGCTATGCAGCCTCTAATCATTGGGGTCAAATGGGAGGGATAGGAGAGTACTGCCAGCGGGATGCAGGAAGGAAATGACAGGAATTGTACTAAGAGCTGTCAAGGGAGAGATGGAGTCAGGCTATCGAGGACGAGTGAGATGCCAGGGCCCAGGAATGTCAACATGAGCTGGCTGGATTTGTAACCAGTTCAAACAAGAGGCAGTCCCTTGTTAAGTGCCAAGGCTCTGGACCTGATCCCGCAATCCCTGAGCCAGGCTGGTGCTGAGAGGAGGGAAAGAGCCTAGGCCCTCCGTAGGGGGTGCTCCTCTTGGCATGTGGGCGCGCAGGGCTGCCCGTATGCTGTAGCAGTCCTAACCTAGACAGCTTCTGTGCTATATATAGGAGCTGACGCGGGATGTGAGGAACCAAGGAGCTGCACTAATGCTTCTCCATTTAGAGAAGTTCTTAAAAATACAGGTCAGATTCAGATTAGGAAACTAAATTCAGAGCAACTGTGGTGCCATTTGCAGGGTTTATTTTGGTATTGCTGGGTAATATTTGGCCCTGTTCTTCATACTTGCTTTGCAGCCATTTGTTTTCCTGGACAACTTCTCAGCTTTGTGCTTTTTGCTCTCTGCAGACCTCAGCAAGGTGGCCTCGCAGCCCCTTCCGCCAAGCATCTCCCAGTCAATCCTCCTTTTGTTTTGGGTGACTCTCCTCTTTGAAGTGGGGTACGTCTATCACAATGGATCCGTCAGTAACATGAGGGGGAACATATCCCATAATCAGGAGCATTCTGTCTAGAGAAAAGTGTTTATTATACGCAACTTGTTAGGGACTGTCAATCAACTAGGGTCCTTTTGTTACTCCATAATGCATCATTAATGATGGCTGCTGCTATGCATTTAATTTCATTGCACACTAGAGCCTTGTCTCTGTCTCCCCATTCCCTCTCCCCTCCTTATTATATCACCAGCACAGGAGAAATTAATAAATTGATCCGGAGAAGGAGAGCTGCAGGCTTGCTACAGGCTCTGTTCAGTGTCCTTGCTCTCACTGAGTTGTATCGCACTCTGAGAGAAGTCTCTTAGATGTCAGTGGAGCTGTGCTGAGGTCAAGGTGCTACTTGCTCTTCGTTGCGGGAAGGGGGTTGGTATCTGCCTGCACATACATGAGCACAGGTAACTGGCCTTGTAAAGAAGGGCCAGAGGTATCTCACAGAAGTGGTCTGTTGAGGGCTGGGGAAGCGTACATCAGATGCTTTTCAGCTCTTCATCTGTCCCCACCTATCGATCTCTGAGCCTGGAGAACATGCTGATGCTTTACTGACTGTTGTTTTGCTCATTCAGCCCAACTCCATTAACTTTCTTCTTAAAAGAAAAAGAATATACAACTGCTCTAGGACCTGTGAAAGGTGACGGAGAGAAACTTAGGTTACTTAGGAAACTTAGGAGGTTACAAATTCAGTAGAAGAGTTAGTGCCTCTGCTGGAATTTTTTAGAGGGAAACCACAAATAGTAAAAAGACCTGAAAATCCATAATTGAGGCTGATAAGAGGCTGATGTTAGTGTGGGGAATTTGTTTGTTAGATAAACCTAACTGTGCAGCTTGGGACTGGCCTTTTGGAAGCCCTAAAGCTGATTTTCCCCTGCTGTCAAAGTTTGAGACCTTCATCTGCAGCGGAAGTGCAGCACCCCAATAATGGCTAAAGGAATTCTTCCTTCTATTTGGAATATGCTAAGTGGTTTTGGGTTGCCATCCTGTCCCATGTTTTTCTCAGTATCTCCAGGGTTTTTCTGAGCAGAGAGGCCTGGGAACTGGTATGAGACATAGCTACCAAAATCCCTCTTTTTGTTGTACTTTTCAGGATTAGAAGTGTCTTGGGTTGCCAGGGTCCTTTCCTGCTGTGTGGACAATCCAACTACCTTTGCCATCCTGAACCAGCTGGCTGGTGACTGTCTCAGCACAAATCTTGCATAAGTCCCCATGCTGGTACTGCCCACCCATGCTAAACGTTGCTCAGATGGGCAAGACCTCCTATTTGCTCAGGTGGAGAGAGTGGTTTGCCTGGTTGTTCCAGCCCAATTTGAGGAGTTTGTGCTGAGGGTCAGACACCCTCACAAAGTTGTGCTTTACGTCCCTGGGTTTCTTCGAAGGAGGTCACCTCCTTATCCTCATACCTGTTTCACAGAAAGACCCATAGCTGCTTCATGTCAGTCCCCAGGACGCTGCGTAGAAACATGGCCAACTTTAAATGGACTTTAATTCTGTCTCCCCACATCCTTGGCTCCAAGCCATACTCTTTTCGGATTTCCCCCTGGCAAACAGCTTTGGCAGAGTGCTCCAGGCCGGGCTCCAGCTTGTTCGCCTTTATCTCGTCTGCTCTGGGGCAGCCAAGCCTGGCTGTGGGCTTCCGGTAGTGCTGGACAGGATCCCACTCCTCTCCATCTGTGTGGGAGATACCTCTTTCTTGTGTAAAAATGAGGGAAGGGGAAGTTAGACATGTACCCTCAGATGGTTTACAAGAGGAAAAAAGCTTGCCCATTCTGCTCATGGCCAACAGCTTGGCCTTTCAGTCAAGGGAGCATCCTGTTTTAGATGGCAAAGACCAAGAGCAGAGCTGTTTTAAACACCTATGAAGTAGAGATGTTGCAAAAACCTTTGACCATATTTCATCTGAAGGGTGTAACTCACAAGACTACTTTGTCTCAGTTTAAGGGAAAAATAACAGATTTTGACATTTCTTTTCTGGAATAGAGCACATAAGGTTTTTTAAAAACATTTTTTATATTTTTTATTAGATGTTACTGTACCCAGCTTAAGTCAATCTGAAATATTTTTAGATTCTTCCTCTCATGAATGATTTCTGAGATTTTATGGCCTTTGTTTCAACTCAAAGGGAAGTCAGATTTCAGAATCTTTTATCCTTGTCATAACACATTTCTGTCTTTGTACTGCTCTGTGGATTTGTTTGATATTTAAAGCAGAAGAAAACAAATTTTACCTTTTGGTTCCAGATTATTTCTAAGACCCTCCATTTCACTGAGGTCACATTTCTGGTGTTGCTTTCTCCACACTAGGGTTAGCTTCTCCCCCAACACAGCGTAAATTCTTCCAGTGCCTCCAGTGAAAAGTGCCTTAGCCCCTCATCAGCAAGGCTGGTCTTTTAGGGCTGGTCTGGGAACCTGTTTTCCCAGGCCAAATACCTGTCTCTGGAATCAAAGAAGACACCATGATTTCACTACAGTGCTGAGGGTATACGCTGGCCTTTAACGTGATGACTTTTGTACAGTTTAAACAATTTGGCAAAAATGCTAAATTCACACTACCGGGGGGAAAGTGGGAAGGTATAGTGAACAGTCTTTCCTTTAAAAAAGAAAAAAAACAATTGTTGACTACTCTCAGGGACTTAAAATGTACTGTTTGATTTGATCCTACAAGGATCACATTGATCCCTTGAATTTCAATGAATTTAACTAGTAAAAAGGATTTACCAGTTTACCTGCTAATTCTTTCCTCTGCTTTAGCGCAAGTTTCTTCAGGGCTGACTTTGCCATTAAAAAAACTGGTGCTGGTTGCAGCTACTAGACAAAATGCTTGCAAAGACTTAGTTAAGTTTGGCAATGGTGGGAGAGAGGCTGAGCAGAAAGTTGGTAAGAGAATGAGATTCACAACTTCATGTTCTGAGTTTTTTGGTGTGTTTTGTTCTTCATTTACAGCCAGTGAATTTTCAGGCTTGCTCTTGAGGATGCAGCTATAAACTTTGGTACTGCCCCCCTCGTTTATGGCTAGTGTGAAGCAAAGAATTAATCATGGAGCCTTAAATCACTGCTTGAAGCCTTAACATCAGATCATCATTCCCTTTAAATATCTCTGGCATGGGCCCACTACTTCTGATTTTCATGTCTCACCAGTTGCTATTTTTACGTGTTTTGAATGGAAGAGGCTGCTGGAAATAAAGCTGTGTGCTGCAGTAACTGTTTGTGGACTTTAAAATGGCTCCCACTCCCTTGTGTGCCTTATAACCTCCTGAATTCCCAGCTCAGCTTTTTGCTCCTGTCAGGAAATGGCTCCTACCTTTGAAATTCCTCTCAAGAGATGAGAGAGTAGCTCTGTGCTGTCAGGAGCTGTCATTTCAGGCAATTAAAAATAGATCAGCTGACTCCTGTTAGTTTTGCAGATGTCTTGCTTTCCTGCAACTGCTTTGCTTCTAGCTGGTTTGAAGGTTGGTGGGGGGTAACTCTTGAAGGTTGGTGGGGGGTAACTCTTTCTGATTGCCCATGTGTAGTCTTTGTTTCTGTCAGCTATTTTCTGGCTACTTTTTCACTGTTTGTGGAGTTTTCAGTAGCTAGTAATGCTGCTGTGAGGTAGCTTTATTTGTAGTGCAGGTAGTTTACCCAGTCTCTGAAGGTGGAAATACAGAGAAAATAGAAGTGGATATTGCTGAAGGCAGAAGCAGATGAAGAAGCAGATTTATTGCCCTAGAGGTCTATGCTCTGCTACGACTGGGAGGAAATATGCAGCAGGAGCTAGAGAATCACACTGATATAACCAAACTCGTTGAACACCCTTCGGCTACATCTTTCATTAGGAAGTGGCTGCCATCCATCTGTGGAGCACCAATCCCTACCCACCTGTCTATTCCTGTGCTCTCTCTGTGTAGGTGCTTCTGATTTGTTCTATTTCTAGGATTAATATTGCCACCTGAAATGTGTAAGGCAGGACTGTTCCCAGAGAAGTCACAGTCCATGTCAGTGCAAGGCCAAGATCTGTTTCTTTGCATTTTAGGCTGAATTTGAGTTATAAAATCTGTATGGGAAAGTAAGGGGGAGGCTAAGCCAAGGTAACTGGGAGGAGCACAGGCCTATTTAGTGACCTGTGCATCGTCTCCAAACCATCCTTTATATCTGAGAAATTATGAACTCTCCGTGGTGGCTCAGCTAAGCTGCTAAATCCATTTTGGCTTTCTCTGTCTCCTACCCTGTATTTTAGCTGAATGCAAGCAGTTAACCTGAGTGCTCCACCTTGGAGATGTGCTACCCTGGATAATAAGATGGTTTCTACCAAACTGTTGTTTGAATGAGGTCTCCTTGACAACTAAGTTCCCTGGCAGGGGTCCGTTATCGTTTGATGGAAGCCAAAACAGAGAGCCTGGAAGGTAACCGAATGCCAGGAGCTGGCCAGTCTGCTATTTCAGACATCTTCAATAGCAAAGGCAGAGGAGGATCAGCCCGCATCCAAAAATAGCGAGGCAGTGAGACTCTTGGCTCCCTGCGTGCACCTAGACAAATGGAAGGAAAAATGAGTGCTCACAAGAGGCATTGTGTTCAAAGCATTGGTTTTGTCACTGTCTCTGCCCCCCTGGATGGGAGCCTTTTGTGAGAAGGTCTGAAGGATAGAAGAGCAGAGCAGAGACTCCAGGCTCTGGGATCGAGTGATTGTGCCCCTGGTAAGTCTACTGAGTACTGAAAAAGGCCAGGGCTTGGCCAGATGGAATCACGGAGAGGGGAGGCTGGGAGTGTGGCCTTGGGCCAGCCTGTGGAGCGGGGTGGGCAGATCAGGGGGAGAAGCCTGAGGGGATCAGAGGAGGATAATCCTGCAGCAGCAATGAAGGCTGCAGCTGCTGGTGTTAGAGCACAGTATTACAAGGGCTTTCCGCTGCTGTGCCATGGGTATCACCTACAGTCTGATGGCCCCAAGAGCTAGGTGAAGTGGGACACTGATAGTCTCATCTCTTCTCCCCCGTCAGTCAAGGTCCCAGAGAATGTTCTTGGACACTCAGCTGAAGTTGGGGGAGCCTGCAGGTGCGCAGGGCATCTAGGCAAGAGATTATCCAGCATGGGGTGGGTTTGTAAACCCTGTGATAGCAGCTGGAAGGGGAGGTGGCACGCTGCTGGAGCTGGCATTTAGAAACACCGATGTGTGCAGCTTCGGAATAATGGCTGAGCTCAACTTCCATTTCTGTCCCAGTTCGCACCAAATCAGATAACTGTGCCCTGAGTCGTGCTTCCACAATGCTCTGTGTAGCAAGCACTGCAGTGTGGTGGGACTGGTCCGCTTCCTCTGAGCAGGGAAGCAAGCAAGGAGCCCAGAAGTGGAGTTGGGGAGCAAGTGAGGGCTCTCCAGGCCCCTGGAAGCCACTTGCCACCATTCTTGGCAGAGACACCCAAATTGTGCTGTGCTGCAGGGCCTTGCAGGCAGGCAGTCATCCCTAAAAAAAAGACTTTATCTCCTGTGGTGCGTGGCATTTCTAGCTCCTGCAAGGAATTGTACCTTGCTGCTGTTCTGCTTTGAGACTGCAGAGAGTTTGGCTGGGTGTGAGAAGTGTGAAAAGATGTTAGAAAATCTAGAAGAGCTCCCTGTGCAGAAGTGGGTACCTAGAAGATGACAGGAGGGCTGAGTGCTTGGCTGTCTGTCCATGGCAGAGACCATTAACTGTTGGAAAAGATGTGTCACTCCTTTTCAGAGAAGGGAGCTCTCTGTGTTGAAGAAGGATGCCCTGCTCTGGCCATTCCTAAGGTTGCAGATGGATCCTTTTTGGAGTGTTTTCCCAGGGCACTACTGCCCTGGAGAACCATACACAGGATATGTCCATCCCTTTCCTAGTGCAGTGCTACCTCTCCACCTCCCTGTATGAGGCCCAGTGAGTTTTACTTTGCTGTGGTTTTACCAGGTAAATGTGCAAGGTCCTGCACCTAGGGAGAAATAATCCCATGCACCAGTACAGGCTGGGGGTTGACCTACTGGAAAGCAGCTCTGCCGAGAAGGACCTGGGAGTGCTGGTGGACGACAAGTTAAGCATGAGGCAGCAGTGTGCCCTTGTGGCCAAGAAGGCCAATGGGATCCTGGGGTGCATTAGGCAGAGTGTTGCCAGCAGGTCGAGGGAGATGATCCTGCCCCTCTCCTCAGCCCTGGTGAGGCCTCACCTGGGGTACTGTGTCCAATTCTGGGCTCCCCAGTAGAAGAGAGGCATGGCCCTACTGGAGAGAGTCCAGCGGAGGGCTACAAAGATGATTAGAGGAGACTGGAGCACCTCTCCTCAGAAGAAAGGCTGCGAGAGCTGGGCCTGTTGAGCCTGGAGAAGAGAAGACTGAGAGGGGATCTGATCAATGTGTACAAGTATCTGAAGGGAGGGTGTCAAGAGGATGGGGCCAGCCTCTTCTCCGTGGTGCCTAGTGACAGTTCAAGAGGCAACGGTCACAAACTGAACCGCAGGAAGTTCCGTCTGAAACCTGAGGAAAAACTTCTTTTCTGTGAGGGTGACCGAGCATTGGAACAGGTTGCCCAGAGAGGTAGTGGATTCCCCGTCGCTGGAGATATTCAAAACCCGCCTGGATGCAATCCTGGGCAATATGCTCTAGAGGCCCCTGGTTGATCAGGGGGGTTGGACTAGATGATCTCCAGAGGTCCCTTCCAACCTAAACAATTCTGTGATTCTGTGATTCTGTGAAATCTACAGGGAATGGTGATGCTAACCATCCCAAGGGGAACCTCACAGCAGAGAGCAATGAGCTGATTTGCTGAACCTGAAGCACCTAGAAGCCCCGAGTTGGACTCTTAGTATATTTTTATTTCTGTTCTGTTTTCTTCAGCTTTTTAAGCCTTTCTTAGCCTTATCTTCTTCAGGATATTTTTGGTATTTACAGCTGAGATGGATAGAAATTGCTCATTTTTTTCATAAATTTAAGCTGAGACTCTTGCCCGGTCTTATAATTCCAGAGACCGGGGTCTTTAGCAAAAAGACAGAAGGCTAGTGAAAATTGACACCATGGCCAAATGCTGAGTATGGAAAACTTCTCAAGCACCTGCAGCATTTTGTTGAATGCTAGGACCCGAACACAATGTAAACACATCTCTGCGGCTCCGGATTAGGAGGCTTTGGGAGGTGCAGGTCTGTACGTTCCTGTTAACTTGGTACATTGGGGTAATCCATGAAAATGGCTCTGTTTCTGTGTTATAGCCCAAAATGATTTGAAACAACGTAACCGTGATTACTGCTCAACTGACAGAGGCTGTTGCTAACTACTGTTGTAAGATTACAGACAGTTCTCCTCTCTCTTCTCTGTGTTAACTGGGAAGTTTGAGATCTGGCTCTAAACCCTGCCAGCAATTCTGTACGAAAGCTGTCTGAGGCCGGTCCCGGCCCTGCTTGTTCTCGTTCTGCAACTTGGGATGCGCCGGAGCAGGCAGATCGCGTGGTTACGAAGGGTGTGAATAAGCCCTGGGAAAGAGCAAGCAAGCGGCTTGTTTTATGTTTGCTTCCTTGTGTTTGTGTGAGTCATGGAGCTGGCGGTGGTCCTGCGTTCACCTCGCAGAGAGTAAGTGTGTAAGAGCCCCATGCGAATTTGCTGAAAATAGCTGAAGCCAGGCCCTTAAGATACTCACAAGAGATTGCAGCTCCTATATCTGTTGATTCTTTTTCTTCCACCTTCAACCTAACAGCTTTCAAAGGATGATACAACAGGGGAGAGCCTGGATGCACCGCGTGGCGTGGGGCCGTCTGTCCCAGCCCTTGCCTGGCTCACCTGCGTGCGTGGCCTAGCAGGGTGCACACGAGGGGCTGCAGGGTGGACGGAGGGACCGTGTGTAGAGGCCAGCATTTGCAGCTACAGAGAGGAGGTAAAAAACGTCTCCCTCTGTTATCCTAGAGGCTGCTGTCACGCCTTGCTGTAGTCGCTGCAGCTGAAGGGCTTGCTGTCCACCCTCACACAGCAGCCTTGCCCTGAGCGGTCAGGGGCCGAGGTCACTTATACCTGAGCTGATGCACGTCTCTAGCGGTTGTGGCGTGCCCCTGTCATTCTTCACTGCCAGGAGAAAAATACCAGTTAGGTGCCTTGCAATACTGCCAGCTCATAATTACATTTTTTTAATTTCTGTTTTTAATCAAGAGTGATGTTATATTTTATGCTCTCGTTGAAACTCCAGCTTCTGGAGTCAGTAGATGATGCTGTGAGAATCTCCCCCCCCCCCCTTTTTTTTTTCAGAGAAGTGAAAAGAAGTGTAGAAATGCAGTCTGGCAGCTTGTAGCCTGGGGGCAAAGGCAACAAGGAACTCCAGCATGTTTTAGTGGGCCAGGTCTGTACTTGAGCTCCTGATATGGGTTTTGAGCACAAGCGTTGGCAGAGCTGCCTTTGATCTAGCCAGCTATGTGTTGGAAAAAGCAGGAACAGCGCGGTGGCTTGCAGGATAGCGTCAGTGGGTTTGCATGACGGCCATGGATTCAGGTGAGCTCAGCAAAGCACAAGTGGAAGCAAATGAGAGGCTGCTCTTGCTTAAGCCATTCATTTTGGGGGCGATTTATATGCTGAGCATCTCGAGCAGGCGAGAGCCAGCCATCTCCTGGCATTCTTGTTGCATATGATCCAGTCATTGCTCTTCAGCAGCACAGGCTCCCCTGAAGCCTGACTCCTGCATTTCCTCCCTGCCTTAAGCAATCTCTGCTTCACTTGTTTCTACATCTGTTTCTTCTGTTACACAAACTCTGGAGTCAGGCCTGTCTGGGCTTTCAAAAGCAATGCTCTTAATTCCAGAGTGTCTGGCTTCTCTTTGCTGCGTGCCCAGCTCAGCTTACCTGTGAGAGACTGAAGAACCAAGTCAGGGAAGGATTTCCCTGTGTATCTTGTGAACTGCCACACCTCTGCTTCAAACCCAGACCACTCCCAAACCCAGGCCATGCCACTGGATTCAGCGTTGCTCCCCAGAAAGCATGCAGATTTTGCAGCTAGGTCAGGTCTCTGTTTTCTGTGGCCACTTACTTCGCTTCTGCTGATTCCTCTGCTATTTGGCAGATGTGTGCCTGTTCTCAGGGACCTTTAATGTTCCTGCTACCCTGGCCTCTCCAAATGAGTGGACTCCAGCCTGTGGTCTGCAAGGTGCCTCCTCTACCCAGCCCTCTTGCAACAAGTGATTTGCCCCTCATGAGGTCTGGGTGCTGGGGCTGGAAAGACATGCCCTGCATGGTGCCCCTCTCTTTTTAACTATGGAGGAATGGAAAATGGGTATGGAGATTCACGGTTATCCATCCACCTCCCTGTTTTCCACATTCCTGATAGGGGTGGGGAGACAAACCTGTGTCCTGCCCTAGAGCACTAGTAAGTCAATGCCATGTGGAGTGCTGCCCAGCAGTTATGTTCCTCTAGCTGGAAGCCAGTTCAGGACCCTGAAATGGGCTCAATTTATGGGCTGCTTCTGGTTATGTTCCTCCTGAGCCAGCAAGTGAGTTTTCTCAGCAGTATCTCCCATGAGAGCCCTCTGAGCAGCTTTTCTGGGGTGGGGAATTTTAGGGTATGTCTGCTAACAACGAGAAATATGTATCTGTGCCATCCACCAGTGTTTCTGCTAGCTTAAACCTAACTTGTGGGTGTAGCAATAGCTATTTAAATAGAGCTTCAGAAGTGTTAGTAGGAGATGCCCCGGCTCCTCTGAGAGTTGATTTACTGTTGCCGGGCACAGTGCTATAGCACATGTCGCAGCAGCTTTACTAACACACTGCTTGTGGTAGCTAGATTTGCTATTCCTGTCAGCTGAAAAGATGCTCTGGTTTTGTTCTAGTGACACACCCTCATCCCAGATGTGTTGTGCGTTGCCAGATGTTCACAACTGTCTCTGTTACAGCAGGCACATCTAAGGCTGCATGAGTGCACCCACTAACTGCTGTTCCTTTGCTTGTCCCTAACTAAGCTGACATGCAGCCGGTTTGATGGGTCTCAGCACTACTGGTGGAGTCATGCTGTAACCTCCTTGCCAATTCCACAGCATGTTGCTCACAGCAGAGGGTCTGTATCTTGAATCTCTCTGGAATCACACTGATGAAATAGTAACAAAATGTATTTGACTAAGTAGCTAATTTTGGCCCCCAAGCGTCTTACTTTTCAGATCCATTTTAAATTTGTTTAGTTCAGATGTTTTATAGACTGGATTAAAACAAGTACATTCTGCTTTACAAAGCTCTGTCGTTTTTTCTTTTTTCTTAATGCTTTCTCCCCCCTCCCCCATCTCTGCGTAGTCTGTCCATTTATTGCACTGAGACAACTACAAAATCCCAGTGCTGCTCCTCAAATATGGATGTATGTGCGTTCTTAGATGGCACCCTCTGCATTTCATTTTAAATGATACATCTAGTTTACTTTTGCTGTATTCACTCTGCTCTGAGGATGAAAATAAATAAGGAACACTAAGTAGTTAATCATTGGTTTCACCTTCCCAGTATTTAGTCTGAATGACCCAAGGGCTCTCTCTGTCTCTTTTAAACTGAAGTACCTGCTTTCATTGATCATGTGAACTGTTCCTCTGCATCTGTGCAGGTGTGTGCTTGCTGTGAGCTTGCTTGTTTTTTAATGAAGAAATAGAAAACCTAAATTTTGAACTAAATCTGCCTGCAATGATTTATTCAGGGGCAATGCTTTCTTTTCATAACCTATTAAAATGCACTAGCAATAAATTTTTTACAGTGCTGCTGTAAACATCAACTGCTCTGTTTTCAAGCCATGATGCATGTTGCCTGCTCAGTTATGCTGCTATGTAAAGTGGCATAAATAAAGAGAAATGACACAAAATAAGGCCTGTACAGATGGTTTGGACAAAATGCTGACCTTTCCCTTCAGTCATCACAGGCTGGCAATCTGGCATTAGATAGTACATTTAGACAGGTTTGGTGCCTGTCTTCTGGCTTGTCACCTCTTAAACTTGCATTTCACTCCCACCCTATACATTTTGTACAATTAATAAGAGGACTTACGAGTCGCGTTACAAGAAAATTATGTCTCCAGTCTGGTTTGATAAAGGATAGCCTGGCACTGTAGGTGTCTCTCCTCTCTTCAATGGCAGTAATTGTGTCAGAGCTGTTTTTCTGTTCACTTCAAATGCTAGTAGGTGGCAGGGAAAGGTGTGTATATGCCTGCATGTATTTTCTTTCCTCACCCGTACTGCAGTGTGAAAACTCTGTTGCCTTTTGTTTTCCAATGATTCTTTTTCTCCCTGCTCACAAATCCCATCGGCCTGCTGTTCTCTGCAGCCCCGACACGCTGATGCATTCGTGCCATCTGCTGACAGAAGTGATGGTTGCATGTCCCAGTTTTGCTGGTGTTTTTCACAACTCCTGTGAGATCTCATACAGGGAACGAGAATGAACCATGCTGATAGAAAGGGGGAAATGTTTCCTGGCTTCACATTGCAGTGGCTGGGTAACTAGCAATAAACTTTGAAATAGGATTTGAAGCTCAATGTTATGATCTAAAGAACTGGGAAAGAGTGGGATACCCAAAACTCAGAAAAGCAGAGAGATGTATTAGTAGCATCATGATTTCTTAAGCCACTGTTGTGTGCAGGGGTAAAATGCTCCTTCTCCCTCAAACCCAGAGCTCTGTAGGATAGTTTTTGCTTACTTTCTGTCCTAGTTCACAGGGGTGTGAAGAGCAAGAAGATGACGTTACTGAGGTTTGAAGGTGTCTAGAGGAGAGCGCTCTAGAAAACCCTGGGATGTGAACAACAAGGAAGAAAACCTCTTGTTTATTCTTTGCCAGGCAAGACCTTAGTTTTGCAGATTTACTTTTCTCTCCTGCTTCTAGACCTATTTGGCCTGTAATGCCGTATTCTGCTGCCCCAGCGCTTTCTCAAGGCTTTCCATCTGCCAAGCTGAGGTGACGTGCTTCAGGGCTCTGTGCGCAGAGCAGAGCTGCGTGGTAGCGAGAACGGCGCTGCCTGTCACGGCAGCATCTTTTCCAGCCAGAAAGACAGTGCAGCTCAGTACACATCTTGGGTTTTGCTGCTGATTGGCTTCAGCTAAAAAGCAGTATTTCTCTGTCTCTTTCTCTGCCAGGCCTTTCCCCAAGTGCAGCCAGGAACAAATAAGTAGGATTGTGCTCACATGCCTTCTGGGCATGAGCTGTACATCAGCTTTGTCTGACTTCAGGGACGAACACCCTCGTTAAAGGGCCAGCTCTCACCCCTGTGCTCCTGCTTTCAGCTTGTGCAGTTAATTCTGTTGACTATGTTGGCAAATTTAGGAGGCCTGTAATCTTCTTTGTTTGTCCATTAATCATAGCGGGTCCAGCTGTCAGTGGGAAACCAGTGAGGACTGTATTGGTTGTTGCCTTCTCTGAAGCAGGTCTGTGTTCAGACAATATCCGTTCCTGTTGTGCTGGGAAGTGTTTTCATGCAGAGGATGGGGAACCCTGCAGGAGCTGAACATCCTTGCGGGAATTGTACAGAGGGTTTTCATAGCAATATCTATAAAATACAGATCTGAAATTCAGTGAGATTTCTAATTACTGACTTCATGGGAAAGATTTGCATTCTCCATGAAACCTGCCTCTTGTAAGCTTATCTTCTTTATCAGCACTCGTGAACAAGGCTTTTTAGTATGCGTTTGTTTTATTACTGTTATAGATGTATTAGAGAATCTGTGGGGTTAAAATTCAAGGTTGTCCACTGTGTAAGACAGTAAAGAAGGAGGTTTAATTTTTCGGGAGGAACTTTAAGTGCAACAGACTTGCTGGGACAAAATCTACCAGAATATGTTTTTTCCTGAGGCTTATTACTGGAGTCATGTGAAGTTCTCTATTAAATAAAGCGGAGTATAAACAGAGTATTTCCAACCCTAACATTTTCAGGGGAAGCCTAAGTGAACTAACTGAAATTACTAGATTCTTGGGTTTGAATTTTGAAAGATAGCCCCCTTTCCTCTGTCGCCCTTGCAAAATGCCCCAAGAATATGAAGCTTGAAGGTACTGCTCTGACTTTGAGGCCTGAGCTGTACTCACGAGTGCTTGGATTGAGGACACTGCCTCTTAAAGTTGGGAAGTTTGGTGGATGGGGTCCTGCTCCCCTGAGCTTTTCAGAGTCACCTGGATGAAGAAGTCCTGATAGGAGATGAGATCTGAAGAATGAGCTCTGAGCGTCATCAGCTTTCCTTTGCAAGAAGACTTTGACATCCTACTTCATGAGGTCTTTTGCGTAACTCTCTGACACTTCCCTGGACCCAAATCTTGCTTCTGTTCACACTCTTTCTGCTAGATTTTTAGATGTGAAAGGGCTTTGGGACTATGCTATTGGAGAGAATGTTTTCCTGGAACACATTTTGTGAACTTCACATCTAATCAGCAATTTTGCTTTCTGTTCTCTCCTTCATCTCACAATATGCCTATCCTGGTGAGCTTATAGATCACCAGGCCTGCTCTAAACGTGTGTGTGAGAGGCTCTGTTTCATGTGAAGTGAGCACAGAAAAGCTTATGAGAGATGTGGGGCTGATGTCCTGAAATGTCCGCGAGTGACTGAGGCAGACAGAATGGGGTGCAAGTCCTGCGCAAAGGGCTGCAAGGGCATGTTGCCTTTCCAGCCCTGTTCCTGATAACTCCTCCAAAAGCACAGCCCTCATCTCACTGCAAGGGCTCACAGCTAGCTGTGAGCACTGCCAGACCCTGCCACAGCTCCACCTGCCTCTCCTTCCACCGGCCAATTCACTGCTGGCACCGGAAGAAAGGCAGAGTGGCAATACCTGGATCTTGCAGTCTCCTGCAAGTGACTCCTGACTTTCTGCTGCTCTCTTGAGATCATTGCACCTTGGAGTCTCAGTGCTAGAGTGACAGTGGCACTTTGCTGCATGCCTTCATGCAAGGCAGCCCAGGTTCCGCTCCTGTGCTGCAGCAGCGGTTGTTTACCCCTCTCTCTTTTTCTCTAATTGTCCCAGCATTTCTGCTTCCTGGCCATTGCTGTGGGGATAAGAGGTCCTTGATGGCTGCTGGGGCTATGGGATTGGCTCTCGCTGGAGATGGAGTCCGCACAGCTCTTCCTGCCACGCTCTTTTAACAAATGTCAGTGCTCAATTGCACATAATTGCCTATAAAACCTGAGAATTTAGGGCCTGAGAGTCCCTGTTAGAAATAGATCATCCCATCTCTTCCTTCTGCTGGCTTTCGAGGGCTGTCAAGTATGACCACTGTAAAATAAGGCTGGGGCAGGTGGACAGGAGGCAGTGGCACATGTGCAGAGAGGTTTGGAGGGGTTAGGTTTTCCTCTGTCTGTCTTCCATGGGAAGGAAGGGGAAATGCTGCTCTAGTTTCTGCCAAGTGTTCCTGCTTGCTTCAGGGGAGCTGTTCTGCTTTCCTCTAGCAGAAAGTTTGGGCTATGACTTCTTCCTCTGTCAGTGTGGACAAAGAGGGATTCTGTCTGAAAGTCAAAGCCAGCCAGCGCTTTTCATAGAGCTGACTGCTGTACGGCAGGTCTTGACAATATATCTCACATGGATGTTTTAATAGATCTGGCTCCACGTGGCTTTGGCAATATTCTCTGTGGTGGGTGGGAAACTGGTGAGTACTGCAGGAGAGCTTGCTCTCAGCTCTGTGATCTCAAATGCAGTAGCAGTGTTTTAAGGCTTTTCAATGTTAGTGCTTTCTGACCAATTACCTACATTCTCTGCCTCACCTTTCTAATCCAGTCCATACTCATCTGCAAAGATAAACCAAACTGATGCTGTGGGTCTGGTGTTGGGGAGCTCTGCACCAATGGGCCTATCTATCTTGGCTCCTCCTAGAGTTTGGATAGAGGATCCAAGGGGCTAGCCCAGAGAAGTATGGAAGGTGATTGAGAATTCTAGGGGCTGGAGAGAAGACTCACTTGATGTCTTCTCCGCCAGACCCCTCAGACAGGCTTCTGAGGAGAAGGCTTTCCTTCTGCATTCAGAGAAGGGAACTCCCCTGTAACCAGAGCTCTTTTGAGGGTTGGCTGGTTTCATGGAATCGTGCTTTGTTCCTACTTCTTCTGACTTGTCCCATGTTATAAAGCTAAACAGATTTATCCATAGGAAGGTGAAGAGAGTGAAAGTGATTGGAGGGGGTACAGTTCTGATATTGTCATAGACCCCAGGAGCAAAGTTCAATTGGATTTCAAGGGAGTATCAAGAACACTATCAAGAACAGAATTGTAGCTGTGGTTATCAATCCACCCTCCTGTGGCTGCTTGTTGCTATATAGACCCAACATGTAAGTTTTAGCTTTCCCAGAAGATTTAGAGAAGAATTTTTGCATCAAAGACAAATCTCCCCCTGCTACTCTGCAGTGAGCTAGAGCTGTGTTACAGTGGTGGCAGGTATGGAGGATGGGCAGTATTGATCCAGATCCAATTCATAGAGAATAGTGCTATGATTTGCTCTGACTGTGGCTTGTCTCTGTCTAAAACAACCATGCTAAGGGAACAAAAAAAAAAAAGCTGATGATTAAACAGCTGGGGAGGGAATTTCTAGTGTATTAGATAACTGTAAGCAGGAGGCCTGGCAGGAACAGCGTAAAGTGCATTTATGATGAAGGCTGTAGTGTGAGTTACGGGATGCAAGGGAGTGGTGGCATTACCCTGGGTTGCTGGCAGTCGAGCATAAAGTGTTTTAGCAACTTAGCCCTTTTAGGACTGGCAAACAAATACCGGATAGTAACTAAGAACAGAAAACCATTGCAGAGGATCCCAAAGTGCCATTGCAACCTTGGAGTCAAGTTCTGCCCCGCATACGCACATGCTCCTCCAGCTGCCTTCGCTGTGAGTCAGTGTGAGGAGAGTGTGTTCCCCGGGCCATAAGGGAATGGCTTTGCTCATTGCTGAAGTCTTTGCACGTCTTCTGCGAGAGGTACCTGGTGCTGACTAGTCAGTTTGGAATAAGAGCTCAAGAGAGGTTGAGGACTTTTAGTGCAGACTCCTCTTTTCTCCTGTGAAGTCTCCAAAGTCTTCCTCTGTCCTTCTCCCACTGTTCTCCTCCAGGGTCATCAGTGCCCTATGTAAAGTAGTGGAATTGGCATTGGCTTCTTGGGGGAGTATCCTAAAGGTGAAATTAAATTTTAGGGAGGAATGTTCAATTGCATTGAACAAACCAACAGTGGAGCGGGCCTATACTAGCAAGCAGAGCTTCTGAGGCATTTCCCAGTGGATTGCAAAGATGTATAGATTATGCCTCTGAAGATATCCCTGAAGAAGTCACCTTTAAACGTTGTGAACGCAGTCTTGGCCACTTCATTTCACATAGGATATAGTAACACTAGGGCTCACCTAAGTGCTGACAAAGAAAATCAGACTCATGGAGGTTAAATAAGCATTCTCGTCAATGTAGAAGGAAAATAATTGGCTAAAGCCTTGTAAAATCATGAGTGGTCTGTGGAAGGTGCCACCGCTGGGTGAGTTTTTCGGTTTCATTTGCTCTCCTGTTCCCTAGCAAGCCAGCAAAAGGAAATACTTTTTGACACAACATGTAATTTGGTGAACACAATGCCGCAAGCTGTTGACAATACCAAAAGCATGAATGATTTAGAAAGCAATGAAAGACATTCCCAGAAGAAAAGTCTATCAGAGCTGTTAAAGAGAAAACTGCAAATACTGCCTCTAGTTTGGGAAAGCCCAAAGCCAAAAACTGCTTGAAGGGTGCAGAGGGAAAGTTATTATTCTCTACTTTTGTTGTTCTTATGCTCTCCCCTTGACAGCAGCCAGCAGCAGATGCCTGAGACAGAGTACTAGGATAGATGGATGTGTTAGCTAACTCACTGAGATTGTTCTTTGCTCTTGTAAAGAGCACAGTAACAGTGAAGGGATTAGGAAGACAAGGGGCAAGATGACCTTTCCTGCAAGGAGTTGCATGTTGGCACTCAAGAAGCTTGACCTAGTTTGTACCCACTGCTGTTATCTTGCAGGCAGATCCAAGAGCAGAGTCCTGGTGAATCTCCCTTAGTGTAACATCCTGCTGAGTATTTAGCTGTGCTGCATAATGGTACGTGGGAACAGAAATGGCCCATCTAGACCCAAGAAGGGCTTGCATAGCCCTTACCAAAGGTGAGCTCTTTGTCCCAAAGAGTGGAACTGATAAAGCAATCTGTCCCCAGACAGAGTTTCTCTTCTGGGATTTCAGTTGTAGATGTAGCCATCTTGTGCCGTTTCCAAAGGGAATTTTATGTGTGTCATGCACACTTAAAACTGTGCACACAGTGTACAGTGGTGAGTAGAGAGTAGCAGCAAGCTGTTCTTAGTACCTTTCTGTCCCTTCTTCCCATTGCTCTGCTTGTCAGAAGCTCTCAGACCTCGTTACCATGTTCTTTGGACCCTAAAACACCTCTTTCACTTGTGCTCTTTATTCTTTGCTAGGCTTTCAGCTTTCAGACGCTCTTATCTCAGCTTGGCTAATGTAACTCTGGAGTAAGGCCATTGGATGAGCAGACTGGCAGGCTGAAAACCAGACACTGGTTTGGAGGCTGACTCTCAGACTTTGCACTACCCAGAGCTGCACACAAAGATGCTGGAGCCCCGTCTGAGCTGAGTGTGCCGTTCAGCTCCAGAAGCAGTCTAGCCATGGTACCGTCGTCCCTAAGACTTGCGTATTTTAGTCAGCCAGGTCACTGCAGTAACATTACCTCTGTTTCTGGTACCAGGACTGGTTTGGATGTTTGTGACAACAGTGCCTTTTGCTGCACAGGCACACACTTTGGGTCTTTTTTTTTTTTTTTTTCTTGCAATATGAAATACTCTTCTGCATTGGCATACAGGATTTCAGCTAGCAGGGTGGCTTCCACCAGGGCACATGGGAACTGGAAAAAAAGAACTGGGACACTGCTTTTGAGATTGTTTTTAGAGAAGGCTTTGGAAAAAGAAGCTGATTGCTTTTATGAGAGGGTGCTGTGCCCCTGCAGTGTGTTCTGTCACCATATCACAAGATCTCTAAAAGGAGCAGAATCAGTAGGACAGTGGTATATCAGTCTGCAAAGAGCGGCTTCCTTTGCTTGCCTCCCATGTTTGACTAAACTGGTATCACGTGGTTCAATCTCCTCACTCCCCTCCTGCCCCCTGCATGCTTCCACCAACCATCCTCTCAAGATGTGCTTTGTAACTAAAGACTTTCCTAAACAGCTGACTCTTTCAGTTCTTCTGTGTAACAAAAACTTGTGCTACTCATAAATAGATTCGCAATTAGCAAAGGAAACAAAAGAATAAGTGCAACCCATCTGCATTAGAGTCGGTCTCCCATCCCTGTCTTAAAGAAGCCCCTGAAATTCAGCACATATCAGTCAGGCATCGCTGTGAGACCTCTGCAGGGATCTTTACTTAGAACAACATTCCTTTTGTGCAGGATTTGCTGTTTGCAGCACAATTGCCAAGAAACTGCAGAGTGCCTATCTAGCATCTTTACTAAAAATGACAGAAGCTTTTTGGTTTTTGACTAGCCTGGGGTTTCATAGTATTTCTTTCAGCACCCAAGGATGAGAATTGCCTGGCTGAAGCAAAGGACCCTGGGCTTTATCATGAATTTACAAATTGGTTCTCAGCTAATAAAATCTGATGTGTTTTTAGTGCTGTCTGAGCAATTCAGAGCACTTTCTGAGCATCCGATAGGTCAAACTTCCTTTAGTTTTTGGGCTAACAGGAGGCTAAGGATTTTCTACAGAAGAATGGGAGTGTGTCAAGGAGAAACTTAAGGAAAGACATGCCCAAGGTTATCCATCAAACTGAGTAGAACTGGGAGGAAAACTCCAGAGCCCCAACTCTGCTGCATCCTGTGCATGGATTCACCAGTAGAAAGCAGAGGGGTAGAGCAGTGCATGTGGGGGGTCCTCAGCTGATGCTGTGGCCCTTCTGTGTGTCTGCTCCCTAGGCTGCCAGGTGGCATGAGGACGACAGGACCCAATATAGTGTTTTTTGAGCACTAAACACTATAGTGTTTTTAGTGCTCAAAAGGACCAAGATAAATGGGCGCTTCCCCTGCCTCCCAGACCAGGTGTGTCACCTCAGTGCAAACCTACATGGGCTCAGCTTGTCTTAGATCCTGGGCTCAAGCTCTGCTTCCCCACAAAGTGTGGTTAGTTTCTCAGTGACACGTTTCTGCATACCCCAGAAAACTTACCTTAGAGTCAGGGCATGTAATTCCATAGAGCAAGCTTCCTGCCAGGGCTCTGTGCTGCTTCTTGCTGGAAGTGTTGAACAAATGAGAGCAAAACAGATTTCTTGAATCGAAAGCAATTCCCAGCATTTCTGGTTGCCCCAGAGACGTGACTGCTTCCTGGAACCCCTCTGGAGAGTTTCTCTTTATGGGAATTCACCTGCCTCTGGGACCTCAGAGTTGGATCTACAGAGGAGTTTAAACATTAAAACCTACTGATGTCAGCAGTTACTTAGGCTGATTTCTTTCAGGAGGAAGATGTAGCTGTGTTTCTTCTCAGGTGCTGGGGGTGCAAGAGCAGCAGTGTGATGCTCACTTTTTTTTTTCTTTCAATGTGATTACTAAAGAGTGTTGATTAAGACAATAGCCAAGTCTGTGCAAGACAGTGGCTGCAAATAACAGTCTTCTCCTAGACCATAAGCTAATGGTTTGGAGAGGGCACACTTTAAATGTAAGGTCAACCAATGATTAGTGCCAGAACACCACATCATTGCTATTGATTGAGGAAAAGAGCTTCCAAACCTCTTGTTTTGTGGAGATTAGGTTACCTGCAAAGTGAGAAGGAAAAGGGGAGTGAGATAGGAAGAAGATACCAGTGAGAACACCAGCTCAGGTGTTGAATTTATCTAAAGAAGTGCTCGATTTTAATTCTGTAGGTTTTTTTCCTATGTGTGAAGTAAAGAGAAGAGCTGGGGAAAGGATGCTGCTAATTTTGTCCAGTTCTCCCTTCTCTCCCCTCTAGCATATGCATGTGTTGAAGTGTGTAAGGCACCCGAGTGTCCCAGTTCTCCCAGTCGCTCACGGATGCTCTGTTCCTGGGCTGAACGGGCAACCTTCATGCCTGTGTCTGTGCACAGGGTGGAGGTGGGGGGGTTCCCTCTAGCTTCTTCTAAACTCCAGTGTGGGGGTGAAAGGCAAGAACCAGGTATGTTTATTCTATACTGCAGCTTTTTTTAGCGGCTGATGTTACACAGTTCTGTGCTTCTTCCCAAATCAGATCAGATGGCAAAGTCAAGAGGTGAGCAGATAAAGCTCAGTAATGAGGAATAACCGCTCACTAACATCACTTCTACTTGTTCAACTCCACTGCAGAGCTGCTAGCCACTTCCTATTAACCTAGGGTCTTTTCTTCTAGGGAGAAAGGGCAGTCCCCTGGCTGTGCACCCCATGGCTAAGCTCATGGGCACTGTTTACACATCTCTGGGATCATTATACCCTAGAGATCTTGGCAGCCCAAGCAAGGTGTCTTTCATGGTTTAGCAGCCTCTTGTTTGCCTTCTGTGCTGGTGAAATATGAAATACGTGCATGGCCCTAAGAGGTTGAAGACAGCACGATGAGGGAATGCATTAGCTTTCTGAGCCAGCTTGCAAACCTTTCCTGGCACAGAAGGTCTGCAAGAACGAGGTTGTTACAGTGACACATGGTCTCAGCAGCTTACGGGGAGCATTGCAGACTCTGCAGGGGCAGAGGGTGATGCAGAGGGCAAGGAAGAAAGCCAAGGCTGAGCACTTACTCGGACCATCTCTTCCCCAGCAGGCTGGGATGTGAGCAAGGCATCTGGTACTGCAAACACTGTGTAAGTAGGAGCCCAGGAGCAGTGCAGAGCTAGTGCCTGGATCTGGCTTGTCTCCCAGCAGCATTCCCATGATCTGCCTCCACTGCATGCATGGTACTGCAAAATCCTCCTTTGCGGAGCCTTCCTAAGCACCCTGTGCTCCTTTGATCTCTCCCAAGGTCCTGGGCAGCAAAAGTGCTGCTTCAGTCAGTGACTGCTCCGGACATGGATGTTTTTAGTTCAATGAGACCAGGCTGGCTAACAGAATGACATCTTTGCTCATGTTGTCCTGTGGCAGAAATAGCTGTATTTCTAAGGCATCAGGAAGGAACCCAAAGTTAGGAAATGCACGTGTTGGAAATAAGTTCTTGCGCAATTTTTTTCTTGTGATCACTTTCTTCAAAGACTGATCTTGGAGTTCCTTCTTATTTACACAAAACTGGTCACGAAATAGCACCAGACCTCTGCATGCACTGTGATGGCTATGAAATCAATTCACCTGAAATTCTGTAATGGATTGAAAGCTTTGAGAGCTTTTTACTGCCTTTTTTTTTTTGTAATGGACAGAATAATCTCTCTGTCATGTGCATCAGAGTCCCAGTTCATTCAAGGATGTATCCCAAATGCAGATGTTATGTAAATGTGAAATCTCTGTGTTCTGTCCTTTTTTCTTCTCTTTGTATCACAGTGCTTGGAATAGAAATAAATCCTATTTCCTACCACTAAAGGAACAGCAATAGAATGAAACTGTGTGCATAGAACTAATTTGCTCACCTGTGTTACCCTGAATTGGCTGCTTAGTAAGCTAACCAGCACACTTGGCCTACCTGTGCTGCTCCTGATTCTTACATTCCCTGCATTTCTCATGCTTGTAAGCATACTTACCTGTTATGTTGCCAAGTTTCATAGCTTGGAAAGATCTTAGACTAGTTACATAGCTAGGAGAACAAAGCTTCTGCAAACACTTCAGTCACCAATGGTAAGTGAACATAGATCTCATAGCAAAATATCAGCTTTGTTAAACAACCTTTTCAAGAGAACATGTTACCCAGGTATGCTTGCAAATTACATGTTTTGGCTGGTAGCAGCAAGGGACTTCTTAAGCATTTGTGAATATACTCTGATGCCATGAGATCTGATCTTCCAGCTAAAGTAAAAATGTCTGCATTTGTCCCTAGAATTTCTGGGTTCGATGTTTATAGAAACTCCCCAGGGCTTCTACATATTTCACAAGGTTATCTGTAACCCCTACCCACATCCGCTCCTGGTACTGAGATGAGAAGAAGAGAATCCAAATGGCTTGCTGCTGCTATTATCTCAGGTACTTGACTCAAGTACCAGTCTTGATATTTTTCTACATATCTGCACTTGCATGCTTGTTGAGCTCGAGTGCCTGTTTCTGCTGTGTGGTTACATGGTGCTCTGAGCTGGTGTTTGAGTTGCTGGAACATGGGATGGAAGCTTTTTGCCAGGGTAGTGTATGCCATATAATGTTTATTAACAGGTTTCCTTCATATCCTTTCATATATTAAATAGATATATGAGTAAGGGGGGGGGGCAGTTTGAACACACAGCAACAACCCCAAAAGCCTTAGTGAATCCTGGATTTGGCCTGCTCAGCTATTTATAGAACACACTATGCATATTCTGAATATATTTTCCTCAAGGGAAATTCATCTCAATCTCCTGCTCCAACAACTTAAATTGGATCAGCAGAACTGCTATGATCTGTTAGCAAAAATTCCCTCTCTGGCTCCATGGCAGAGCTGCAGATATTCCTGGTCCAGGCCTTGAAGGTGCAGGTCTGTGCAAGACAGAATACAAGGGTTTGGATTTAAACTCTGCAACCATCCAGGTAGAGAGATTTTGATGACGTATTAAATCATTTCCTGGATCCATTGCCTGAATTTTTTTTTTTTTTTATGTTTCTCCTCTGCTGATAAATCTAGAGTTCTGAGAGGGAAAAGCAAGTGACTCACTGGCAGTGTTCAGCACTTCTCCCTTTCAGATGTCTGCAGCCTTGCAGACTAGGCTTAATGGAGAGCACACAAAACGTTTTCTCCCTAGAGGAGGTGTAAAGAGTATTCTGTGGACAGAAAGCATTTCCTGTTGCAAGAAGGCTTGAAATTGGGTGTTCTCTTTTTTTTTCTACTGTAGGGAAGAAAAGTGGCTCTTCTGTGGGAGTGCCTGGATGACAGCACCTAGAGAGCAGTGGCTCTGACTGCAGGATGATTCTTCCTGAAGTGTTTTCCATTCACCAGGAGTGGAAGCCTCCTCTTTGCTGTCCGGGATTTTGCAGCCCCTCTAGCAGCAGAGCAGGCAGCGCAGGCTTTGTCCAGTGCAAGCTCTGCTTTGTGTCAGCAAGGCCCGCAGCGCTGTACGGTGATGTAGAATTAACGCTGCAAGAGTGGCTCCTACTCTCCGACTTTGAAGGTTGATGATGCATATCCTATGACTTAAAAAGTAGGGGTTGACCCCCACTTGCTGTTGATTGAATGAGGGCAGACCATCAGCCCTGTTGCGCCTGAATAAGGATAGAAGATCTCCTTCAGCCAAGGAGAGCAATTCTTCCTATAGTAGATTTCTCATCTCTATCTTTCAGAAAAATCATATGATCTTTTCCAGTCAAAAGCTTTAACTGTATCATAGGTTAGAAATTTTGGTGTACAGGGCGCACTATAAGGCTTCATAGGATATTTTTCATCCTTCCTTAAGTTTAAAAATATTTAGAAAAATACATTCTGTATTGCATTTTGTAGGTTTGAACAATTTCTTCTGTAGAGTGGTTGCATTCTGTTTGCCTCCTTCCGGAACACCTTCTGATCTGCCTGGCAGATGCCACAGATCGCAGTTGTGAGTGGAGAATTTAGGATCAGTATTGGGGCAGGACTGGCCATCAGGACCCCCACATGTCCTGAGTGGCTGTGCTGCCCCACACTAAGGGTAGGTACTGCCTTGTGTGCTCAGAAGAAGCACCTGTCCCTATGACTGATTGACCCAGACTGCCCTGCAGGGATCTAGGGCTCAACTTACGACTGGGGTCTAAAGTAGCAAGGCTGCTTGCCCTGATTCAAGGACAGGATTTGGAAGCAGTGGGTCGGTACTGACGCCAAAAGTGATGCCAGTCAGCTGGAACTTGCATCTAGGTACCCTTTAGAAATCCCTGTCTTCTAGATTCAATAAAGGAGTGACCACTGCTTACTTGGCCTGAGGAGCAGAGAAACCTGTGCAAGACTTTGCCACTCCATGAATCAGGATAACATAGCTCACTGCATATCTAAGCCTCTGAAAATGTCTTTGAGGTTGACAGAAGCTTTTCTGGGTTATTATCCTTTAAAGGGTGAATGAGGCAGCAGCAGGTGGCAAGATCACAGAATGGGATTAGCTCAGGACTTAGCAGGAAGAGTTTCTTAGTATTCCTCCAGAGCTATTTCCTTCTCTTGCAGCCTCTGGAGCTGCACGAAATGGAAAGGGTTATGTCCTTGCCTGCCTGACAGGAGAATCATCCCAGCTTAGTGCAGCAAAATGGATGGGGTCCAGTGCTCTTGGAAGCAATGAGACAGATGAATAGGGTTCAGCAAGGAATTGCACGTGGCTGAGAGGGAGGGTAATGGTAAAACCTGTATGTCACCCTGAGAGCAGCATGGCTCTATCTTGCTTGCAGTTACCCTGGCTATCGCCCCGACCCTCTTCCGCTTCACAGACAGGCCTCTCGCCACAGTGTCCTTGGCTCATCCAAGATATCAGCCTAGCTTTTGATTTTGTTCTGGTGATTACATGACTCAGCTATGTGCATGCAGATAGCGCCTCCTTGCTCCCCTGTCTAGCATGACCCAAGGAGAGGTGAGTCTGAGAGCACTGCAGAGCTGCACCTTAGTGTGGTGTGCAGTGCTGTGGGGTGCCGCTGCTGCTCTCCCCTGGGGAGGCCCCATCAGGTTAGGTGGGTACCTGTGATCCCATGGAGATGCCTTAACTCAGGAAAGGCTCTGCAGTACCTGGGGCTATGCTTAGGATGGGTGCTCAAACTCTAGTGCTGATCGTTTGGGTTAACATTGCAGTAAAGAAATACTACTAATGTATCTGTGGTTCCTGGTCTGATAGTTGGATTGACAGCTCTCTGGCTCACCTTCTCATGGCTCTGGCCGGTTATTCTCACTGACATCTCGTTAAGACTGGCTTCCTCATAATGGAAGGTCTAAATTAGACCACTCTTAATGTAAATAGACTATAGTGCCTTGTGAAAGGTAGAGTAATGCATGCTAATAAAAATAAGTACTTGCATTTGTGCTTGTACATAATGATATATCCCTCTTGCAGCAATTGTAAGAGATTCAGTGTCTTCATTCAGAGTCACTGGCCTTAGCTCCCTCATGGCATGGGTGTGTTTTCTTAACTTATACTGGGAAAGAATCAAGAGCTTTTAACTACAAGATGGACACAAGGAGTGAAACAGCCTAAGTAGCAGGAGCAATCTAAGTACAGAGCTCAATTTTAAGCCTAATCTGAGCATTGATCCAAGTGCTAATACCTCAGGTACTGTGTGGAGTCTCTTTGCCTGCTGTTAACATTTTAGGAACAAAATATAATGGTATATGTAAAGTCCACAGTTAAAAAACTGGCTTTGTACAATTGATGCAGGCAGTGCAGAGTGAGAGGAAGGTGTCTGGTTTTGGTAGGGAAAACAGAAAACTGTCTTCATGGCTGAACCCGGGGAATATCGTCAGCTATTTTATGGCATAGTACTATCATCGCAGCTTGACGAGCTAACTTCAGAGCTGGCTTCTCTAGTTCTCCGATAGTTTAACCTGTCCCTCTTCCCCCATAAAATGGTGGCATATTGCCTTCATTCATGTTGCCTCATTCATCAGTAGATGTAAAGCCAACTGGTAGAATCAGACCTGCTTGCAGTAATGTGTGTAGCTATCCCATTCATTCACACAAATCAAACCCCACTATGCCAGTCCGGCTTTTTTCTTATACTAGAGAGAAAATAAGAACAGTCAGTCAATTAATATTCTCATTTCTTTTTTAAGTGTAGGAGAAGCATTTGGATACCTTGGAAATGAGGGACAATATGGTGAAAAACTTGTTTAGAGGGAGTTTAAGTTAAATTTAGTCCTGCAAATAGCTTGGCTGTGCTTTGACAGAGGTCTCCGCTTTTCTGTTGTCCCCTATGATGTTTAGGATGGACTTCACCCATTTCTAGAAGTGCAGGGGACGTTCTGCCCTTGAGTCAGGTGGGACTAGGAGTTGGCTGTGTTGGGCCTGATGTAAGTTTGTGTCACTCTAACAGTGTAGGTGCCCGTGATTGTTTTCTTCCCTCTGAACATGGAATAGGTTTTAATCCTGGTTAAACCCTGAATCCCAAATCTGTTTGACTCCTCTTAAAAGAACTCCTCTCTCCTTATTTTGCAGGCATGGTTCAGAAACTTGACCAGAAGCTGCCTGTAGCCAATGAATACCTGCTGCTTTCGGGCGGAGTGCGGGAAGGTGTAGTGGACATTGATCTTGATGAGCTGAATGTCTATGCACGAGGGACGGACTATGACATGGACTTCACCCTGCTTGTGCCCGCGCTGAAGCTGCATGACCGCAACCAACCAGTCACACTGGACATGCGCCACTCAGCTTTGTGCCACTCCTGGCTGAGCCTTCGGCTTTTTGATGAAGGGACTATCAGCAAGTGGAAGGACTGTTGCACAATCGTGGACCATATCAACGGAGCTACCAATTATTTCTTCTCTCCAACGAAAGTAGCAGACTGGTTCTATGACTCCATTAGCATTGTCCTCTCTGAGATCCAGAAAAAGCCTCAGCGAGGGATGCCAAAGGTGGAGAAGGTAGAGAAAAATGGAACTATCATATCCATCATTTTGGGAGTGGGCAGCAGCCGCATGCTGTATGACATTGTTCCTGTGGTGTCCTTCAAGGGTTGGCCAGCTGTGGCCCAGAGCTGGCTGATGGAAAACCATTTCTGGGATGGGAAGATCACAGAGGAGGAAGTTATAAGTGGGTTTTACTTAGTGCCTGCGTGTTCCTACAAGGGGAAGAAGGACAATGAATGGAGGCTGTCATTTGCCAGAAGTGAAGTGCAGCTGAAAAAGTGCATCTCCAGCAGCCTCATGCAGGCCTATCAGGCCTGCAAAGCTATCATCATTAAACTGCTCTCTCGCCCCAAAGCCATTAGTCCATATCATTTGCGGAGCATGATGCTGTGGGCTTGTGACAGGCTACCAGCCAACTACTTGGCTCAGGAGGATTACGCTGCTCATTTCCTCCTGGGTCTCATTGATGATCTCCAGCACTGCTTGGTCAACAAGATGTGCCCTAACTATTTCATCCCCCAGTGCAACATGCTGGAGCACCTGTCTGAAGAAACCGTCATGCTGCATGCACGGAAGCTCTCCTCAGTCCGCTCAGACCCTGCCGAACACCTTCGAACTGCCATTGAACACGTCAAAGCGGCCAATCGGCTAACACTAGAGCTCCAACGGCGGGGCAGCACCACCAGCATCCCCTCCCCGCAGTCAGATGGAGGGGATACCAACCAGCCTGATGACCGATTAGCCAAAAAGTTGCAACAGCTAGTGACTGAGAACCCAGGGAAGTCCATCTCCGTCTTCATTAACCCAGATGATGTCACAAGGCCCCACTTCAGAATCGACGATAAATTTTTCTGAGCTTTCATCAGTATTTTTTTGGAATTTTTTTGTTTTGTTTTGTTTTGTTTTTAAAAACTCTTATGGTGTGTAGTTTTTTTTGGTTGATTTTCCTTGATGACTCGGTCTCTTGTTTTTTACATATCCAGCATATATTGGATCTGTTGAGAACAATCTGAATAAATTTTAATTCCTGGTTCTTCAGGACAGTGCAGATTTTGAAACAGTATATTATGGTTTCGTATGCTGCTTTGTTTTTTTCACCCACCCAGCCCCATTGTCTGTGAGTAGTTTCTAAAGGAGAACATGCACCATAAACACACATACCAGTGTTATATATAATTTTTTTCAAGCTTCCATAATTTATGCACGTTGTTGGGCCAGTAAAGGGAGAGCTCACCTTCCATTGCCTAGGAAATTCACTTTTTCTTTCCATGAGCTTCCGTCACCCTGAAGAAATAAGGAGAGACTCTAGGTTGGAAAGCACTGCTGGCAGTTTTGATAAGGCCAGACCCACAGGGCTGAAGCCCGGTTCATCTGTTCTTCACACTTCTCACAGTAGGGGAGAAAGTTGACTTTAGCGATGATGATGCAGCTTTTTGGGGGGAAGAGTTGTTTTTGTTTTGAACTACTTTTTGAATGTAATTGCTCATAATTGGACCTTGTACAGTCCAGAGGGTTGTTTCTGCTGCTTTTCCATGCGGAATAAGGTTATGGAATGTTAGTTTTAGTGTGTGTAATTATTCAAAGCCTTATTTAAATTCTATTAAAGAACATACCATTATAAATGTTAATTGCACTAATGAAATCTCTGCCATTACCTCAGTCCCACTGTTTGTGTTTTTTTCGTGAATTAGCATCTGTTATTAGGTCCCAATATTGCAGATTGCTTGAGGGCCTTTGGGTCTTACGGTTTCAGGTGACAGTTACTTGATTGTCTTTTGTAAAAGACTCTTCCTTGTTAGCCCTATTATGTGTGAGAAGCCAGATTTTTGCATTGGCATATTTCTTTGAATATGTATTGTGTGTTGCAGTGCATATTGCATTAATATGTATTGCATGTTGTTGAAACAGGTTTGCCATTAGATAAGGACATAACGCTAAAGCAGTGGTATGTGCAAAGTGAATCAGCCAGACCTGGAGCAAAGGAGCTATCTTGCTTCTGTAATGCATGTATTAGGCCTGATGCTCTATGGCAGTTCTTGTTCCCTTGACTCCTGTGGACTTTCTGACTCACCCTGGGACAAATGAGATCTTGCTTAGGTCCCGTATTTGCAGAAGTTGTGTTTGTACGTAAACTTGTAATACAGCAGTAGCCTTGTTCTCTGCAAAACACATATGCTTTCCTTTTGTTTGTAGGCTAAGGTGTATGGTAACAAGGGTTAGTCTGAGCCAAAAATAATTCCAAGAGTTCAAGGATAGAGTGGCTTCTTGTGGCTGGCTGGCCAGTGACTGATGCTGATATTTAGGCCTTAAATCAGCAATTTGGGTTTACTGATTATCCCAGAGAAGCTGTTCTGATCCAAACTTCATGCATGTTTTAAAATGTGATTATTAGAGCAGTTTGAAATATTTTTAAAATATTTCACAGGCAAATGAGGCACGTATCTGGTAAATTGTAACAGATGAAAACTGTGTATGACAAATGTGTCACTTTTTTAGCCTAGCCTTTCTGTTACAGAGACCAGGCTATTGGAGCAGCCCAGCAGCTTTGGAAACTACATCAGTTTATCAGATGGCAGGGAGGTTTCAATACCTGATTTAGTGCCCAAGTCACTTCCTAAAATGAGACTTTGGCTTCTCCGTCTCTTGGGCAAAATTTAAAACTTTACTCCAGTGCTGCAGCCAAGGCAATCACGTTTACCTGAATTTGCAGATATTCTCTTACATGAGCCTGAAGAAGCTCTCAGAAGTTGCTGACTAGATGAAGTGAAGGAGGATTTAACTTCAAAGCACAATTGGCTAGTGATCACAAGCTCCAGCACAGCTGCAGCTATGATCTGGGAAAGGACATGTATTGACTTCAGTGGAAACAGAACTGGGTCCTAATGGTGTGGCTATTGCCAAAGATGAGTCTCTATTCAAATGTGCATAAGCTGCAGGGGGAGGCAGGAGAGCCAACTGGGAGTCCTCTCCAGAAGTGACTGGAAAATGCTGATGCGTTGACATGTTTTTTTCCCAAGTCCCCAGGACTTCCAGTGATTCATCTGTTGGGAAAAGAGTTTTTGGGCTACTGGATGAAATTTCCCTTCACCGCACGAGAGAGAGCTGCTCAGCACAGAGCAGCAGTAGCCTGGCAGGCTTAGTGCTTTCCCGGGAGTCCCAGCATCCATGCTGGTGCTCCTGACTTACACAGAAACACAGCTCTCAGCCTTCCTTATGCCAGTTCAACATCCTGATGACCAGCAGCTTGGCTAGTCCAGGTCAAGCTCTGGTGTGTGCTCCTTTTTTTGGTTTTAATTAAAAAATGTTTTGAAAAGTATCCATCTTGTTCTTAATGCATTATGAGGAAAACGTGTGTGTGTGTGTGTTTGGGGGGAGAGGAGGTTCGGCTTTTTACTGGACTGGAAAGTAGTTTCCCAGGTAGCTCTGAGAGCATGTAATATCCTTTGACTGGACTCTCAGTCTTCCAAGGAGGCAGAATCCTAATCTCCAGGTGATTTTGAATCCGTCTAGCATTTGCTGGTTCATGTACTTTGTAGTTTTACTTAGAGGCAGGTTGCCAACTCATGGAGGTGGTGTATGCGTTGTATACTGGAGAACACCAGATGCTTTATTTCCTCTCTCTCCTACTATCCCCCCTTGCCTTCCAGCGTATGCTGGGACAGGCTTTCAAATTACATAGGTATCTACTGGGATTTTAAAGCAGTGAAACAGCTTAGGTATCAAAGACCTTTTGATTTTTCACTCCACCCTGCAAGTTTCAAGGGGGGTGTAGTGCTTTTCCTATTGTTCTTAAAAAGTTCTTAAAAATCCTTCACGCAAGCATTTTAGAGTACCTGACCCACTGAGGTTAAAAGGGAAGACTTGGCTGATTTGACAAACATTGGAGGCACAGGGGTTTTGCTTTAAACTAGCAATGTAGTTGTCTTTCCTTCAGGCTCCTTGCCTACTGATGTCAAGAGGAGACAGGTCAATGCTGTCAGCCCATCTCTCAATGGGGGCTTCTATTCTGTACCCAGTGCTAGATGGGAGATAACATGAAGAAAGATTTTTTGCTTTTGCCCATTAGCTGCCTCCATGCTGGCTTCTCCCTGTTGGCAGTGTTGTTGAAAAAGGATGGGGACGATTAGTGGGAGACTGGCTGCGTATGTAACTATGTAGGTATCTATATAATACTGCCTTCCTACACTGCTGAAATGGAGGGGAGTCCCAGCCAAGAAGGTCTTGCCTTGAGGCATCAAAAATGAAGAAGTGCCCTTTAGAGGTTCCATTTTCACTCCTCAGTGCGCCCCTCTGTGCGTGTCCTGGCTCTTGTCCTGCTCTTGGAAGAAACTTTTACCTTTGCTCTTTCCATAGGGCTTCTGACCTATGGAAACATGGCACATGGGAGGAGCAGCTGCTTTGACCAATTCCTTGTTGCTTCTTCTCCTGGGAGACCCAGTCCTGCCTGGGGGAAAATCTGAGCTGCTGCGGGGCTGATGGAAATGCCAGCCGGGAGGGGGGTACTTATCTCTGTGCTATACCAGGGAGAGGGGATATTCTGATAGTTGGAAGAGAAGCAGACAACAAATAGCTCTAGATCTTTGTGAAAGCCTTCAGAGTCTCTGCTCCTTCAAGCACGTTATGTGATGCCTTGGTCACTTCTGGCTGCCTATGATAAATAGCTTTTGCCACTTTTTCCAATACTCGAGCATAGAGAAATGCCTGTGCTGCAGCCAGAAAACTACAACTGAGCATTAGAGTTGCTCATTGAAGGAGACTGAGCAAAATATTGGAGGGAGTTTAACCATTCAATACCTGATACAGGAGCTGGTTCCAAAAAGCCATTGGAAGAACTGTTCTTTAAAGATCTGTCTTTTCTGCTGTCCTTCTGTCACTGTGAGAAATTGCTCCTGATTTTGGTCTGAGTTCTTGGATTTTGGCCAGCTGACTTGTTCCAGTGGAGAGCAACCTTGAAACAGGCTACAGCAGTTTATAGTTCAACGGGGCATCCAAGCTCTGTGCCCTTCCATTCTTTGGTTTCTTTATTGAGGATAATACTAACTGTGAGACAGGTTTGTGTCTACTACAAATACACAGAGATCTGTGACTAATCCACTGAAAAACAACAGTCACTTGTAACATAAATGCGTTCAGCTTTTGTTGGCCAAGGTAATGGGTCATAAGAAATAATCCACAAGTCCCAGTCTGTGGGCACTGAAACAAGAACAGAGGACCTGGTTTCACTCAAGATGCCGTCCCGGTGCTATTTGCCAAACATGCACCAATAGCAAGCAGCCTATGATCTGTTGATTAAATTGCCTGGTAGATGTGGGGACAGAGGTAAAAACATTTAAATGCCTTAGAATGCCAGAGATTCCTGAAGGTTGCATTGCTCTGCTCTCTGGAGCGTATGAATGGTGATTAAACCCAGCTCCACTCAGCCATGTCCTCTGAAAACATTTCTGTACAGAAGGATTTTTTTTTAGGTGTCTCACTCATCTGCATACTGTGTAATGATGGAATGCTCATGGGAGCTGGTTAATAAAACAAAAAGAATCTAGGAGTTGGTTGTTGGGGCTGTAGAGTCACAGGATAGGGCCCTGTCAAATCCCATTAAAGGCCATTGGGACTTGAAAACGTGCTTGAGACTGTGCTTTGGTGAAGCACAAGTTGATTGTGATCAGACCAAAAGTAAGCAGACTTTTGTCATATTTTAATTAACCCATGCTTAACACAAACAGTACAGTGCAAGCAGTGAGTGGGGCAGAGGGAAAGAGGAAGGTATCTTATGCTAATCATTATTTCTCCTAAAAAAATTTTTTTAACATGCATAGTTGGTACCTAGAATTGATTTAAAAAATTCTATATGTTCAGCACTGGAAACATTTTGCTGCTTTGTGTTGTATTAAAGCAAGTGTGCTTGAAAGGTCACTGGACAACTGAGCGCAATAATGTTCAGATTCTCTTGGCATTGCTCAGTGATTAAAAATATTCAGCATGCAAATAGCTTACTTTTAACTTCAGCAAGTACATCATCTCCCTCCTGCCAGCCTTGCTTGCGGTGAGCTAACGGACTCTTAACATTATCATGCAACTTAAAAAGTTACTGCCTCTAATAGCTTCTGAATGAGCTCTCCAGAAATGAAAATAACGATGATGGGGCAAAGGCTAAACCAAGGGGGGCCAAAAATGCAGATGTTAAAAAGTTGCTGTGCCAAGGGCCTCTTGCTGACATGTTTTGTGTTTAGAGAAATTCAGCTTTGTATTTAGCATGCTTTGGCTTTGAGAACTGTCTGTCAAATGTAGAGTGATTTATTTCCTCTGAATGCTTTTAGAATAGTAATAAAATAGCCCTCCATCCCTTCTCCTTCTCCATCCCCTCCCCTCTCCCCCCCCCCCCCCCCCATTTTTAATCTATTATTTTAGGGCTGTTCTGAGAACTATTGTATTTTCCTATTATCATTGTTCCTGGCTCAGCACCGTGCTTCTGGCTGAGAAAACTGAAGCTGAATATAGGCTTTGGGGGGTTGTTTTTATCTGACTGATCTTCTGTGGTAGAGGAAGACACTCTCATTCTCTCTCCACATAGCCCAATTTGCTAAGTAGGAAGATGTGAGTGAATATGGGGGGCATCAGGCTCTGTTTAAACTGACTGGGCCCTGTCCCTCCCCTGCAGTTTTTGTGTGCTTGAAGGATAACGAATGTGCTTCTGGACGACGTCGCTGAGGTCTTGCTAAGCACAGAGAAGCCATTTGTAGACATGATATGTGATTCTGAGGTCTTAAGCAAGCTCTTAGGTGAGGTGGAAGTTCAGCCCAAACAGCCACTTTTCTGCCTGATTCTCATCCCCACCAACACCTCTGTTTTAGCTTCCTTTTGGGGAGGTAGATAGGAGAGAGTTGAGCTGATTTTGTCCACATCAGTGGGTGCAAATCACACCTGGGACTTAGGTTAGCCACTTTAATTCTTAATGGTTCTGTTTATCTCCAAGGCTGCTTCTTGCTCTATGTCCTGTAATGACATTGGCAGGACAGGGAGTGGATTTTGTGATCTGTTTAACCAATTCACAACAGAACTTTAAGCAGGAAAGAATGGGCTTTTCTACAAAGGGCTAATGACCTTGTGTCCTTCTCCTGCCTCCTGTGTGCGGAGGTTCATGCGCACACTTGGTTACAGTCACCTCTAACGGCTTCAGTTGATTAGTGAATAAAGGCCAAGGTGCTTTTGTGCAAACCAGCCAGCTCCCCTTCCTGGCCTTGGGCCTTCTTTACAGGGCAAGGGCTATTCCTGTCTAAAGAGAGCGCTCTGAGCGAGCCCACTGCAGTCTAACATTTCTCTCCAACAGCGTGGCTTGTGTAGTGACCATGAGAAGACACCATGGCTAGTGCTACCATAAGGACACTCTTGTTTTTAAGGGCTCATGAGTGTCACGCAGCAGCCCGTGTCCCCAAAAGGTGCTGGGGCTGCTCTGCTTCCTGCACCTACCTGGGAGGGAGACCAGGACTCATGTAAGTGGTCAGGGCATGCGAGGCCCTTCGTTGTGCCTTATACCTACTCTGCATCCGTGTAAACTGATGCAGAAGAGTCAGGTTAGTGAGGAACAAGGAACAGAAGCAGTGTCCCTGGAAAGGCATATTTCCCCTCTACCTCCCATGCTATTTGGTACACATACATTCAGTTATTGCCCTGTGAGGATTCTCCAAATCTTCCTAAAATGTTAATTATTGATACAGGGCTCAGAGGAGCCATTTCAGTCATTGACTTCAGCCGCCAGTACAATTGCAGGCACCTATGCTAGTTGTTTAGATTCTAGAGATTGTCTGTGCCACCCATCCTGCTTCTTAATGCCTTATAACAGGCAAAAGGATTCTAGCACAAAAAAATGAAAGCTGAAACCTCCATTTAGCTTCCCTCAAAGGTTCCTTCAAAGATCCCCTCTATTTGCCAATGGTTTTGACTAGACTTGGATGATGTACACAGTGCTACATTCATTACATTCCTCTGCTGACCACTGATGGCAAAACTGCGATTGGTGAGTGCTGTCTTTCAGGACTGCTGTGAGAAGATTTAAATGGTGCATTGCTCAACACCTGAATTGTCTGCACTAACATAATCTCTGCTGCTAATGCAAATGAAGGGAGCAACAGTGGAAGCTGTTAAGAAAGCCTCTAGAAGAAGCATGAGCCAGTCAGTTAAAGGAAAATCTAGAAACTGAGCCCAGTGGTTCCCGAATCCCTCCAGCCTATTCTGACTATAGGACTGATAAGCTTGTCACGGCATATGTTATCAGGTTAATTCCTTACTGGTTCTTTCTCCAAGGCATTCTCTGTGTTCTTTTCCACATCATAACCTCTGCTGAAGGTATTGAGTGTGCAACCCGGCCCAGCAAGAGAAACTAGGACCAACTGCTGCTGAACTGGTCCCTCCAATCTGTTTCTCTATCAGATGAGGCCTGTGTCATGCAGAAACACTGAAAGGACCGAAAGGATCTTTAAATAGACTCTCTAGAGGTGTTCTGCTACATAGTAATGAACTAGTAAGAAGTGAAATACTGCTGAAAGGAGCTGGATAAATGCCTTGCCATATTTTGTTATAATCACCTGGATCAACCTCATCATCTATGTCATCTGTCTCTCCAGTTTATTTGCAGAGAGACAAGCATCATGGTGACTGCACAAGAAAGGAAGAGAAATGCAAGTTCATGCGAACTGGAGTAAATAATTCAGAGGAACCGGCTTGCCATTCTGATGCACAGCGCTACCCAGGTCTGCCAGGGTGCAGTGGCACGGCACACACAGAAATCATGCTCTGCCAAGTGAAAGTAAGCTATGGAGACAACGGAGTGAATCCTCCAGTCTGTTAACTTTCCAGCACATTTAGCAGGCCGAAACTCAGCAGTGTGACTTTCGAGGCCAGGAGTGAGGCCACAAGTTGTGGGTGTGGTGTAAGTACATGGTCAGTGGGTACTTCTTCAGCCTAGAGGGCTCTTCATCTGGTGCTGCTTGTACCTGTGCACACAGGTAGCTGATACTGCATTACTGTAAACAACTATGGAACTCATTTAATGTATCAGTGCTTGAGTTTGAAAGCTATTTCTGAGTAGCAACTCAGGAAATAAATTGCGACCAAAATGAATATTTAGGGTGCTTTCTGGAGAAGACAAATGTGTTCAAAATAAGCCACCAGCCTGCTTTTCCTCTTAATGGTTTACCATACTCCGTGGCTGAAAAGAATCTGTATCTTACCTCGATATCACTGGGAACAGGAGTAGACTAATGCATGCTTCAGCTGATGGGTTTTTAACAAAGGCTGCAGATTTATGAGTGAATTATGCTAAATACTGTAACATAATAGACATGGGTGTTCTTCCAGGCTGGGCTCCCCTCAGAGAACATGGCCTATCATATGTCCTTTTTCCTAGCCCAGGCAAATGTATTTGTTAATGAATAAAAGAGATCTGTACTGGGAAGAAAGCAAGCAGAGCTCTGTAGAGCAGACAAAGGCTCCTAGCTCTAGCCTTTATGTCCTTAATACGTTCCTGGAGTTTTCTTCTTCTGCTTCTTGCTGCAGTAGAAGCAGCGTGGTCCTGTCTTTTGAAGAGCTGAGTGAGTTTGGACCTTACTGTGGGAGATAAGAGAAGCTGTAGGAAGCCAAGATTTGTGAATAACTGAGCAATGCTGGAAATGTGCAAATCAGGTGATGAGAACCTGCAATCAGCTTCAGAGCTGAATGGTACTAATGGGAACATTTGTGTTTCTTGGGAAATAGGCTGTGCTTTGAATGCTGAGAGTCAGCTCAAATCTTGCCACTTCCCTTCTCAAGACAAAATGCAATTCTCCTGCCGTCCCTCTCTGATGTAAGTCTACACAACCGTGGAAGTTTAAAAAATAGAGTCCGAAAAACATCTCCTTTTCCCAGAAAATACCTGAAACACCTAAAAAGCAGTGCATGATGTACAGTACTTCCACTGGGCAGAGTTGAGAGAGAAAATTAACTTAATTTGAGTTTTAATGTTATAATAGATTTAGATTCCCTGCCCACCTGCCAGCTCATGGGGAACTCTGTTGTATTTTCCTCTGGGTGAAAATGGATATGGTCTAGATATATAGCTCAAATAACTTTGGGAAGATGCAATTTTGGAGGAAAATGTAGACCTGTGTCCCACCATTCCAATTCAATATTGAGAATGAGGGACAACAGTTTGTTTGTGTGTGGCAGTGTATTCTGGATATTTGAGCTCTTAATGTTTCAGTTCATTACTACTGCAGCGTTTTAGAAGTTCTTCTGAACAATGAAGATCTCCAGGAGATGTTTCCCACCTTGATACTTCTCTCTAAAAAGGCAAGGAAAACAGTACAATGCAACTGCGCAAGGACAAGTAATGTTGGGTAATTCCCATAAAACGTGCCAGGGGATCTTCATGTTTTAGAACAAGGTCCCATCTAGTTTGCCTTTTCTGCCCCTCCCTCTCTTCACACACACATGCACACATAGGAGAGGTCTCAGATGTGGTTTGGAGGTGTCAGACATGGCTATAGTTCCCATTTCCTGACTGACCTGCTCTAAGTTCAACTCAGAAGAGCAGAGAGTAAGTTCAGGTGATCTTGTCATCTTGGAGTCTGGTTGTCTCAGTGGTCAAATCCTGCTAACAATTTATCTTTTATTTCAGGCATGAATTACTCCTACTATACTGCTGCATGTGACTTGAAGGACTAAAAAGATCTTTACACAAGGCTGGGGCATTATGAATTGCTGTAGTTTATTTATCACTGGGAGTGGGACTTTAATAATCACAAAGAGCTGAGTTACCGTAACTATTTGTGCAGTCAAATCTGAGGTTTTAAGGGACTGACAACATATTTTGATATCTGATTTGTGCCCTTCGTGCATTGTTAGTGCTTGCTGGTCCCTTAGTACACTTGTTAAGTCCTGTGATGCTGTAGTCATATAATAACTCACCCCCCTGGCTGACAGGGCCCACATTTAACCACGTGTACGCCTGTGACCTGACTGCAGAAAGGTCCTTCAGATCCAAACGCCATTTCTATTTCAATAGTTACTGTTCTTTTACTGAGCACTATCCTCAATTAGTGCTTCAGCTCTGACCTGCTGTGACACAGAGAAGGGCCCATCTCTAGCTAAGTGGGGAGACAGGGTGCGTCTTGCCTCAAATATCTAACTGCATGTGCTTGACTTGGAAATAGGACCCAGCTCTTTTACCAAGTATATCCAGTAAGGAGAGCTGCCTCCTGTATAGCACTGATATATACATCTTCCCTAAGCAACACAGTACCCTGGTAAAGAGAGAGCTGATGTGTCTGCACAGCACAGCTCCACACAGGACTAGCTCAGCACTGGCAGATGAAGCAGCTCTGTTGGTGCAGCACTCCACACAAGCTGATTTGCTCTTTTTTTCAGTGGGATTAATTAGACCACATGCAGCTTCTGTTTTTGGGAAGAGCTCATTTGGAGCCAGCTCAGGTATCTCTCAAGTGCACAACATTCCCCAGTTTGGAAGCATTCACTATGCTTAGAAATCTAAATAAGGACAATGTCTCATAGCAGTAATGCAGTCTCCCAGTTCTCATTGGGAATAACTTTCTGGCGTTGTCTGCCTGTGGCTTATCCTTTCATGCATCTGACATTCTTCTGAGAGCTGGGGTAACTGTGGGGAAAATATCTGCTCTTCTCCTGTATTTGAGCAGCATTTGAGCAAATGTCCATGTTTGCCAGCCTGAGTTCAAGTGGCTGGGGGGTGGGGGGAGGAGGCAGAGACTAGAATAACATAAGGTCATAAATGTGTTTATAAAATAATCTCTTGTATGCATAAATCATTTCTAGCATCTGATCTTCATTCTAGTTAGAGAGAGATTATGTTGAAATGTATTTCTGCAACCACTGAAATTCCTTTGCAGGCAGTTAGAGCCAGGAATTTCTGTTAAATATATATAGTATTTCCTCTAGGTTCATCTGAAGAGAGTGATAATAAGTCATTGTTCCCAGGGAGATGTAGCTACCTCCTAGCTTATGTCTGCTGACATGCATTAGAGCTGAGTTTGAATGGTAGCAATCAATAGTGGGAAATGCTGCCACTGAAACTGCTGCTAAGTGCAGCTCTAATGTTCCTTATGCAAACGTTAATACTCACCAGAGAGCACACCTGCTGAAACAAACAAAGAAATAAGATTGACTGTTCTATTTGCTAAATGATTCCCCATATTCCTGTTAGTTTTTTGTGTTTTGCGTATCTTAAGAGAAAGACAGCTGCAGAAACTGAAGAGGGTAAGCACAGCCAGAATTAACCAAAGAGCATCTCTCTTTTTGGGACAGGTGTGGGTTGTCCACGCACTCAAGTCCAGGTGGTGCCAGGCTATCTCTGAGCATGTTGGGGCACAGCTAGGCAGGTTCTGCTACCCTCATGTGCTTAGTCCTGACATGGACCAAAGCAGGCTCACACTTCCCTGACTCAGCTCAGAGCCAGAACTAGTGTAGGGGTGTTATATCTTTTGGCATAGCCAGTTCCTGGACACCACCACGGCCTGTCCAAGATTGGTATTCACTAACTTGCTGCTCAACTTGAAGCTGGAACCTGATTTCCCAGGGAGCTGAGCACCTGCTGCTCATACCAAAATCAGCAGGAGTCACACATCCTCATGCTTGCCAGTGGCCGGATGTGGAATTTGCTCATGGCTAAGAGCTAATTCATTGCCCTGAACACAGAGATAATACATGGAGAGAGACTAGTCTTTTGACAGATGTAAGCCCTCACTTTCTTGCTCTGTCCACAAATTGGAGTATTTGCAGTGACAGCTGAAAACAGGAGAGGGCTTTATAGCAGTACTGTCCTCCTTCCCCCTACCTGTAGTACACAGCAAAGAGAAATAGGAGAAGAAAAATATTTTTAGTGTTCTTATTTCTTACTTCACAGGAACCCTGACCTTCACACAGCTGACAGCTTCTCTGTCCAAGAAGGTTTGTAGTTATGAGTCAGGGTCACTGCAGCCTCCAACACAGCTAATTGACTGCTCAGCAACACCTGAGTACAGCAGCAACCCAGGTGAGGCAAATCTGTATAATCAGCCAGTTTGTAAAAGCAAGGTTATAAAGGAGGAAAGGGGTCCTACAGGAGGTTTGTGGGTAGTTATGCTGGCCCATCTCTGTGCTCTGAGGGAAGCTGGGATGATCTACAAGGGACACAATTAGCTCTTCAGGCAGAGGAAGTGCATGAATTGGAGGCAGAGGATGGCCAGTGTTGGACTGGGAAGCAATGTAAGTAAGTAGGAACAGTATGAATCTGTGCATAAGCAAGGAGCAGCACCATGCCCTGGGCCTGGCTTTCTGAGAAGTCTGAGGTGGGCTCTGTGGTCCAGACATGGCTTAAGCCCTGCATTGTGAATGAGGAATACAGTAAATTCCATGTTAGAGGAAGGGCATTTGTGTGCACTCTTTTTTTCTCCCCTTTGCATTCAGCCTCCTTTTCTTTTGGTGATGACAGCCAAGTTGTAAGCAGACTTCTAAAATGAATAAGAGGAAAGGCAAGGGTTGGCTTACATGTGACAGGAGCTGGGGTACCTGGAAAGCCAGAGGCAATGTTATGGGCATTTGGAGTACCAAGTGTCTTGTTGCTTGCTCTTTCTCTGTAAAAGAATCAACTTAATAAAGCAAGGAGAGCTTGTTAGTGCCACTGCCGGACAGCCTAGAAGGAGCTTGGCTCTGGAAGAGTTGAGCAGCAGCAAGAAAGATCTGGTTGACTGTGAGGGCAAGCAACCTTGGAAATGCTACTGGGCTAAATTTGTCTGAAGCTGTTGATTCCTAGTGTGATAATGCTGTCTCAGCCAGCAACAAGAGCACATGCTCGTTCAGGAGGAACTCTGCAGTCAGATTGTAAAGAAAGGACATAGATATCTATCCTGGAGTACAGTCAAATGGCAACCTTTATATTCAATACTCCTACTAGTAAATGGGACACCAGCCGTTGTCATGACCTGTTGTGAGATGTTTTGTAGGGAATGAGAAGTGATTCCTTGCCTAATATGTCAAGGGTACGTTTACCCTGTGAGTTGAGGGAGACTAAGCTTGCTGAGCCTTGTGTGCTTCCTCTCTGTCCTACTGGGTGCTCATCTGGACACAGCTTGGGTGTGGAGTATGTCAGAAGAGCCATGTTCTGGCTATTGCTAGATATGCTTGGCTATAGCACTCCGCTCTGTAGCGCTTAGCCTTGTCGGGGTGAGCGCTCTGAGGCCAGGAGGTTGCCCCAACCAGGGCAATGATCTCTTGATCAAGCCAATTTCAGCAGCTTGAGTTAGATCCTTACCTGAGTACATAGTCTGTGTGTTGACTGGTGATGGTAAGATTGTCTGTACTTGTGAGTGGGGGCCATGCTGAGCAGTGCCTATGTGCCCAGGAAAGAACGGATGGGTGGATTTGAGTCAGACTTCTTGTGCGTGATCTTCGAGATATCTGTGGAGTTCCAAATAAAATTGTGAGGAGAAAAATCCTGTAGAAAACAGCGAGAGAGTCCTGTGAATAGTGTCAGGATTCTTCTTGCTATGCTGCAAGATGACTTTCTGCTGAATCTCAAAGAACAGCCAAGTGCAGTTTAAGCTGATAACCAGAAGACCATTCCTCTCCTCAAGGGAAGAATAGCTCTTTTCAGTCCAGGACCTTTAAGCTGATTACTTGTAACAAACTCTAATGCTTTCTAGCACTGCCAGGTCTATGCTGTAGGCATTTTTGTGGTGCGGTGGGGCAACAGAATGATACAAGCTGTCTGTGGTGTGGTACAGAGGTGCTCGTTCAGCTTGTGCACTTCACGACATCAACCCAGGTCCTGCTCTTTGCTGTTTCACATCTCAGGCTGCCAATGTGTGTTGTCTGATGACCTCGTTACTGTGCATCTGACCCCTTGCAGAGAGGGTTGTGGTGTCTGCAATGCTGTCTTGGCTGTGCTCAGCAGGGGGGGAAGATGTCTGCCTCTAGTTCCCTTAAGAGTGGAGTCTGGTCTACGGCATGGCATGGAGCTGGGTCTCAGTGAAGAAAACTTGTCTTCTCCTTCCCATGGATCTCAGGAGATAGCAGAGTTCCAATGTCAGAATCTGAAAATAGGGGCATTCTCTTTTCTCTGAAATGTTGTTTGAAAATCAAAACCCAGCTTCCCCAAAAGCTGTCACAAGACACTCTCTTCTCACCTTCTCTCATGAGCTCTTACAAAAGTTGTACAAGCTGAAAATAACATGTCTGTGTTGTGCTGCTCTTGATATTTGCCTGTGGTGAGAGGGCAAAAGGAGATGGGGTACCTTGTGTTATGGGTCAAGTGTCTTGTCTCCTGTTTCCTGACTCCTGACTTGTGATGTGCTGGGCACTGAACACTCATGCTCCTGGATTTATCACTGCCTAAAATGCTTGCAGTAATGACTTCACTGACCTAAACAGTTTGTGAGGCATCAACAAAGCACACCTGTGCTTTGCTTTTTGTTAATGCTAACACCTCAGAGTGTCCTAGTCTCTGTTCTCAAAGTCTTTGTTGCCTCAACAAAGTCTCCAGCTTGTTAGAAGTGCAAGCCATGCAACAAAATGCTCTCCAGGGTATTGACATCAGTGAGTGCTTACCTAGTGCAGTCCAGTTTTGGCTTATTGTATTTTAAAGGCTTTCATTCCTCCTTATGCTGCATGTACTGTATTCCCCTGCCTTTCTAAAGAAACAAAAATGTATTGGAAGAACTTGTTTTTCCAGCTTGTATCGTTGGTTTTAAGCTGATGTCCAGCTCTTCAGAAGTATTGTTTAGATCACAAACTCCCACCACTACTACGTTTTTCCAGCTCTACACAGCTATGTGCATAGCTGTAGGGTATGATTATACCATCCATCTTTTGATGCTGTTCCTGAGATGTGGATGAGAGCAACAGATGCTTGTCTAATTTCTTATGGTGGAACCTTCATGTGAGCTGCTTTGAGGGTGTGGACCCAAGGGAGCATTTCCCTAAGGGTACACGAGTCCTTTAGAAAGGACAACAAAAACCTAGAGAAGTAAATCCACTGACTGTGAGGGAGGCTGGTCCTGTTATTTTTGAAATAAGAATTTCAGGCAGGTCTCTAAGCCACAGGTGGGATATGCATTTTTCATTGCCCTCTGTGTAGCCTTATTAGCACATCAATGGAAGTGGGCAGAGACCTGTGGGCAGAAATCAGTTTTCAGCTTCAAAGTTTTCTTGATAGAGTATGAAACGAAAAGCTGCCACGTTCTCTCTCATGTCCCCTTCTCCCATCAGGCTTTTGCAGCCTCCTCTATGCATTTTTGAGTGAGTTTTCAACTCTCCTTATGGGCAGGAGAGTTTTACCTACTGGGTTTCTATTACCAGAAGGAGAGTGGGAGCTCCTCTTTGCTGGAGTCCAGCCTCTGGATGACTTGGAGAATTTGAAGGCAAGGGAATTTTTGAATTGCTCTTGTTCTACCTATAGTGTGTGCATGATGAACAGCTTGGCTATAAATGATGGCAAGGCTTGTGAATGGCTCACTCTTCAGAGCCTGGCTCAGGCCAGCTGCTCTAGGGCTGTTCCTATTTCCTACCACTGACGCCTCGTGAAGGGGGGCCATTGATGGAGATAGGCTAAAACCATCAGCAACAATGCTCTAGGTCTTGCACGTTTTCATCTTCATTGCGGAAGGATGCAATGCCACAGTCGCTGGTGGGAGATAAAATTGTTCCATGGAGCCATCTATATTTTGGAAATGATAGTGCTCATTCACTTTTGAGATGTTAACACAGAAAGATAATATTGCATGACCTTGCTATTGATGATGAATGTGAACTGATGACAGCCAGCAACGTGTTTTCATGTATTCTCAGCTCAACTTTTCCCTCCCTGGTCCTCTTCTCCCTGCTTATCTTTGTAATTGGAGATAAACTAAACCCGCCATCACTATGCAGCATCGAAAATGTAATCTAGGCATCCCATCTGTCTGGAGGGCTGTACGGGGTGCAGGTGCCTGGGTGCCAGTGGCCAGGCATGAGGTGCCCTGCATGGAGGCAGCCAGGAACCACCCCAGGCTGGGCAGAGCTGGTTCTGGCTGACTCTAATGGATGGAAATGCCCTGGTGCTGGGGCATGGGGGCACACAAGGGGACACATGAGGAGACGCATTTGGAGAAATGAAACTGAGGAGGTGAGTAGAAGGGGACATTGGGGCACAGCTGGAAGGGCATTTCTGGGAGGTGGCACTCCCTGTTGGGGCAGGGATGCCCAGAGGGGACAGCAGTTGGGGGACCGTGGGCAGGGATGCTCCCAAGGGACAGTGGTTGAGGGACCTGTGCTGGGACGAGGACACCCCTGAGAGGACTGTGGCCATGAGGAACCCTCCATTGGAGCAGAGGAAATGAGTAAGAGGCAGAGAGCCACTGAAAGAAAGCCCTAGGCACTGACCACAGCCTCCTGTGCTGCCCATGGCCTCTGTGAAGGGTTTGGGAGGGCTTGAGTGTAAAGTGCAGTGAGAACAAGGGACGTGGACATTAGGAAGGGAGGAGAGGTGCTGGACTGAAGTTGAGCCTGGCGAAGCAGGGGGAGAAGTGTTTCCCTTAGCCTTTAATTGTTGGTAGTCTTTGTTTCTCAATATCTGAATCAACAATTGAAGGTGAATATTAATCAGCAATAAATTAAGTCGTGTTCCTCGAGTCAAGACTGCTTTGTCTGTGACAAGGGCATATTAGAAATGTGATTCACAGAAGTCATATTCCTACAGACTATTTTCTGTGAGCTGCTTGGTAAAATCTGAGCTGCAACTACTGATAGATACATGTTTGAGAGGCACCTGGAGGTGTCTGTTCTCACAAAGGTACCATAATACCTCACTGAAAAGCAGCTTTGCTCAAGGACTAAAAAGATATCAAACCCTTCATGGGAGGGCAAGTAGGGGCCCTTAAGGCCTTTGATAAGGTGATGAAAGCCTCCAAGTGATTCGCTTTTCAAGCTAAACAAGCTTTCAGGCTGTTCAGATCTCCAGAAGGGACTTTAAAATACCCTCTCAGCTGTTTGGGAAGAAAACAGGATTTGGTGAAAGATCAGGTGCGTTTTCTACATCTGTGCCCTATCCAGGCCAGTTTGTTGCTGAACAAAACCCCACCTGGGCATCAACTGTTGCTTTGTGTGATGCAGCAGCTAGCAAACTTTCAGATGCCCAGAGCTGCATCTCCTTTTCAGAGCATTATGGAACAGCTTTGCTCTTAGCTTGCCTTCCGGAGTGATAAGCTTGGAGAAATAGTGGGAAGGAAGATCTCTCAGTTAAGGGGAAACAGGAGTGGAGCATTCACACCCAACGATGCCACCTCAGGTGATGAGCATTGTCAGACTCTTGCCTTTGTCCAGATACTAGTCTGCAAAGTGCAAGCTAGTCCTGACTTTCAGATCTTGTCCATCTCCAGGGGTCTCCTTGGGATCCCTCCCTCATGAGGCTTTATGGCCTTCTGCAAGCACAAATGGCAAGGCTGAGGTGAAGGAAATGGAAAGCTTGGAAGAGGACCAAAGGAGAGATCCGCACCAAGAAGAGCTCACTTGACCATCCCGTTGCTCTGGGACAGATTCAGTGGCCCCTACTTGCTCCTGGTAGATGTGTTGAGTTCTGGAGGCTTTTTAATACAGAAGGGTGGAGATTCTGCAGCCTCTAGGTGCACAGTGAGATGCCCAGACAAGTGACTGATGCTCTGAAATCCTGACTGTGGTAAGTCTGTGAGCACTATGGCCTCTTTCAGAACCATGGCAGTTTTCTTTAAAACCAAAGCTATTGCATTTGATTGACTTTGGGAATACTTTCCTTAGCCTTCCTCTGCAGGAACGCTTTTGGATATTTGAATCCTTTAAGCAGTAGAAATGAGATGTAATGCTCTGGAATGCCCTGGCTTGGCAGTCAGTGAAATCCTGTGTTGTGAGGCCCGGTAATGCTGAGTTATCCAGATTAGACACTGCAGCTGATTATCTTGCTGATAATCCTGCCCTCAGTAATTTAATCAGGATGGGGATTGTGAGGCCAGGATCAGGCAGAAATAATGGGTGATCGCCCCCTTGCACAGCTGTAGCACTCGGAACTCCTTGTTTGTGGCAATATCTTTAATGCATTTAAGTAAGCATACATGTGTGTGGTGGTGCTGTGCTGCTTGCTACAGGCACTGCAACTGGGATCTCATGTTCTTTTCTGGCGGTTTGTCAGTGAGAAGTTGGTTATTGAGCGGCTTGGGGGGAGGGGGTGATGCAGATTCCTGCCTTTGATTTCCTTGAATTCTCACAAAGGCTTTATGTGAGGGGACTGGTATATGATGCCAATTTAAACAAATTGGAACAGCAAAGATAATGATCTGGCCCAGTAAGAAGAGCAGATGGTGTTAACCTTCCTGTCACAGATACAAGCAGGTCTCCTTGTCTACTATTATAGGAGGGCTGGGTGAAGTGATCTACATTCAGCTTCCATCTCTGGGAAAGGCTCCCCCAGTGTGGACAGGGAACCAGGCTGCTTAGCCACATGCTTGTAGAAGTGCCTAAAGGGGGGCTGTGTTCATGCTACCTACTTTGGTACAGCGAGTGATTCAGACTACCTGATGCCTGGGAGCACCAGGCTCTTCAGTCCTGCAGAAAAACTGGTACCAGGATATCCAGCTTCACAAAACCTGAAGTGAGTCAAGATCTTATTGTTGAACATGCTGAACTTTTGCACTATGGGAATAAGAGCTGCTAAAGGGGGTCTAAGAGGACAACTTGCTTACTGTACTCTACGAACCTGATACAAGTATCCCAGCATAGCCTTACTCAAGGATGACTGGTAGCATCTTAAGATTTGGGATGCCTGCTACAGTATACTGGCTAGAGAAGAAAGTATGCACTCGGAGCAACTCTGTGCCTTGCTGAGTGAAAGCTGCTTTATGGATCCCCTATTGCTGACCTCTGAATGTTGTAATTTATGTAGGGCTCTTACCAGAATGCAGGCGTCTCTAAGGAAAGACATTTGAGCAATGCTAATTTGCTTAAAGGTGTAAAATATATACTCTGCACAAGTCCATTCTTTGCAAGGAGGACTGAAATAAGCCTACAGTATAAATATTAACTGTCAGGGAAGTCCTTGTCATGTATGCAGTCCAGCTCTGTCACTCCGCAGGGAGTGGGGAAAAAACCGAGCTCAATGTTTCTTGTTCCGGCCAGGGGAGGGCAGAGGTTTATACACATCCACATGTGGCTGTCAGAAGGTTAACAATATTTAATAATGGCATTTAATGGTCACTACAGAGGGGCTCAGCACTTACAGCATTGGTCACATCGTCCTCATAGATCATGACACTGGATGGAACAACATGGGGAGCATCAGTGAGGCGGAGCAAACAAACTCTTCGTTGTCTAGGGAAGGAGGCTATTCCTAGAAGTGACAGGGAGCTGAAAATAAGGAAAGAGGAATGATAAACCAAGGCAGAGAATGGGTACTGCAGGAAGGGGAGGAACAGCACATGGCAATGACAAGCCTGGGTGCTGGGCAGGGAGATGAGAGCTTTCCTCCATGTGGCAAATGTAGCTTGTGTCTTTGTGCAGATGTCAGAATTGCAATGCTTTGTGAGTGTGGGAAGAGTGCAGCAAGGGAATGGGGGAGATGGTGTAGCTGGAGCTCAGACTTGAGGGTTGCCTTGGGAATGAATCTGAATGCCTCAAGCCTAAGGTATTTCAGGTCAACATGACTCCCACCTGGCACTGTCCCTTTGAGTGGCACACGGAGCAAATGCACTTTTGGTGCCTAGATGTTCGTGACACTGAGGAATTTTCAGGATCAAGCAGTAAGCGTTTCCAGCAAATGCTTTTATGCTGAAGTTGTTTGCCAGTTGGTGCTTTCTTGGTGCTGGCAGGAAAACATCTTTTCACTGGAAAACAGCCCTGTTGCTTTTCCCACTTGCTGTTGCTACTGGTTGTTTTGCTACTGCCAGTTGGCTGCACATCCAATTGCTCAGTGTTTCTGCTGCTGTGTTTTGGTGCTGCATCATCTTGGTTTCCTTGCTGTCTGTCCTTCCGATCCCCCTTCAGCCTGATTCTCTAGCCTTCTCATTCTACTGCAATGTGGAGCTTGCTGATCCCCTGTCCTGGTTCACTCCAGCCTTGACTTCCTCTGCTTCTGCTCCTTGGAGGAGAGTCTCAAACTCCACTGCTGGCCTGCACATGCTGAACTCTCCTAGTTCTGCCCACCCCCCCGCTGACTAAATAGGTTTCCTTCTCCAGCTTGCTTTCTGGCATGGAATTCAGTCAACTGGCTGCCTGCCATCTTGAGTCACTCCAAACCTCCTTCTGCCTTCATTTCTTTTTCTGACCAAAATCGTATATCTTCTTAAGTTTAAAAAGAAACACAAGATGATGTGCTCTCCTTTCTCTTCTTTGCCTCTTGCATATGAGCACAAGTACCTCCTCCCATCTCCTAGACTTGCTGTATCTATTCCTATCCATGCCTTTATTGTTCCCCTTCTGCTGTCCCTCTCTTCTGGCAGCTCGCTTACAAAACAAACTTGCTATCCAAGCCCCCACATGTTTTTCTAAATAGAGCCCGTCTCTGCACTTTGGCTTGCCAACTGCCTTCATCAAAGTCAGCCCTTCTTTCCCATTATGTTCCACTCTTACCGCCTGGGACACTGTCCTCCACAGTTATTCCTTTCCCTCTGTAGGCAGTCTTTCATAATGTGTTTTGGAAGGTGCTTCTCTTTTGCCTTTTCCCTCTTTTCCCTTTGCCTTTTTTCAATCCAAATTTGTGCAAATGTCCCACATTACTTTGTCCTTGGGCTCTGTCTCTCCCTTTATCTTATCTGATGAGTGATCTCATCCAAGGACTGAACTGTGCCTTTGTGGATGATGTCCTCTCAGGCTGGGAACAAAAGGAGACAGGTCTATCTAGGTCTTTGTGGAGATCTAGCTATCAGCTAGCCCATCTTCAGTCCCTTCCCACTACCTACTTATCCATCAACAACGGAGAGTGCCATCAGGCCTACAGCTTGCATGTTATTTGTCTTGGATGTTTTACCAGATTCTCAAGTCCTGGCTACTTCAAAGAGATAGACTTACATGTAAATTCCCCTCTTCTGCACCACACAAACCCTCCCCACTGTCTTTTTCCATTATTGACTTTTTTTCTTTGGCCTTGATGGGAGCAATCTCAGGCTGTTCCTGTGCCCATCTTTGTCAGACAGTTCTCACCTTCTGTTACAAAGCCTCATCCCTGGGTCCAGATCCTGCTGCTACTGTAGCTGTTCTGTAGCATGAGTGCGAGGCAGTGGAGGTACTATGCTGTAATATGCAAGCATGACTTGTTTGGCAGTGGGAAGGGAGAGTAGAGAATCCTTTGCCACCATTTATCAGCCACTTCCTCAGAAGTATCTAGAGATGTGTTCACACCTTTGGCACGATGTCAGACTTCCTGGCCGCTTGTTACAATCCCAAACAAGCTCCCTCCTGGGAGAAGAGATTCCCATTAACAGCCACAGAGCTGACCTTTTCTATAGCCTTTCTCAGAACTGTCCTTTACCAAACCCTTTAGTAGCTGGGCTGGGCTGCCTGCAAGAGAGCTTCTGATGAGGTTGCCCTGTACCTTGTATGCTGATGCTTGGGCTGCTAGTTCTTGAATAGCAGCAATGTGTGTCTGTCCAAGTACATCCTAGCAAGAGTTAATGCAGGGCAGTCAGCATATTGTAGATACGAGACCTTGCTTGCTGTTCTCCTGGAATTATGTTCTTGTTTGTTTTGCAAAAGCACTAAATCCAAAGCATAAATGAAATTTCTTCTCATTTTTAGTGTTCTGATGTCACAGGAAAAAAAAATTGAGCTCAAGAAAATCTCTTGTACTTGTTTGTGCCTTGCTGGCTGTTACACACCTTTAACATACGTCTGCAGGATTAGTGGTAGACTTCTTTCCAATACCTTTTCATTTTGTCCCTAATGTTCACCTCTCAATACAAAGCCAACTGTCAATGCAGTGGGTACAGTAAAAAGTGCCTGAGGAGTGTAATCTTCCCCCTCCCCATTCATTCTCTGTGCAGCTGTTTCTCTGGTCAGAGAGGAGTGCCCTTTTCATAGTATTTTTTGCTAAAGAAGCTGCTTGGTCTCTCAAGACTTGGAGGGGAAGTAAGAATTGTGGGCAGCCGAGGAGGCTGGGCTGCACTGTCAGGACCAGCTACTTTGCTCTCAGGAACTCTCCTCTCCAGAGCTAACTACATTGTTTCTGGTATTTTAGTTCTGGAAGAAAACCACTTTGCCTAAGAAACAGAAACACCTTTTGCTTCATCACAGTCAGCTGAGAAAAGGGGTCTAGAAAGGCAGAAGGAGGAAAGACTAACTTTATGCAGCAGAAAATGAGGTCCCAGGAGTGGGGTTTGAAGGGAAAGGGCAACAGTGAGCCTATTCTGAGTTCTGTGAGTTCTCTTCTCCTGAAGACTATGAAGTTTTGCTCTGAGCATGGCTGTGGTGGGTACTGGCAGGGCTGTGCTCTTTGGTGTATCCTCTGAACTGATTGGGTATGGCCAGCACTGGTCTGCATGCTAGATAGCTGTGTAGTACTAGGGCACAGCTAAAAAGGTCTGCCTTCCTGGGGCTTCTGACTCTTCTACCTCAAAGTGCTGTGCTTGGTGCCGTCTGCTTGAGCATCTAAGCAGCAGTAGTCTATGGCCCCTACCCATGATCTCAAAGCCCTGTTTCATCCCCTGCTGAAAGGGCTGCAACAGCAGATACTGGAGAATGAACAGGATTTAAATAACTTGTGGCTGGCTGTGCCACCTGTCTCTGTATAATCCCAGACTCTTCCTGGAATCCCCACTATATGTTTGCTTCTGCATTTAACTGCCTCTTGGAAGAGGCCACTGCGGTATTTAGAAAACACTAAAGCTAGCTTGCTAGGTCTAGTCCAACTCTGGCAAAATGAGAAGGGATGTGCTCACCAGGTAGATCTGACTCTTTGTGAGGCTTTTAAACAGTCATGTCTGGTAGAGCTTGGATTAAAGAAACATGCCTTGGTTGCGTAGATAAGTGATGCAGCTGTAACCCTTGCACCTCTCTGCCCTGCCATGGCTATAACCAGCAAGGAGGAAGCAAGCAAGAGCCTCCAAATAGTGTTCATCCTTTCAGGGTCAGGCATGCTGATTTCAGTACTGTTTGGGGCTGACTGCAACCCAAAGCTTTTGAGATGGATACAATGAGATCCCATCAATTAAGGAAAGCAAGACCTAAGGAAACTGCTATTTATGTACACAAACTAAGCAAACAAACCAATCAAACGTTTTAATAAGCAGAACCTCAGCAAAAAAAGTCAGGCATTATCTTTGGCTTATAACACAGGTCACCAAAGAGTACTGCCTAATGTCTAGCAGATTTGGGGACAAAGGGCAAGTCAAGTCCATTTCTGGATACAGAGCCAATTGATGGAAACTAGGATTCACTGGTCTTTGAATTACAGTTATTAGGTATATTCTAGGTCAGACTGGCATTTCCTGGCAGTGTAGGAGCTCTGTCTCAAAGAAGGGTGTTGTCTTTACAGCTCAGCATAGGTTGCCACAATTAATATTCTCACTGTGTGGTTTATATCCCACCTAAAAGACACTGGAGCAGAAAGCAAACTGCTCTTGGAAAAGCATCATCATCTGTTTGTAGTACAGAGCTGCTGGAAGCTTGTGCAGGTTAAAATGTCTTTAGGGATCAGGCTTCACCCAGGCAAACTAGAATTGATAATACTCACTTCAGGGATCAAGTTCCTCCTATAAGCATGAGGAGCTGTCTCCTTAGCTTACAGCCTTTCGTGTCAGTGGTGAAGGCACCCTGTTGCTTCTCTGTTCCTGCAGCTTTGATTTTAGGATAAGTTTGAGCTAGGCTTTTTGCACTCTTCCCAGTATGTCACTTTCTTCTCCTGGTTTCTCCACTGGGCATGTGGGTGGTAATCCAGCAAAATATGAGTTCAAGCTTCAGGGTAAGCATGTGAATGTGTTTTTCTTTACAGTAGCTGCTGTAGTGCTTAAGGTTTGTGTCATTGTCTGATATAACACTAATGTGATAAATAACTTCACACCTAAGAGCTGGTCTTCCCCTCTGTAGCACTTAAATTAGTTTAATTAGGATTGCCCTCTGCTTTTGCTATTCTTTCACTTTTTTCCTTTCTGTTCCATTTCTCACTTTTAACTGGATTTCACATCTGTTTTTTCTATATTTTTTCATGCTCTCTGCCAAGAGGAACTCATGCTCAGGACTAGTCAAGTCAAGTGGCTGTCTGAGTGGTGCTGGGATCAAGTAGCACTTATCTGACTTGCATTTCGACCATCTTAGAGTTTCAGCTTGGATTATCACAAAGACCTGATTACCTGAAGCTATACTGTAACAACTAATACACTGCTTGTAATGGCCTTGGCTTTGTAGGTTTTGGTGCATTTGGTGTATTCTAACACTCTGGAAAGCATAGCATTAAAATGAACAGATTAAATACAGGAAGGTGGAGAAAGTGTTGGAGCTGGATATGGAATAGGGAACTTCCTTGCTCCTTGTTTTCCAAGGAGTCTTTTACCTACTTCCCCTTTACCTCAGGGAAGCTGTAACAGTTGGGCACAAGCTTAGGATTTTGGAGGGTGCCAGCTGGTCCTGAATAACTCTCAGTGGGCATCTCACAGAACTGCAGGCTCTGAGGGCAGAGCTCAGGTCTCTGGAAATGGCTTTTACATGGCAGGCATATGGTAAAGAAATTGCCTCTTGGGTTTTGGGCCTCTGCAGAGGTCAGTCTGCTGCTTTTGCTTGTAACAGCAGACAAAGAATATGAATGTTACTTAGCTCTAGTGGCTGTTGAGTAGTGATGAGCTAATACCTTTTTACTGCAGGAAATAGAAGTAGGCAAATAGGTGATAGGATTTAAGATAAATAGTCCATCCTCTGCAACCATTCTAGCACACAGCTCTAAAGCGGGCAGCCTGCCTGCTGCTGCCACAGGTGATCTACCAGTATGACTTTCCTGGCTGAAAAGTCTTTTTGTGTGTGTGTGTGTAAAGCCTGCTGAATGGATGTAATTACCTCATTAATCAAGCCAAAAAGAGGCTAGTGCTTAAACAGCTCCATTCAGCAGCTTATTTTCATATTTTCTTTTTTACACAAATGTCTTAAGCTTCTAGAAGGTTATAACAACAGGTGTCAGACTTCTGACACCTTCTTCCCTGCCCTCCTCTGTGGCCAACAAATCATGATCCGTGCAACTGAGATGACCAGCTTGTCTACTAAACTGAATAACTAAAAGTGTGTGGTTGGACTCGGCAGGTACGAGCTCTGAAAACGCTAAGCCTTTTCTGCAAGGACTGAGAATCTGGCTTCCTTGGACTTGGAGGAGTTCAGACTGCTCAGTACTGCAGACTTAAAATCTGGAGTTGAGCTGTTTGGGTCAGGTCCAACTACCATTAAAGTCAACAGAAAGACTCTTGTTAATGGATGTTAGGATTTCTTTGAGGTAGCTACCTAATGCACTGTCTTTTTTCCAACCTAGCAAGGCAAATAGCTGGGTGGGGCTTTCCAGCTATATTCTTGAAAGCTGCTTGCTGAGTGATCTTAGTGTATTTTGATATACTTCCACACTTTTGGGGGACTTTTGGTTTACAAATCGTAAGTTTTCTTGTATCTGACATGCTTTTCTGACCTGAAATTAACAGCCTGATGAATCAAAAAACTGTCAGTCTTTAAGTTCAGTATTTTAACAAAAATTTATACAAACAGATCTGTCCACAAATATTTATGAAGAGTGGTAGGAGCAACAGGAAGTTGATATTCTGTACCAACCCCTATGCTGATGCTCCAAAGGATCTTCCTCTCAGTCAATACAATGATTACCTTCTTTTCTAATTTTCTTCCATAATAATTTTTGATTCCGTAATTATAAGCAATTACAAAACTACTCCCTTGTTTTGGTACTTTGTTAGTGCTTTCTCCCTTAAGAATAATGTCTGATTAGTCTCAACATTTGATCAAAAATTGTATGTAATTAAACTGATTATGTGCTTCCTCAAAGACTGTGGCTTGCTTTGGTTTTTGTTTTACATCCCAGCTCCTAATGCACTTATATCTATCAATTATTTGGATGAGGCAAGGAAGTGACACCAGCTGATGATGTAATAGTTTGTTATTGTTTGTTTCTTATTCATAATCAGAAGGCCTGTATATCATCCTCAAGGTAATGGATGACGGATTGTGGAATATGCCTTGTATTTTACCCATACCTGTATCATTCATTAAAAGCTTCTAGTCTGTTTACTCCCCTTTCTCTCATGTCCGTTCATTCTTTTTTTAGTAGCGTTAGAGGTCCTTTGCTGCTGCAGCGTCATAGCCTATTTTCTTAGAACCTGCTGTTTCAGCTTGTGCTTTTCCAAATACAGCTTATGGTACACAGACATCTTCTGAGACTGGGAGAGAGCGGTTGTATTTGCTCTATCCTGGAGAAGTCTATTCTATTGGCTAATGATGCCTGTTTTTGTGAATAGATGCTTCAGAGTTCAAAATCAGGATTATTTTTGGAACTGCTTGGCTGAGTTCTGCTTCCCATCCCCACTGATTTCAAGAGGTGCAGGGTTAAGCCCACACTGAACATGGTTGCCTGTATTCCTCCCTCTCGGTCAGAACTCAGTGCAGCTTCTTTTTGATTAAACTCTTTAACAGCCCTTAAGGTCTCAGGGCAGGGAAAGTCCCTTCTGTGGCAGTGAAGAGTTTTGATCTGGGTGCCGAGGCTGACTTCTGGACATTTTAACAATAGGTTGAGACATTAGCACCTAGATTCATGTTCAAGTTAAGTAAAAACCTGAAGCTGGCTTACATCCAGTTTTATGTAGAAGCTAGGTCCCCTGGCCCTCGGGTTAGTGCATCTGTGTCTGGGTTTTTGGATGATTGTGGCTGGGAAATGGCACTGAGCTGGTGAAATCCTACCACTGATGACTTGCTACCTCAGGTCCCTCCTGGGAACATTTGTTCTGATGCAGAAGTGCCCCATGGTGAAGTGGTGTTACGTGTGCAGCTACATGCATGACCTTGTGGCTGGCTGGTGTCCCTGCCCTCGTGAATGGAGGTTCCCTCTGGAGAAGGAGGCATGGTGCCAGTATAACAGATGGGGCAGGAGCAGCTGCAGCTGGGAGACCATGTATGATCCTCACGTGGACTAACTGTCTGCAGCAATGTCAGAATGATCACTTGGCTTTAACATGTCTGTCTCTGCTCAGGGGTGCTTCTAAGTTAACTCCTGCTGGAGGCTGGGTGCATAAAGGGGGCAGGCAGCACTGATTACGGCAGGCAGTGAGACATGCAATGCTAACTCTGGCCAGTCCTGCCGATCAGCAGGGAAAGCAGTATGTTCCTGGGGGCTGCAGGCCTGGGTAATTGTTCCAGCTTTGTCTAGTGCACTATGTGAGAGCAGCCAAGCTGTACCTTTGCTGTATCTCCTCTCAGAATCTCATCTGTCCAGATTGATCTCTCCTCCAATGAGGAGAAACCTTACCTCTGTACAAGTCATCCTGGCCCCACTGGGGAAAGGGGGTACCTGGAGGGACTGCTGTTCTCAAAGTGGATTGATCTGGTGGGGTGGGCAAGTCTTCAGTATGTGCATTCTGGACAGGAACTCTACTGAAAAACACCTGTGCAGGTGGCCCCAAAGAAGCCTGCAGAAACCACTCAGGGATAACTCTGCCTTTCCCAAATGGTGATTCACTTGTAATGACAGCAGCCAAGGGCACATTGAGGTGTTATGAGGAGCAGATCTGCACAGGATTGACTGTGCTTTGACTGTGCCGCTTTCTTACTTGTGCTATGACTCCAACTTACTCCCAGAACTTGAGCATTAGAGGAAAAGAGCTGAAAAGCCAGCCAAGCACTACAGGCACCCCTGTTTACTTAGTACAGGAGGAGAGTGGTGCTTTAGAAGCTCTCCTTCCCCTCTCAAAAGGTGTGGATGGGAAGAAGTCCAGTGGCAGCACATCTGCTTCTCTTGAGTGCTCCAGTGTTCTATTTTGTTGTGGTTTGGAGAACACCTCAGTGCATTACTGAGCTGCCATTAATGAATGTATCTTTATTTGGCACTTGTTTACCTGGAAAGGCACGGTAGATACAGATCTGACTTTCCTGAGGGCTAGAAGAGGAACAGTGATGTGATCTAACTCAAGCTAGTCCAACTAGTTTGATATTTTAATGCAGGATGCACATCTTAAAGTAGAGAACAGCAGAGGCAATATTGTATTCCTTTCCACTGATAAGTAGTTTGAAAGGTGACCTGTGAATGGGCTTAAGGGGAGAAGGATCTTCTGGATCTAGTCCCTTGGGTTTGCTGCTTTGTATTGAGGAGAGAAGCTTTCAAAGCACTGCATCTGCATTCTGCACAGAGAAGAGTTATTTTTAAGTTGACTTCTTATTTTAAGAACACAGGTCTTGTGACCTTGTGATGGAGTCATGAACTTGGGGAGAGAGACTGACATCCCAGATGTGACCCAGAAAGACCGGATAAGCTGTGACTGGAAAATGAATGTGTGGATTGGTGGGTTGGTTTTTTTTTTTTTTTTTGTTTCTGACTGGCTTGAACTCTGCTCCTACCTGCTGTTACTGGAAAGGAAGAAACGCTTAAGAGTTCTAAAGCAAAGCCAAAACTAACAGAAATGTTTCTTTGCCTTGCTCTCCAAGGGTGAGGCCTCTGAACTTCTGATTCATGTCTATCTCCATCAAGATAACTTCCAAACTGAAGAAAAGGAGGGAAAAATAAAGGAAAGCAACCTTTCTTTGCAAATAGGGGGAGCATGTCATGACTTCCTTGATATTTGCAAGGTTAAAAGGAGGGGAAGAATATTTTGGGCAGTCTCTACGCTTCAAGTATCTGAACAAGGAAAATCCTCTTTTTCCTTTTCAAGACATTGGAAAAATATATATCTTTGGGAAAGTCAGTCTTCATGTACTCCCACAGCAGAGGGAACTTTTCCCCAGCTTTTCCTGTGTAGCTGGATTACTTATGGTTGCTAGCTTTCTGGTGCATGTGCAGCTTTGAAAAAAGTATCTTGGTACATTGATCCAGTGCCTGATATTACAGATGTTGCCTCAAATTGTGTTCTTGCTAACTAGCCTGGCTGTGACTTAACAGGGTGCTTTTTTGCTCTTGCTTCTTCCTGTTGAAAGATGTTCTTGAACTTGCATGTTAAGAACTTTAATGTCCTCTCTAAGAGCTGCCTGGTTCCCAAGCTGTATTTCCTCTTCTATGCCATGCAGTTTCTGGACTTCATCAGTTCTTCTCAGTCTCTTTTCCTACCACATGATTCTGTCAGTGTTGGTCAATCCAGATGCACAGAAAAATGGACAGAGAACTAGTTACTAAAAGTCTGTTCTTTGAGCTTCGTCTGGTTGGTTTTAATCTGTAGAGTTAATAACTGGATTCCAAAAGTTTTTAAAACAACCTCCCTTCTCCCCTCTACACCCCCCACCCACCCTCAAAAAAGAAACTTTGAGGAGCTATCGAGCATTTCAGCGTATGTTTTGATTGTGTTTTGGAACATGAAGAACTAATAGGCCTTGAAAGTGCACCCCCACCCCTGCCCTGGAAAAGCACATAGGTTGACCTTGGAGATGCAGCCTTGTCATTGTAGTTTGACTTTGATAGTGGGTAAAGCCACAGCAATGGGGAGATAGGATTCTATCAGTAAATGGAAGAAATGAAAGAAGCTTGTGATTTGACCCAAAGGTCAAATCTCTATTAATTGGAATTTTTGAACAGGTCTCCTTTGTTGATTACCTATGATGAATTTGACCCAAAGCTCATCTACAGTACCTGGATATTGAGTCCTGAAATAAAATAAAACTATGTTCTACACAATGATTTCATAGTAAGTGGTTTAAGAACTGCTTGGTAAATCCTTAGAGGATTTTACATGGTGAGCAGTCATCCAATAGGGCTGTTCCTAGTTGATTTTCAGTGTCACCTGCTTGGACTAATATGACATCTCTGACTTGTGTGACATGTTAGCTTGTGGGATGGCAACAGGTTGGAAAAGGTATTGTCACTCAGAGCTGCCCGGACCATGTATTAAGATGAGATCATGTGTGCAATCTTCACTTTCCTAATCAAATTTAGGGTTGTACTTTGGGATAGGCAGCCTGATGGGTTAAAATATCTTAGACTACAAGGAACATAAAAAAAGCGCTGGGGTGTATGAAGAAACAGTAGGAGCAGAGGGAAATTGCTTCTATATTCAAGAACTTTAGTGCAGGACCCATCTGTCCTTTACTGCACCTGACCGTCTGTGTGTGCTGCTCCTAGCATGATGGATACTTTGAGCTGCTGTTTTAGTAACATAAATCATTTATAATAAAAAAAGGCACGGTACTTGTGAGGCTGGCACTGGGTTTTACCTTCCCACAATGCCAAAGTTGTAAAAAAAAAAAAAAAAAAAAAAAAAAAAAAAAAAAAAGATTTGAGAAAGGGCTACAGGAATGATTTCAAGTTTGGACAAATGCCCTTATAGGGACAAACTTAAGGAGCTCAGTCTACCTTCTTCTAGGCAAGCTAAATAGAAGTGACTTAACATGGTATGGTATGAACATGTTAATCAGGTTCTCGCTAGCAGGGGACTGCTTACTTAGTCAAGCAGTCAAGAGCAGAACAGAATCCAGTGGCTGGATGCAAAAAGCAGGAAAACAAACTAACCATAAGGTGAATGTTTTATGAGTCAGCGTAATTAATCTTGAAATAATACACCAAGGGAAGGCCTTAAGCTTAGTCTGGGCATCTCCTAAGAGATCCTGTCAGTTTGTGTAGTCAGACTGAGCCCACAGCTCAGTCTGACTTGCATGATAAAGGGAGGTTGGTTAGAGCGAGCTGAATGATCCCTTCTGCTCTAATCTGAGTGTTGTGGTCCAGTGGGTTTGTTTCAGGCCATGTGCAAAAGTGCATGCACGTATCACCTGTGGAAATCGGCCAATGCATAGGCATCAGCCAGGACTGTGCATTTTGCGTCCTGCTGCACAGATGACATCTTTATATAGCCAGGGGCTGGATGATTTATGTGCCGAATTCAGGCATGCAGCCATCCTTTAGGAACCTAATAATACATAAGCGGGCGTTTACATGGAAGCAATCTGTGTTGCATAACTCAGTAGCATCTTGTAACCGAGAAAGTGGGCACCTCAGAAGCGGGGTGCAGCTGGCAGGCGGTGCACCTTGCCCAGGTGTGCGGGAAGGGGAAGGCCAGCTGTGGGCGCGCTGGGGCTCGGTGCTCGGGGCCCTGCAGCACCTCGCGCCGGCACCTCAGCCCGGAGCCCAGCGCTGGAAAAATCCAGCGCGGCGCCCGCTTTTGGCGGCGGGGCTTGGGCGCGCCGCGGTGCGGGCCGCGGAGCCGGTGCGGAGGGCGGGGCGGGGCGCGGGCAGTGCGCGCATGCGGGCGGCGCCAGGCAGCGCGGCGGGCCGCGGAGCCACTCGCCCCCACAGCACCGCTCGGCCAGGGACAGCTCCCGCGCAGGTAAAGCCTTCCGCGGCCGCGCCCCGGCCCCTCCGCGCTGCCCTCCGCGGGCGGGCTCCGCTTCTCCCGCGGTGTCCTTCGGGGCTGGGCTGCAGCTCCGAGGCTTGAGACAATCCCGTCCCTACAGGAGGAGGAGGAGGGGGTGAGAGCCGGCGGCTCCGGCGAGCTCTCCCAGCCGGGCTCGCGGATTTTTGCTGGTGAGAGCAGCTGAGGAGGGAGCGCATCTCCCTGCAACTTCCCTGCAACTTCCCGGCGCTCGCGAGGGTCTGCAATGGAAGGCAAAGGTGGGTGGCCCGGCTCCGGCAGGGGTGCGGGCGGTGGGGCGCTCGGGCCAGTTGGTAACAAAAGGACTGCAGTGCTCGGGCTCTGTGCATTGTACCGGGCTGGGAGCAGCCTTGCGATGATGTGCCGTGTACATTGCAGCACCGGGAGGGAAGTGGAATTGGGCAAGGCGATTCCTTTTCAACTCCCACAGCTTAGCTGACAGAGGTTAATATTCAGTCAGTTGCGTAGTGGAGCGTGGTGAGGATTTTGTTCGTTTGTTTGTTTATTTTAGGCAGATGTTAGTTGGTGATTTGTTTTCTTAATGCTAAGGATTTGCATAATAAATATGAGGTCTATCCCATGTTTTGTAGTCAGTCAGCAACGGGGAGGTTTTTAACAGATGAGAAGCATTTCATAATTAGAATGGTTTAAGAAAATCTCTTCCCCCCCCCCCCCCCGAAATGAGAAGAACAGGGCTATAGAGCTGTGCCCTCATTACGCTGCATATTTAACACATCAAAACATGCTTATAGATTGGAAGAAATACAATGAGTATTGTGCTGTTGAACTGCCCACCCTAGAAAGAGGGAATCATTACATATTGCCTGTCTGGCTTGTGTGTTTGCATACAGAGACACATACATCCATCTAATTCAGATGCATCTATTCCTGCTGGGCATAAAAATTTGTTCTATACGTATGTTTAGTCCTGCACACTTATTTACCTATCCACCTCTACAATTGCATCAGACATCACACATTCAACTGGTACATGAACTCAAAATCTGTAAATGTTAATTGTTAATGAAATATTGATGATAAGTCAGTCCACGCAGTGGAAAGGCTAGTTGTCATTCCCACCTAAGCCTAGCTGCTAGTTCTCCTGTATAGCAATTTTGGTAGCTATTTAATTGATAGAGATCAAGGCAGAGGGAGAATATGGAGTATATATTCTCTATGGTAGACTTGTATAACACAATACTACATACCTTTCAGGGAGCTGAGCAAGCTATATTTAAACCTTAGGTTTATTTTTGTAACTAACTTGTCAATCAGGGCTATAGTTCTCCTGTGTGGGAATATCTGATTATATGCTGATTAAGGAAGGAAGCTATTTCAATCATATGGAGGCAGCATGTCCTATAAAGTACAGTTGCTTGTGGGCAGTGATCAATAGAATTACCAGGGCTTGAGCACAGGTAAGTGCCTTGTGTGTTGTTTTTTGTTTGTTTGTTTGTTTTTTGAGAGGAGAGGGGGGAAAAAGCATCTGCAAAGACTTGATTTAGATTAAAAGCTTAAAGCAGTCACGTTAGCCATTATTTGGGAGGGAGATATTCACGCTATTTTCACAGTTAACTTGAGATGGGACACCTTTACCTTTTGTGCAGGTCCTGCTGGTATGTGTCTTAATGCAAAACGAATAGACTGTGCTTTAAAAATAACACATTATGTGCCTTGTCATGCACTATACAAGCAGGCTAGAGGCTCTCTGTGGAACTTCTGATGGGACTAATTTAACTGGAGGAGTTGTGAACAGGGAAGAAAGATAACATCTGCAATAAAATGAAAGAAAATAAAACATGTCCACCTCCCAACTACCTGGTGGCAAAAGCAGCACCTGCTAAAGGGTCATCCTATTCCCATCTTGTGCAAACAGATCTATTATGATGCAGTTGCTGAGCTGGGAATGAATGACCGACCAGCTGAACAAGGCAGCCTTTCAGGCCGCTGATACTAGCAAGTTGTGCTCCACAGCAGTCAACGTTCTAGGGCTCTTGGCTTGGATGAAAAGGTTATCAGGGAAGAGAGATAAATGCGAGAGTCACCCCAAGTTATTTTTTGCAAAAACTTGTCAGCAGCTTGCTCTTACTAGAGATTTTCCTTACTGGGGATGGAGTGGGGGAAAAAAGGCACTCTTGGTTTCATCCATGCAGAGGAAAGGGCCATTCAGAACAAACTTGGCAGAAATCAGGCTACTGGAATGGGACAGGTCTAAAGTAGAGATGACCTTAAAGGAAATGCAGAAGGAACTTTGGCATCTAAGTGGAAAAATGAGAAGACAGATCAAGCCTGCTCAGGAAGGGGATCCAATTGTGTTGTCACTGAAGTAATTTTTGAACTGCTTTAATGCTGGAGAAGCACAGAGGCCAATGGTGCACAGATCTAATACAGGAGAGGGGCTTATTTTGTATATATGCGTAGTGAGGCACAATGCAGGTTTTCTCCCCCAAAGAGAAGGCATAAACCAACCTAAACGCTTCACATATTCAGTTTTTGACTAATCCAAGATGTATTTCCAACTGCATTGCTCTAATAGATACTCGATTACCTTGTATTTTCATTCCTAAGCAAACCTCCACATTGCAAGTCCTGTATGTTCTGGTTGCGAGACTGCTGCTTATATACTGCCTGATATGCCTTATATACTGTTGCTCTGAAGTCATCCCTTGCTTTTTAAAAGCTTCCTGCTGCAGCCCCTCTTCCACCCCCTACTCCTCCATGTTCCTCTTAGAACATTTCAAACTCAGCGTTATGCAGATACCGGGGGAAGAGTGTGCTATATTAAGCAACATGAAGTCTCTGATTAAGAAAACCTACCTCCCAGCCCCTGAATTCAGCTGCCCCTGCTGACTGGTTTGGAGGTTTCTGTCTAGGATTTGCGATCCCAGGACAACTTGTTTGTCAGTGTGGCTGATGTTTTGGAAAGCCCACAATCCTGTGTAAAAAGAGGGCTAAAGACAAGTCTCTGGAGCTGTTCAGAGCAGCCATAACTGATTGTACTTGGTTAGACTCATTCATGAGAATGAAGGGGGAGATAGATGCACCCTAGATTTTGTGCGGTAAGGAGCAGGAGTGAAGACTTTAGAGTTGTTAGGACTGTTGCAGTAACAGCGCAGGCAAGAGGACCCTGGCGTGCCCTGGGGAGGAGATGGTGGTGCAGCCAATGTGCCTCCCTGTAGCTTTCTGAGATGTGTTGCTAGCGCTGCAGATTCACAGTGGCCTGAAGTCCTAGCCTAAAAGCAACGTTTGGCCTTATCTTAATTTTCAGCTTTTCTGACTAGTTCTGTTTTGCATGTTCACTATCTCCAAACCTTTTCCAACAGTGAAAAGCTTGGAAGTTCTAGCTGCTCCCAAAGCTTATTAGGCAATAGGGAAAGGAAAGACTATGGGTGAGAACTCTTTTGCCTCCACTACCTGATCCCTGTTCTCCAAATCTCGCTGCTACAGCAGTTCCTGTAGGTTGCAGCAGTAAGTGATATCACTCCAGACATCCCAGGAGCAGGGCTTTGCCAAAGCTAACAATAGTTAATGTGGAGGTTAAAGAATACTTGGTGGTTTGCCAGATTCTTCACTCACAGTCAGAAAGATGGTTATCAGGGAAAGGAACGTCACACAGTGCTGTTCAGACTTGGAGGCTGAAAAAGAAATCAGCCAAGCAAGAGTCAAGCTGCGCGCAGTATAAAACATATCCCTGGGCTTCTGGACAGAGCAGAAAGGGACTGCAGGCTAGCTTTGCTGCAGGGAGGACTCCCTTTTGTCCGAAGGTGCTGTACCCTTTTCTTTAGTAGTGAAGACACAGGGGAAAATCCCTTTCTTGTGATAAGGGAGAAAAGACATATCAGTTCAAGTCTCCACCTCACAGGCAAGCAAAAAGATCTGTCTATGTTGCATGGGAAATAAGGGCATGCTACCTGCTGGGCACTTCTGCAAGCATACAGTCAGTTCTTTGGTATTCTCCACTCCCTGGAGATCACTGCTGGATCCTGGGGGCTCTGGTGAGACTTCACTGCCTTGGGTGCAGGGCAGGCTGCTGACAGCAACTGATATATATTAGCTGGGAAATACAGTGGGACTAGTTCTTGCCAAACCATCTGCTTGTTATACTGGGAAAGCTGAGCTAAAGCAAGATGATTGGGTGCCCCAGAGACATCTGGATATGGTCTTATCATTCTGTTTTTGAGCTGTGGTCCAGTTGAAGAGAGACCCTCCATAAAGTGGGTCTCCCCTCAGGTGTAACAGCTCAGAGAGCTGGATGGTAGTAGTGTGGGCTTCTGGTCTACAGCTCTCTTCTGTTAGAAAGTCTCAGAGCAGCAGGGCTTTGAGGAGATGTCTGCAGAGGAAATCTGTATGGAGTGACTATCCCAGGCAGGCAGTGGTGCTGCCACTGTGGTACTGTGTGAATCATGTTCTCTTTCCAGGCACGAAGGCTTGGGAGCTGCCTTTTTGTTTTTGCAGGAGAGCCACAACCTTGCTGTCCACAGTCATGCAATGTCTAGGCCTTTAAATGATGTCCTATAAGACAGTATTAACATCTGGTTTACCTACCTAAGATCCCTAAGATGTAAATAAGGACATACCTACCAAGTGCTCCTCCTGGGACTGGCAAATAAGTCTAGTCTCTTTGTATCCTGCCATTTCCTGGATTTGCAAATGGCAAGGCAATTTGAACCATCCCTCCTGCTCTGAACCCTCCCTGGCCAGACCCAACATTCTTTGCACAGCTCTCTGTGCATGCTATGTTCATCCCATTTAGGGATGGGCAAAGGACAGTCAGTGTCTTTACCTTGAAGAACTTGTGATCAAAACTTAACAAGAGGGACAACAAATTTTAAGAAAGCAGATGACTTTGTGGACAAGGAGAGAGGTCTGCAAGTGGGAACATGCTGTTCTGGAAATTGCTATGCACTGTTCTCTTCACTGATAAAAGAAAAGATCTTAGTGATCCCTACAGTAGTTCGTGTCCTAAACCTATTTGGGAAGATCACGTTACAGCCTTCTGCACGATGAGTTATCCTGATGTATGCATATCTGTTAGAGTTGTGAGCCTGTACCAGGTATTGCCTACTTACAAACATTTGTTGTTTTTGAAGTAATGCAGGTTGCTTTGATAAAGACTGGGTCATGCAGAAGTCTTTAGTTTCTTCTGTATAATGGAAACCAGCCAAGTAGTGGCACAGTCATTTTTGCTATGAAATAGTCCCACCCTTTGGGAGCATCTGAACCTCGGTCAAGGCAATCAGAGCTTCTCTGAGGAGCTCATATCCAGAGGGAGTGTAGCTGGTCTGTCTACCTTTTGTAGTGATCTGTGAGAGAGGACATGTTATTGAGGCCAGAATTTCTCATACTGGCTGCTTGAAGTATGACACAAAAAAAGCATGCCTGGGGGTGTAAATAAATGGTCTGATTTTTTTGCCCCACCTTCAGCTGGGCATATCCATACAGATACCAGCTGTGTGTAGCAGGGGAACACTCTGGATGTGTGACCTTAACACCTACATTTGAAGAGAATGGAATTTGCATCCTGGAGGCTGGGTTTCTACCTTCGCTAGAGTGGGGTGCTGCAAAAATCATTTTGTTCCCATGCCTTGAACTCGATCCTACTGAAAGATGCAAGAGGAGCGTGAGGCACTAAGTTAGCATTTCATGCATATTTTTCCCTATAATGCATGTCAGAGAGCAGGTGAAGTATCTGTTCCTGTTAGACACCAGAAGTCATTAAATGCAACATAAAAAACATGTCCTCGGAGGACTCAAAGAAGGCAAGAGCTCAGGTTGCTGTGTGGGATTGGCAAGTATTCTAGCCAGCAAAGCTTGGGTAAGTGCTACCACCTAGAAGAGTTGATGACTGAGTTTGCGTTGCCTTTTATTAACCATTCATTGGTAGCTGCTAAAGTACTGTGAGTAGATATCTGTATCCTCTGGACCAGGTTTTGACTGAACCTGTCAGATGCCTGCCCCCAAGCAAATGGCAAAGTGGACACAGTGTTCCTGAAAGTGGCTGTGTGCTAATAGACCTCATAATGAGAAGGAAAAGGGGAAAAGTAAATGGCTGTGCTTTTGTTCTCTTACACCTACAATCCAGCCTGTCATAAAGACAAAGGGTAAAGAGAACCCTGGTAATAGAGGCTTAACTTGTAAAAATGGGAGGAGGATTTAGTCATCTGGCTATTATTAAAATAAGCCAGAAGCAGCCAGATTCCCCCACCCTACTTCCATGAGTTACTTGAGAGCTGTGGAGGTTACCTTTAGCCTGAATGAAGTGTTGGAGTACTTTGAAATAATTTGTAATGCATTAAATTGTTCTGCCATTGTATGTCTAATGGCTGCAAGCCTAGTCTGTGGACACTTTGAGTAACAACCTGGATAAAACTGTACTCCATTACTGGTTCATTTAGAGCCCAAAAAATTAAAAAAAAAAAAGCAAAAACAACAGAAAACTTTAAATCAATTTTTCAAAAGCCTTAGCTTACCGCAAGATTTTTCTTATCTATCTGCTCTTATCGTTCCCCCTCTATCTATTCTGCTGTTCAACTCCTGTCTGTCTGAGTTGCATTTACTTCTAATGTGCCATAGAACTTGATATGCAAAAGCTAGTTATTTAGGGAGAAACTATTTTAGTCTGTGCCTTTTGACCTATAAATGAGATAACACGATTAATTTTTACAAGCAAAGCTTGGTGTTTATTAGCATGGTAAAAGGCAAATTGACAATGAAAAATATTGCTGATGGGCATAGTAATTAATGCTTTCACTCAAAGTATAAAGACTTTAATAATGCTGTTTTACTAAAATGATAGAAGAAAGAATTTACTATTTTCCTGTCAGTGATGCATGGATATTTTTTTAATAGTTCCTATATCCCAGCTTTTTCTAAGCGTTTTCTTTATACCCATCAAGAGAGTACAAGTAATCATGCTAATTTATTGCGTTTCCTCTCCCAGGTCCCAGATCTGAATGAACTTCATGATTTAATGTTTATGCAGGATACACATTGAACACTACAACTTTTTCTTCAAATTGAATTAAATAGTGTATTTACTGTGTTGTCATGTTTCAGTACAGATCTTGTTGCTTAAGATTTTTATTTGCTCAATGGAGTTCAGAGGCCTAGGAGCAGTACTGCAGTATGCATGGAGCAACATGGACGAGGACAGGCTGTGTGTGTAAAGATATGTGCTTTTAGAAGTAAGGACATTTTTAATAGCATGTGCAAAAGCAGCAGTTAGGAAAGTATGGAATAGCATTTCCAATTTGGAAAACTGTATATCTTAAATTGTGGTTCTCTGACTTTTATTTCATCTCTCTATTGACCACTGGTTTAGATTTTTTTTTAAGCTATCAGTCTTTGATAAGTAAGGTTAATTTACTGTATGTAGCTACTTGGAAGATTTCTGAAGAAAAGTCAGAAGTGCTGAATGTTTTATTAGCATAATGAAGGAAACTCTTTGCTTCTCAGTCATTGACAATGTATTATTAATGTAAAAACCTTTCCTTGAATTTAATGGCATCTCCAAAAGACTGACGAGCAAGAAGGCCCCATCAAGGGGAATGAAGCATATCTGGTCGCTGAGTCTTGAAGTCCATGCTATTTTCAACATATATTGCCATCACTGATACTACCCTCAAGTCCAACAAGCTGAAGGTATTGGTAGGATGGATGTGCTCAAGTGCTGTGATAGTCTCTCAGACAGCGGTTGGACTAGACGTTCTGATGTCTCCTCCAGCCAGCGCTGGGCTGTCTCTGATGTGATCCTCTCTGAAGAGGTGGAACTCTGAAGCAGGTTCTGAGCTGTGAGTCTTACCTCTTCCTCCTGCCTTTTGCATGCTGGTTTGCACCCCCTTCTCATGGGTGTTTGTCATGGTTTGGGGCACTGAAGAGCTGGATCCGGATGCTGTAACTGGAATTCCACTGTGATTTTTAGTCAGGAAAAAATGCAGATGGCTGTGCGGTTTGAAAGATCAATCTTGTATGAAATTCAGCAGTGAAGTAAACTTCTACCTTAAAGGACAGGCCTCAGAGCTTCATACTGTACTGATGTGCAATCCTGAAAGCATATTTGGGGAGAGAGCTTTAGTATAAAACTTACCTAAACTTTGGCTAAGAATATCCTTCAGCAATGGCTTTAAAACACTAAGAAACAAACAGAAACCCTCAAATACCCCCAGATGGCCAGAATTACTCAGTTTCATTGTAGAGGTGATCTTATTTTGAGATTTGGCTTATTTTTTTTCAAAAATTTCAGCTAAGGATATCCAATATGAATTCATTCTTTACTTGAGAATTCTTGCGCATGATTTACTTACTACAGTGTGAAAGCATCCATTTCACTGATGCTTTAGAATAATCCCAAAGAAATTCAACTTTTCAAAATGTAAGTGGCTCCAACATACTGTAAAATAGAAGGAAACAGCTGTAATGCCAATGAAGTGGGGAGAGGGGAAAGCAGAGTCCAGCAGCTCCTAGGATATGGAGGAAAAAAAATCACATATGCATCTATAAAGGTTTGGATTTCCTAATTTGATACTAACAAACCATTGCAGTGTAATAACTGGGTTGACAACAGAATAAGCTTCCTCAGCAAGACCTGCTTTCTCAGCACTTCCAGCATATTTGATCTCTTTGAAGGTGGAAGTTGAACTTTTTGGATATTTTCTACCCCCTGAAATTCATAGTTCTTGTTATCTGTCAGTGCTCCTGGTATTCTAGTATCGCCTATTAACTGATGCCCTACACTTTCAAATAATGGCATTGATGAAGTCAGCTGTTAATTTTTACACTTTTTATTCACATCAATGTGTCCCAGTGGAAAAATTATATACTGTAAATTGTAGCCATTTGGTTTCCATCTGAGCAAGTGAAGGAAAAATTGGTGAAGACGTTTGAAAATTACTGTCCTGAATCTCTTCTTCCAGTCAATATCTGGAATAAAGCCCATGAAGCTACTCTATGCATATACTTATATAAGTGTAAATCTAATTTGGTCAGTAGGCAAAATCCAATTACCTGATTGAAAACACAATGGAAATAATATGTGCTTGTATGGTAACAGACATACTTAAATGTCTTTAGGCCTCATTTGTTAACTACTTAAGTTTAAATGAGAAGACATTTTACCTTACTGCAAAAAAAAGCTTAAAAAAAAAAAATTTCAGACAGTTGTGATCTATTTTGTTTTTGATATGCATGCTTTGTCTCCTTGTATACAACTTTGAAAGCAGATAGTTTGCTTTATTGGTACAAACTATGTAGGTTTTTAGGCCTTTGTATTAATAACTGAAGATCACTATAAAATATCTTCGGAAGTCAGAATATCCACTCCATCGTCAAAATGACTGTTAAGTGCATGTATAACCAGTTGGTCTGAGATGAGACCAGATACTTTTTACGTGCCTATTTTATTTGTATGATTCATCTCAATAGCTTGAGTTTCAGGCTTTCCTTCCTAAATGATATTTATAGTGCATCTTTCCAAAAAACTGTGCAACATCCAAGAATAGCAAGAGTTGTATGAAATTTAGGGTTGAATTTTCTACCTCCTTTGATTAAAAGGTTCCCAGAAATAGTGAAGATGTGCCTGACTGCTGAATATATTCCGTGCTGAAGCAATGCTAGCATGCAGTCATAGGCAATAGGGGAAGATTGAGAAAGACGACAATGTATTTAAAATCTTAATTTTCATATAGTAAGAAAATACTAGTTTTGATTAAAATCTTCCTTTCTGTGGCACACCCTAAGGGTGGTGACGGCAGAACTGAGTGCAGAATTTAGTCTTATATTTTACTGTCTGTGAAATGGAGAGCAGGGTATTGGAGCTGATGCTGAGTTTTGCATAAACAGGGATCTTCCAGTGCAGGCAATGCTTTCTGTGCTGTGCAAATCATTCAAATGGTGGGAATTTTTAGATTGGTCTGTTCAGTACATACTTTTGTATATACACGCAGTGCCTCTTTTATTTAAAGGTTTTTGGGAACAGTGAGTCTGGAAGAGAGTGTTGGATGAATCTCACAGCTCCATAAAAGCTGGTGTCACCACCACTGAAATGAGTTTATACTCACGTGGAGCATGAATTCATGCTGAGTAATCTCAAAGGCAAGGCTAGCGTTCAGATACTTACTGCTCTTGTCCATCTGAAGTCACCTTTAATGCCCAGAAATTACATTGCCATTTGGTCATCCAAAACAAATTATGTCCTTAATGCAGTGTTCTGTCTCCGAAGTGATTGTGGTGGACTGTGAGCTCGGAGAACGTTAGTAAGGACCATGTCAGTTCCACTTCTGTGATTCCATTGGAGTTTTATATCCAATTCTACGAGTTGGATGTGTGCTTGACATATGAGGTGTGTTCAGTGCTTTACTCTTCCCTCTTACCCTCAGTGACCTGATGTGTGAATTTATTGTCTCCTGCAGTTGCTGCTTTTGGGCAGCCCTCCTTAAGTTAAGGAGCTTCTTTCTGTTCAGGGAGAGGATTAGTCAATGGTCTAGCGAGAGATAAGGTATGATGTTTCTGGGCTCTTCACCTACCTGTCAGGAACACTGACATATCTGCCTCTTATTCCCATCCTGTTTGCAAGGGAGCACCCTAAAAATCAGTTTTTCCAATTTGCAATAAAACCCATTTTGGGAATTTTTTGCTGAATTGGTTTGAACTCAGTATTTTTCTCGCCTTTCTGGCCAGTCAAAAGCTTCCTGGACTCTTCACTTACTGATGGGTCCTGCCTTGGAGGCAATAAAAGCCTGCCAAAGTCTGAGGTAATATGAACAAAGCAATTCAGATTAGAGACTCATGTTTTTCAGCTGAACTTGCACTCTGTCCTGTCCTTGTAAGGAGAATAGGCACTTCTTTCTGAACTCACAGAGGCACTATGGATTTAAGTGAGGCTTTTAAGGTCTTCCCAGGTGAGGAGATATGTATAGGCTGAAAAGGCATATCATTAGAGAAATGATATAAGAACTAAAAATAATCAACTTTGTAGCTCTTCTATCTGTTAAAGTATGGTCGTTAAATTGATGGGAGAAACAATTGTTTCCAGCTCCATATTTTAACTCCTTTCTTATTAGTATAAGAGGACAGTGCCATGCGATGTTGTCAGAAATCAAATGCCCCATAGAGAAATCCGTATATTTTTCCACTTCAAAAAATACTGTCGCTCAGCTAAAGCAACATGCTTGGAGCCTTTTTTAATTTACTTCCTTTTTTAAATTTGAAGAACAAAACCCATTTTCAAACAGGACAATAATGCTTCACTAAAAAGGTGTATAAAGGTTTTCCATTGAGTTCAATGTAACTGGTTATGAAATTATGACTGTTTTAGTTCACTGTATCTGGCATTCCCATGAAAAAGGTTTCAGCTATAAATGTTCTACCCATTCTTCGTCAGTGGTTATTATCTCGAATAACTAACAAAGCCATGTGGAATTCTTCAGCTCTGAAGAGAGCTGATTTGGCCCCAACAGGATGGGTTATCTTGTAGCTTTACTAATAAAGCACTACTTAAAACAGAAGTTGAATTTTCTTGGGCTTGGAAACTGCAAGGTTGCATGTCCCAGAATAGCCACTGTTAACATTAATAGCTGTGAACTCAGTATATTTATACTGATGCTGCCGGGTACCAGAAATAGTGATCAAGGTGGCTACCAGCCAATGGCTGCTAAATGCTCCAAGTCTAATGAACTGACAGGCCTTGTATCCTTTTTTGAGGGAAAAAAAGCAATCAAATTGTCTGTAATTATGATACCAGATGATGATTGAGCAATCCAGAAAGAGCAAAGCATGGGCAGTAAACTTACTCGTTGATTATAAGACAAACCTGGATGGCTCTGGTATATATTACCCCTGGAGACTGGATACTTCCTTCTCCTTGAAAGATATATTGCACTGTCCATTCTGTTCCTGAAGGGTCTAGTTAACAGCTATAGGAGACAATAAATCAGTTCTTGCTCCTCCAGTAAAGGACCCCTTGGCTCTCAGCTCAGCCCATGCTGGCAAAAAAGTGTGGGAATGAAGAGCTGGGTTTTCACACAGCTGTGCCAAGTCCAAGATGCCAGCATGAAAATCACCAGGATTCAGCCCTGAATCTCTATACAGTGGGAGAATGGCTGCAAAACCTCTGATTAATTGAAGTCACTGTGCATGGGGACTGGCTCTGTACTCTCCATGCCAAGTTAAATGGGAAACTGGCTGTTGCGTTGGCAAGTATGTGCTGATTATGTGCACGCCCTGGGGCTGGGAGATATCTGTCTTGCCTTATTTAAGAGGGCAGGAATTGTTAGAAGTGCAATATTTGTTTGTTTATAGTGTCTTACCCTATTTACCTGAGACCTTGCTTGGGTAACATTTGCACCTTGGAAGGGGTTGGTTCCAGATCTGGATTTTGTGCTGTCGAGCAGAGAGCTTTGGGTCTTTGGGAAGGAGGTTGTGTAGCTGATGTGGAAGTGGAAGGTACAGAGCAACAGGACTCCTGGGTTAAATCGCATCTTTGAATTTTCACATTTTTGTGGAGATTGCTTTTAACCCCTCTCTGTGCTGCTGACGGGTGGTACAAAGATCAGTAAGGTAACAGAGCATGCTCTGGGAGTGCAAATGGCCATATTCGTATTGAATCAGATTCTCAGGAGAGTGGAAGCTAGCTAATAGATTCAGAAGCCAGCTTGCTCTTGCACCTGAGAATGAGATGAGAAATATCCGGAGGTGACTAACACAGTGCAGGTATGAAATAAGGATTGAATCCTGACCTGGGCATATGTTTAGAAATGGAACTGTTGTGAGAAATAAGTGATTTGCTAATATTGGGACCCTGATATCTTGTTTTTTCCTGCTGATCCTAGAGATTTTGAGCCATGTTACCACTAAAAGATCTGTTTACCTCTAGCCTGCTGACGTTTTTAGCTCCTCCTGCCTCCTTGTTCTGATGGCTCAAAGAACTGGAAGGCTTGCATCCCAAGCTAGCTGCCATCATGACTAGCAGAGTCAAAGTTTACTGGTTATCTAATCTTTGGATGATGGATCCTAAATGATTTTTTTTTCTCACTTCTGCAACAAATTGAGAGCACCAGTGTTTAACAGAGGGTAAAAGCGTAGTGTCAGACCTTGAGATACATGAGTTAGTGCTGCAGCATCTTAAATGCTACCTGGTGGTCAGACACTGTAGAACAGTCAAAACCCACCTGATCTCTCTGGCAAGATAGAAGACAAGGACATTAGGCCCTGTTCTGCCTCCTTAAAAGGACTGTTGTTGTGGCATGTTGCCTTGTTCTCTGTATGTGCCTCAGACAAGAACCCTAATTTTCTTACTAGAAAAGATGGTAATGCAGAAAGCACTGGAAATACTAAGGATCTGAGACCTGTCTCTAAAGCAATGTTTTGTATCCTATCCACAAACTTCTGTTTGAGTTCTGAGTTAGTTTCTTATCAGAAACAAGGCTAAATAGACCTAAGTAAAACTCCATATAATTGTTACTTTTTCTTTTACTACAATTGCTAATCATCTGGTATTTCATAAACTTTTTCTCCTCTTGCGCTGTCAACTGGAATACCTTTTCTACAATGTTGTATTCATTAGAATGGCAAAAGACTGGGATACCAAATCTACTTTATAGTTGGTTTGCTGCAAGACCTGGCAGATGGAGATTACCTTGAATGGTAAATGAAGCTACATGTGTATGTGATCTAACGCCAGTGTGCATCACTACCCAGTTTAGATTTTATATCGCATGTATAATGCGTTTATAAGTTACAATTGAAGAACTTATTCATTTATTTGTATCATTTTGCAGGATACAATAGGCTTCAGTCTTGGGGAAAAAAAAACAAGCAAACAAACCCATTTCCTAATATTTTTCCTCCTGATAAGGTCAGATGCATGTGTACTTTCTGGTGGCATCTAAACCCTTTAGTTTAAGAAACTTTTCATATATATAAAATACTTTATTTTTAAATATCAGAGCATCTTTACAAAACTATAAAAATGTTATTCCCAAAGTTGAGTCATATTGTATAATGTACGTTATTATATAAAATTATTACAGTAACCTTTTTTCGAGGTTTAAAACAATGCAGGTAGTCTGCAGTAATAATCTGTAAAATTTCCATGCACGGAGTAAGTCTCATCTTTCATGCAGAAAAAATCTTCAGAGATAAATATTTGCAGTGACAGCAGTGGCAACATGCAGAAATACTGTTAAAGAATATTTTTATTTGTATAGTTGTTCCTATTCTGTCCTTTATGGATCTTCACTCAGTGAAAATAGGGGTGTGTGCAAATATGTATGCCTCTGCCAGTTGGCTGATTTTAATCACCTTTGGTGGGGAGGGTTGTTCAGTCATTTTAAATGAGAGGGTTTAGAGGAAGTGTACTGCTTCAGTGTTTCTGGGGTGTCTCCCAGGTACTAGTTTATTTGGTTTTTGTGGATGACAGGTGCATTCATGAATGTGTGTTGCAGAGACTGAGTTTGCCTTATCTGGCCCCTTTGAGGGCAGATTGCTAGTGTCTTTATTTTGTTCTGTGAAGAGAGGAGGTCTGGCTGAACCACAACAAGTCAGCAGCTTTTCACTTCTCAGAAGTGTATTTGAAATGTTTCCCTGGTGAAAGGGGACTCAATGGCTCTAGCCCCAGATTCCTTTCTTTGGCTAGCCCTCAGTAGCAGAATATGCTTTTGTAATTATATCTGACCTTGACCCATCCTTTCGCTGTAGTTGTTGTTAAACTGAGGGTCAAAGTAACTATATCCTACTGGTGTCTCAAGCTGAACAAGTGAGAGGACGCCCTAATAGCGTGGGTGTATCCGTACTGGTGTTTAAGTGCCTGGTTGGGATGAAATACTTGGGTAAAAATGTATGTTTACCACTGAGAAACAAGAGTCCAAGTAGATAAGCATCTGTATTAGTGGGTGCTCTTTTCACTTTTCTCTTGTCATGCTCCCTTTGTTTTCTGTCGTGATATCTGTTCTGCTCCTGCCCCTGTTGAAATCGGTAGAACTGGCACATCTCTGAAGTCAACTCATAAACTCTTATGTGTTCGTAACAATATACTTGTTATTCACACTAAGGAAACATATCTGCGATGTTTTGCAGCTTATATTATCTGCCTGTATTGGCTGTTTCACCAATACAAGGTGGAGCCCCTTGAAAAATGGAAGTCACTTTCTGAAGATGATCCATTTCATTCCTTTGCAAAGCCCAGCCAGGAGCCGCTAGTGTCAGCTCCTTGTGTCGTGCAAGTGCCTTTAGAGTAAGGTGGCTAAATTTGCTATGTATTCAGTCCTAGCAAATATTAGACTACTTAGGCAAAGCCTCTCAGGGCCAGTATAGGCTCAAATAACTTTTGGAAGGTCCATCTCATGGGAAGTTCAAGTGTTTCAATGTTAGCTTTTGTCCAGACTAAGGGGAGGAAAAAAAAAAATGGAATGGAAAATTTGTGGGAGAGGAAAGAAATCAGTTCAATAATGCTCAGTTGTTTTGTTTTGCTATTTCTGCTCAAAACCAGCTCAACATATCTTAAATGTGTTCAGGCGATGCATGTTTATAAGAATTTTTCTTCCCCCCCCCCCCCCCCCCCAAAAAAAAAAAAAAAAAGAACCACAGCGCTTAACACAGCTGATTTCAGTATTTTCTCCAAATGGCACAAGGCCTTAGAAGCCTAGGACTGCCTAGGCTAGCCAGCTGCCTAGGTCTGGCTGCTGGCTTCCCTTCTTTCCCCCATCAGCTGCCTGCCTGGTGAAACTTGAACATTTGTAATGTACAGCACTAAGCTGTTGCACAGTTCTTTGCATTCATGGATACTAGTGCTTCAAAAAGGATTCTAGTAACATTATCTGTGCTACAAGGAGGAAGAAGAGGCACTGAGCAGAAGCAACTTGCTCAAGGTCACCATCTAAACTGCTAGAAAAACAGAGGTATTCTGACAAAGTTAGCAATAAAACACCTTTTCCATGATGCTCCAGGCTAGTACATCAGAAAATTCACATATACTTAAAGAAACACAGGGACACTGTGTATTGCCTAGTGGAAGATGTATTTCTGCAGGGACCTTCCTTCATGAAAGAGAAGGGAGGCCTGAGCCACAAGTTGCAGTGTGTTAGTAGGGGAAGGCAGCTGAATTAAAATTCCACCTTCCCCTAATGTTTTGGGTCAGTTCAGCATGGCAGGACATTCTGACTTAATTGGCCTTGTATCTAATGCTTCACTGTCCTTGCCTTGTTGAGAATGTATCTGTTGAAAATTAAGCTTTCCTGTGCAATGAAAAAAAATCTAAGACAATTCTCAATGGTGGTAATGAAGGAAGCCTGGGGGCTTGTTGAGGACGGCTCTGTGGACCTGGTTCATCAGCAGATGACTTCTGCCTCAGAGAATATATTACTACCCTCCTTTGGCATAGAGGAATAGTTGGAAGGTCAGCTTGAACCAGCGGTAAGGTGCCACAGTGTTCATGCCTGTTTCTAGCACTTACTAATCTTGGGCTTTGAAGAGCTTAATTGTTTCCCAATACCAGACCCAAGCACGTAACTATTTCTGTACACAGGGATATTAGAGGTTGCAGTTCTCTCCTTAAAATAAGATTTTTTTTTTTTTGCAGAGTTAAGTGAAAGCTAGGTCTCCTAATAGTGTGCTTTCTTCTTTCTACATCTGTCCATCTGCCAGTGTCCTAACTCTCCTCACTAGAGTACTGTGGACCTTATAAACGCAGGTTCAATGCCCTACCTCAAAAGCTGTTTGACTGCTTACAACCATCAGCACACCCTGAAGGGGAGTAACACTGACACAGAACTGGTGTGTGAGGAGGATGGAGCACTGCCTTTGTTCTGGGTGGCAAAGATGGGGACTGTGCTCTCCTGACTTCTGCTCATAAAGGCAGAGCCAAATCTTCAAAGCCAGCCTTTGAATTCCAACTTGAAAAAAGAAAAAAAAAAAAACTGCTGGTAAATCAGGGAGTCCAGAGGAACAGTTATGTAACTCATACTCAACTGTATTTTTCCCAGAGATGGGTGTGTATGCTGTTTGGTTTAGAGGTGTTCTTTAGGATGTGTTTTTTCAGTAGGCAGGACGTGAGATCCCAAGGGTTTAATAGAAATGTAAGCACACAGAAGTACTTTCATGTAGGTGACACTGTCCATTATGGAAAAGGATACTTAAGAGGATGTACTACTTCTGTGTATCCTACGTGTATAAGGATATAATTTATAAAAGGGTACTCCTGCTTTCCTGGTCTCCCAGCTTCTTATGAAGCCTAACAATTTAGTCATTTGTTGGAAAGCCTATACTTTCTCCATTCAAAAAGTAATGGATACATCAGAGGGTTTTTGGGGTTTTGTTTTTACTTTAAATTCAAACTATTTGCTTTCAGTGGGTCAGTGTTTCGTGACTGGAAGATGAATATTTTTCAAAGATCCATGCTTAGCGTTTACAATACGAATTACTGTCTAATCTCCCATCAGATAGTATTGAAAAGCAACAAACAAATGCCCTTCTTAACATTTGAAAGTTAAGGACTGTTTTATAGTGCATATTTTCTTTGAAAAGCAGTATATGCCAGAAATGATTTGGTAAATTTTGTGTAAATCTGTCCTGCTGGCTAGTTATCTTCAAGCAAGGCACTCAGGTGACAGGCTGCTTTTCATACAAGTCTAAAAACCTGACTGAGGATTAAATTCCACCTGGACACTGATCAGAAGCCAAGGTGGACACGGGAATGTTATTGTAGTGTATCCCCTGCATGAACCATTGCTCCGCAGATTAGCAGGACCTGGATACTTTCCTTGTGGCTGCATCTTAAAAGCAAAAGGCAGTGCTCTACTTCCCAAGTATGGACTGTGGCACTTGCTCTCCAAGGGCAGATGAAGACAGACGGTTTTATCCTGGGCTACAAACTGAACTACCTGAATCAGTGCAGAGCTGCAAGATGATCCCAGTGTTGTAGAACTAGTCATACATATGCCATGCTCCCAGAGCTGGTGTGATCTTACTTTAGGCTTGTACCTGCCTTCTTCCAGCCTAGAGTCCTGTGAAACTGTGATCCGCACTTTGCTGCGTAGATATGTTGCACTATGAATGCTCTGCCGTTGCTCGTGGGAGCTATCCAGTACCTGGTTATGATCCTTGCTGGCAGAAGTGAGTGAGGGGTGTGCAGATGGAGACCTGGATGCTTGCTGGCTTTTGGAATTGTTTAGCTCTTGGCTGGGTGACACCTGGATCCAAGGCCTTGCTGTGGAGAGTTTGGCTCCTCCTAGATCTGCAGTCACAGTAGGATGTACCTTGGCTGCTGTACAGAGCAGTCAGAGAACACCTAGTGAGAAATAGTGTTGGCTCTGTGGTATGTGCTCCTATCCAGTAGACTCTTGCTCCCATTGTTCTCTTGCCCCATGCCAGCACTATTTCTAGTGAACTACTTAGCGATGGACTTAACCTCCTGTCCCAATGTAAGTAGAAAACAGAAAAGAGGATGCCAGCACTCCCAACCAATGGTCACCAGCATTGCAGATCAGCTTACTTTTGCATTTCAAACCTTGTGCTTATTTTGGAATCTGCTTATAGTTTTCCAGGCCAGTTCTGAAGCTTAACATCAGTTGCTCAGCCAGCAAGATAGGCATTAGTGAGTGTTTCTTTCATCAAGAAATCCTGACCTGTTTTACTTGGGTTTCTGGATTTTTTTTTTTTTTCCTGAACCACTTAGCAAATTATTTGGATTATATTGAGAGATAGCTGATAAATCTAGCTGTTCCCCCCTCTTAGTCTTTGGTGTATAGTTCTTTGAGGAAACAATCACGAAGACGCCAGTCTTCACCACTCATCTGTAGGCAGTCCTTGCTTGCTAGTCTGCTGGGCATCCCCCACTCCAGTGGAGGGGGATGGGAACACAGAAACTTTTGGTATCCCTATCTGGTCTAAGAAGGTTTCTCCCAACTTTATCAATCTGTGGAAACAACTTGGCTTATTCTGGAATAGCCAAAGCCCTTTGGATGTCCCAGAGGCACTTGAAAGTTATTGATCAAAACCAAGCAGAATTGAGGGTTGCAACCAACGGGAGAAGGAATATTTCCTTCTAATGTGTAAGAGAACCTGCAAAGCAGCAGTGCTCATAAGGTCTCTGTGTGGGAGGCTTTCTTTCCCTCTGCTGAGAAGCAAAGAAACCTGAGCAGATGCAGCTGAATGTCCTGGGGAGATTCCAGAGGGCTTTTGCTAAAATGCACTTGGATTTCAGTGCACAATGAGGGAGTCAAGGTTAAGTTGCAAGGGATGGAGATGACTACATTTTTGTATTGCAAGGATTTGGGAGCAAGAAGGCTAAGCAGATCAGACTAAATGGCACACAGGTCATTACTGCTAATGGGAAGGCAGAACAAATTGAAAAACATTATTTGATGCTGTGCAGCTTGGACAGCTCACAGGCGTTACACTCAGATGCATTTGGCCAGCAATGTTCTAGCAAGGATTGTCTGGCCTTTCTTGAGGTATCTAGAGAAAGAACAGGGTCAAATCCCTACCTTGGATGTATAAGTCTTATATGCACTCCTCTCAAAACTTCGGGTAGCTTAGGGGAGCTAGGTGAGTGATGATTAAAGCCTTGAGGAAAGTGAGACTAATTCTGTTTAGGAATAACCTTTGCTAAAGCTAATATATATTTTTAGTAGAGCCTCAAATGCCTACCTCAGCAAACAGCTGGCCCTGGACCACTGATGTGCAGGTGCTGAGCTTCAGTAATTCTTTTGTGCAGGCTGGAGAGCACTTGAGTCTGCTGCAATACCCAGTAAGGTGCAACCAAACATATGACCGAAACATCGTCCTAAGGAACATGGCTCCGTGAAAGCCAATTGAAGTGCATTGAAGTTTTAATGTGCATTTGAACACTGTCTTAGCAGTGATGTGCGTATATGTGTGTGTTTTTACCCCCAGTCCCGAGATTCTCGTTTGTTCCCCAGTTGACTTAAATATGATCACCTCGGAGTAACCAAGAACAGCCAAAGCTGCCCTGAAATAGGAGAAATCTGTCCTTGTTGTTTTGGGTGCCTCTGACTATTTCTTCCCCTCAAACCTTGTTCTGTGCTTTGCTGGAAAGTCCCAGGAACTGGTATACAGCATTGTTGGTGGTGGCAGCTTGGCCCTTTTCAGGAGAAGGGAAAACAATATTTTAATTGGTTTGTTAATTGCAGATCAGGGTCAGACACTGTGGAAAAGCGATTGGCTAACTTGGATCTGATTCTGTATTGGATGAGTGTCTGTTCCAGCATCTATTAGCTGCTTGTACCCTTGTGCTAAGCAACCAGATAGTGGCTCTGGGGAGTGAAACAAGCTGTGAGGGGTGGGCAGTGTGTGCAAGCATTGCCTATTGCTAATGATGTACATGGTATCTGCTCTGGTGAGAGCTGCTGGATTTCAGTCTCAGGTGGCTGCCACTCAGGCTTTGCCAGCACAGAATTCACACATTTCCAAGGTGATGTTTAGAAGAGTGTGATTACCGCTGGTAAGTGTTGCTAGGCCTGCAAAGCTCTGACTTAACCAGCTGATGTCAGGACAGTTGATCACAGTATAGCCGTGGAGTGGAGCATAGAAGGAGGACTTAGGAATCTGATCAGCCAGGATGCAAGCCCCTGAGTCTTGTCCATCCCTGACTTGAAAGAACAACCCTCCCAAAATATGCCTGAAATCATTTTTCTGCTCTAAAAAAATAAACTTGCTTGGGAATTCACATAGTTGTGATGCTATTCCAGTACCTTCAGTAGGACTAAGGCTGTGATGCTCAGTGCCCTGGAGAGTCATTACTCCATAAATCTGATGGGACTCTTCAGTTATGTCATTTTCCAATTGTATCAGTGTCCATTGCCTCATCAGTGTTTAAGTTTGAAGCAGTGTAGGCTTTTGATGGTAGCGCATTCGACTTTCAGGACAACGTGAGAGAAAGAAACTGCATTATGCTTTGGCTGGGGGAGGGGTGGTGGGATTGTGTTTTTTGTGTATTTTTGCAGCACTGAGCCCAAACCTTCTGACTTAATGGGACAGATTTGCAAATTTACACTTGCAAATTCTGCCTTCCAAGGGTATTCAGACACAAGCTCTTTATTTATGCCCCAGAGGAGCAGCTTAGCTACCTGTATCATTTCTCTTGCAGTATAGGAAGCTGAGAATTAGTGATAGGTTGCTCTCTGCAGTAATAAATGCCTTATCCTGCAGCACTGACCCCCTTTAGGGGATAGTGGGACTAGTTCAGGTGAGCAAGGGCCAGAAACACAGCCCTGCCTTTTTGTACATGTACTTCAAATACTGTCACAGCACAAGTGCAACAGAATATGTATAAAGCACCAGCACTGTCTAAGCCCACAGATCTCCAAATTGTCGCAAGAAGCTTTTTTGTTGGTGCCTGCATGTAAAACGTTGGAGAGCAGTACTACACAGCTGCCTGTGAGTCTGGCCTTGTGTCTGCTTCTTCCTGATGGTGCTTGGTGCATTGCATTCTTCCTGAGACAGGAAGCTCAGGCGCTCATAACCATGGAAACCCTGGCTTGTCTTCCCTGATAGCTTCAGCAGTACTCAGCATCCATCTCCTCAGGAAAAGAACGACCGCAAGCTACAGGTTAGTTGCGTGCATGTTTTGAGATGCAAAAAGTAAAACCCTTGAATCCCCCCACAGCAGGCTCCTGGCCCACCAGAACGAAGCAGCAATGCTAAACTAATGCTAGATGGGATCATAAAGAAGAGGTAGGAAGTAGGAAAGAGCTACTGAAGGATGGTTCTCTCCAGGAGCAGGAGGGTGCTGGAAACCTGAATAAGAAAAAACTGCATTTTGATTGTCTTTGTGTTGGCTTAACATACTGAGCAGCTGGAGCTTTCTGTTGTGATTTTTAGCTAATACTTTTAAGAAAAACAGTCATTTTCCATTTTAAGTTAGTTCTTTAAATGGCTTATAGTAGAGAAGGAAATCTAGATCTAAGGTCCTGAGCATCAAATAATTTTTGAGATGAGGATCAGTGCCTCTTGCACTGGCAATTGTGCATGTTTCCATAGGTCTGCTCACTAAGTTATTGGAAGAATCATTAGTGATAAACGTCTGTCAAGGCTCTAAATTAGTGCTGGCAGTGTTTCCAGACCTATTAACATGGAGGGAAAAGTGTGGAGAAATGTCTTAAAATGAGCCTTAAAAATTCTGGAGGGTCTTTGTGATGATGGCTCTTTCCACTGCACTTCAGGGTGGATGTGCATCTATGTGCTGCATTTTAAACTTTCCTCTTGCTTTTTTTCCCTTGACATATTTGATTTTCAAACCTAAGTGCAGTTACAACTACAGGACTCCAGGCTTTTAGGAGAAGCACAGTGTGGTTCACCAGCGCCTCGGGCATCGTGGGAGCTGGCAAAGCTGGGCCCCTTTCCTGACATGCCAAGCTGTGCATCCCTGTTAAATGTAGGGACAGGACTGTTGCCAGCTTTGGCCCGAGTTTGGGAGATGTCTGCAGAAGTGCTTTCCCACTCCAAGGAGGTGTTTGGTGCAGTGGCATTTGTCAGAACACTCGGTAAATTGGGGGCAGAAACAAAAATAGAACCAACCTTGACCACTGGCAAATCGCTACCTCCGTGTGTCCATGTGTGAAATGGAGGTGATAGTATTTCACTGTAGATGCTTTGAGGTTTAGTTAATGTTTATGGAACACACTGAACTTTTTGGATAGGACCTGCTGCAGAGGGCGCTATATTATTATCCTCAAATGTCTCTGACGCACATTAGAAACATGAAAGCATTGGCATCTTTCCTATGGTTAAAAAAAAATAAAAATACAGAGATGTTGGGAGTGTTTGCAAGTTTGAAGCAGAATGCTTCTTTAAAAAAAAGAAAAAAGCCCATAGTATTCATTTGACAGCTACTGTTTGGAGATATCAGCTTTTGTTTTTCTTCATATTCATAAAATCCAGGGTGGAGGTTAGTGCCTGAACAATAAAAACTGCTTTGGAAATACTTCATGCCTCTGTTTAGTATAGCTGTTGACATTCTACCTCCAAACAGAGTGGAGCACCCACCAGTCTGTACGATGAGACTGAGTTTTCTGTGGACATGGCAAATATAAATCTGTCTTCTTACTGTAGCAGCCTAACAAGAGGTTTTTCATGCCAATTGCTACAACATTATAAGAAGATTGAACCAAATCAGAAAGCCTGTACTCCAGACTTGCCCTGTCAGTAGGGATTCTGGCCAGCACAGTCGTGCAAGATGTAGCCTTGTAATAATAACGATATGCTTCACAGAAGCAATTTTTAGTTTTCAAGCTTCTAGAGTGTTTGAGCAGTGAAACAAATGCTTATTTTTGGTCTGTGCAAAATCCAAGTAAAGACTTCAGGAAATGATCCTGCCTGCATGCATCCACATACATGGCAACTGCTGTTGATTATGATACTTGAAATACCTTCGATAAATCAGCCTAATCACAGCAGTATGGCAAATGGTGCCTTCTTTACTCAGAGCTAACTGACATTTACATTAACACAGATAAGTTCATAATTAATCCCTGTATCAACACTTCAGAGTTTAGATTGCAACTCAAGTAGTATTCAGTTGATCTGGCATAGGTGTGTGTGTGTGTACACACGTGTGCATGTGAAATAACGCAAGCTGGAAGTAGACACAAAGCTGATCCTTCTCAGAGTTGTGCTAGAAAATATCTATTCTTTTGAGTATCTGCCTGCACCTAGATCAAGACATGTACAATGACTTTCAGAGTTGGATCCTAAGAGTAAAGGTGAGACAATGCGATGTTCATGGGTGGAAATGTACTTGTGAGCAAATCGTCATGAGGAATTAGTACGTGATTCTTGTAGATCCATTAATTTCTTTGGAACTGCCAGAGGTGACTTTAGTTTGTAAAGGGCTATAATAGGTGCTGGTCTGAACACTGTATTCTGAACTGCGTTTTTCTGGTGACCTGTTTCTTGCCAATGCAAGTCTATTTTTGGATGAAAGGGTGAATGAGTGACTACTATTTAGGCTATGTACATGGAGTTGAGCTCAAATGATTATGAATGGAAAAGCAACAAATCATCCTACAACTGCTGAGGAGAATATCTGATGATGGCTTGCACTTGTGGTGCAAGTTCCACTTACTATTATTGATATTTTTGAACAATGAACAAGAAAGAGGTCCACAAAGAAATTAAAGGTTAAGTTCAGCAAGCTAGTCATTGAGTAAGGAATAGTTTCAGAACACCCGGGTGGTAATCTCACCTGTCCACAGATTTGCTTTGTGACCTTAGTCGAGTCTTTTCACTTTGCTATGTATTTGGTGTGCAACTTGGTGTTTTTCTGATGTACCTGTTGAGACTCTATGCACTTGGTAGCAGTTACTGTCCTTTTCTGTATGAGTCGATGACGCTTAGCGCTTTGGGTCTTGATTTGATCATTCCTTCAAGGTATTGCTGAACTGGAAATAACAAGCTAGCCTTTATGATATACAAAGGAGCTGAATGTGAACATTTAGGGAGAGTATTCCCCCCCCCCCCCTTCAGGGGAGGCATCTTTAGAGAGCCTGTTAACAGTTTGTATGTCTCTAATGTCTAGTAACAAGCTGTCTGAAGCTGAGTGAAGTCAGGGGGCAGTGGGTTGATCTTATTAATGCAGGAAAGGGAAGGAAGCATGGGAAACAACAAAGAATTGGGCAAAACCAGATACCTTGAGCTTCCAGAACTGATGGTGCAAGGCAGAAACTTCTCTACCCCAATAGCCTAAGACCTGTTAAAGATGGCTGAAGCTAATTTAAAGCATGCACGAGCAGCTCTAAGCAGCACTAGTTTGTAAAGCCTCTGCACTTAGCTCCGACAGAACTCCACGTTGCAGATGTGCTGCCTTCCTTTAATATCTTTAGAGCTGCAGCACACAATTACACTGTGGCAGCCTGGATTCTCCCTGGTGGAATATTATTGGCTCTCTTGAATTTCTGTCTTATGTCATGTTAAAGAATTATGGTAGAGTTACAAATACAAATGTGTCCCATCTGAGCCTAAAGCATGCAGATGAAGCCACGCGCAGAATGGTGCAAACCTGATGATGCCTACATTAAAGACTGAATACTGCAGATAGCTAAGCAGGTATGTAGCTGTACTTATGCAAGAGTTAGTACCGACTTTGGGTTAATATGATCAAAACCCAGCCTATTTTCTTAGGAATGTAAGATTCAGAGATATGGTGCATTGCAAAATTAAGACCTTTGGCCTATGCTATATAGTGCAGGTTAAACCAGATGACTGCAGTGGCTTTTTTTGGACTCAAGCTAAGAAGTGAATATGGGTTGACTTTTGGTATGTTGTAGATTTTCCTTCGTACCTGATAGAGGAGGGGGATTATGCTCTATGTCAACATGCTGATTAAAGGAGCATCCTTGAGCTGCCAAGAAGTCTTTAACTGGATTCCTGTTCTGGCTTTTGAAGTTGAGACTGCCTTATAATTTGAAAAGGTCCAGTGACAGACAATTTAGCTTGTGCAACATACTGGGGAGGACAGAGAAAAATGTGAAAGTGTCTCTACTTCTGCTCTTGGCTCTCAATTGCTGCTGAGTTATGATCTCAGGAGGGTCAGAAGCTGCACCTCCACCAGTCATAAGATGCCACTCATCAGCTGCTTGCTGTGGAGGCAGGGGCTCCTGCTTCCCAGCTCCCATAGCATGATGAAGTCTCTTCCTGAACAGATGCAAGAAATTATCTCTCTGAGCAGAGGAAATCAGGGAGGATCTTAACTGTAATCCTAAATTTGCCTGTTCTGAAGTTTGGCGTTTGGGTTCAGGTCCGAACATAGAGATGCTTTTTTTTAGAAGCATGTCTGAACTGTCCTGTTTTTAAAGCCACCATGTATGTCTTCTGTAAGGTCGCTTCTGTCATGTGTTACCTAGACATGAAAATGTACAACAAAGGTTGCAAGGTATGAACAGGACTTTAAGTGGTTTGGTACTATGATGCCTTATTTTTAGAGATGAAGTTTAAGATACTTTGAAAGCTATCAGACTTGATAAGTTGTTAGGCACTATTTTAAACTCAAAAGCCATATTAAAAACCTCAGTTGGAGGTAGCTTCAATCACCAATTACTTCTGGAAAGTAAGTAACGTTTCATGATGTCAGAGACTGGAAAAGGGCCTACTCCAACTTCCTCTATCGTTCCCTCCCTAAATCAAAAAAGCCGGGAGATGTCTCTTCAGTAGAAACATAAATAATTGGCCAGCTGAGGAACCTTTTCTTTAAAATAACAGATTCTTGCCTTTGCTTTCTGTGGCAGATGTCTCATTACCTGCTGGCAGTACTCCCCTTGCTTTATTCTATCCAGGATGCTTATGTTCAATATTGGAGAACCGAAACCCCATTTTCCTGTTTGAGAAGGTTCCTGCACCAGCTGAATTTATTAAAAATGGAAAAGAGGATATCAGCTTAAGGCTGTAGAGTTTTTACAGCTGGATAAAAGCTTGGGGTCAATGAATCTGAAAGTAGGTTTTTCCATGTGTTGTCAGCTTCTAGTAGCTATGTAGCAGACAACAAAACATACTCAAAACCTGGGTTTACTTGGCAATGTCTAGGTTTCTGCTTACAGCCCTCTTGCAGAAAGGAGGGTGCTTTTCAGGTTCTGTCCAGCATGGTGGCATGTGATAAGGTGGTGTAGCCTGCGCAGATCTCGAAGTCAGGAGAAAGTGGAGCGGCATCCACACTTCAACCCTGCTGATCCAGAGCTTACTGCATTTACTTGGGGTTCTTCCTTCAGGCCAGACTATACTAGGAGAGGGTGGTTTCTCCCCAAAACACAAGGAAAAGGAAGAGCTCAAATTCATCCAGCACAAATTTCCTCTTGCCTGAAGAGCTGAAGGTTATGCTGCTTTGGATGAGTGACAGGCTCACATGGGCTGACTGCAGAAGCTGAAGCCCAGGATGAGCATCCAGGGAGGATGCTCTAGTTCTGTTTCTAGTTATTTATATCTACTGGTGTTTGGGAAACATCTTTGTGGGCCTCAGCTACTATGGCACTTTAATAAGGAGACAGATAGAGACTTTTTGTGTTTTAAGCCTGAAACAATTTAAGGGCTCTAGAGACTGAAGACAGCTGCTGAGGGAAATGCAGTTTTCCTTAGCTTAAAATAACTTTGTAATGTGTTTTGACTCTCCAAGGTCTCTTTCAAGGCTCTACCCAGCTCACATCTTGACCTGTGAAGAGCAAAGCTCCTGTGAGAAAGGAAGCCCAGGAATTTCAGGGATGGCAATTTGGCACAGGCAGGGGAGAAGGAGGAAAGGGGGAAAATGCTGATAAGGGTGATGAACAGTTTCACCTTCAGGAGTGATGAACTGTGGGAGAGTTGGCTGCATTGAGGGTCTGGCACAGTTTCAGCAAACGCACGTGGGGATGGATCAGCTGAGAGAAATGACTGCATTTATTCAATGAATTTACATGAGGTGCCTGTGTTGCCAGAAAGGGCTGGGCTCCCTCCTGCTCCAAAACATTAGCAGCTCCGTGCAGGAATAGCAGGAGCAGAGTGGCAGGCGCAGCAGAGGGACTAAGCTGTGAATTTTTCAGCAGAGCCTTTCCTGTGAAGACTGCTGCATGAGGCAGCCCACACGCAGTCTGGGGTTAAGCTCCCTACTGCCATTCCTAGAGTCTGGCTGTTGATTAATCAAATTAAATTGAATTAAAAGTTAACTATAGCCAGCCTGCTGCTGGCTGTTCTATAGGTTTCTTCTGCTTCTAGCTAAGCCCCCTCTTCTCTCCTCTCCCTGGGCCCCCATCTTTGGAAATCCGCCAACAGCTTCTTGCAGGACTGTCTGATCTGAGGTATCAGCAAACTTCTGTGTAGTCAGTCACACTTTCCTTGTAGATGGTATCTAGGATGCAGAGAAGGAAGTGTTGATTTGCACTGGTAAATGTGAGGGATAGAAGAGGAGGAATAGAGCCATGCTGGAAGATAGGAGCCAATGACTGCTTTTGCAGCATGTGTGGTGTAAGACAGCTGGGTCTTGAGGTGGGACACCTCAGGGCACTGCACATGTCCTCTGGACTCCCTGGAATTATCGTGCCATCTGCAAAGCAAATGCTGCTTGCTGCAGTATTCTTCTTCCTGGCTCTGAGGAAATATCCTGACAGAAACCTGTGGTAAACAGGAGTCAAAGATATAACAGATATAACCTCTACAGCATGTTTTCTTACATTCCTTAACCCTATGGGGTTATTTTCAAGGGGGCTATCTATTAAATAGGCTGACCAGGCCTGCCACTGCACTGTTAAGGCCCCACCAGGGGCTGTGACAAATGTATCAACACAACCTATTGAGCTAGAAATAACTGGCCAGAATTGGTCCCAGCTGGGACTTCCAGCTGATGTTTTGCACCCTTAGCTTCATGAAACAAAAAGCGTGTGAAGAAAAGCCATCTCCCCAATCTTTCTAAAGGATTAAATAATGCATAATGCACAATAATGAATATTTAATTTTGAAATGGCATTCTTTTAAATAAGGATTTGATTCTTTATTTCGTGTTTGGTTATAACCATCGCCTTGCTGATGTGGTCCAGGTTCCTGCAGAATGTGATCTTGGCTGAAGCCCCACAGAGTTTGAGCTCCATTTGAATGCATGTGTCCTAGGCCCAATAGTCACATTTTGTGTGAGATACCAAGAGATGAGACACACTGTGCCTGTGATGCATTGTGGTAAATACTAGCGTTGTAGGGGAATGTTGGCAAGCCCGTGACAGAAAAGATACAGCCACTTCAGGCTTAAACTTTGTGTTGAGAGTGACAGAGCCAGTCCCCAGTGACATGCTGCAGTCCCAGCCTCGGAGCAGTGCTCCTGCTCTAGGGGTCTCATGGGATGCGCAAAGCAGCTCATGAAAAGTCTGCACTGTAAAAATCCCCAGAGTGCCCTGAATGAATTCCTGTTTTAGCTAGAAAGTTACAGCTTTGGGGGGGGGGGGAGGAATTGCCACATTTAAATCACAATGTGTGATGGAGAATCCATGACAGTCTTTACTGCTGTGGATTCAGCCTTACTGATAGTTATCACTATTATAACAATAGTGTCAATATCAGTCTTAAGTGATATTGCTAATTGTCATAAGCATGCATTATTTTGAGCTGGCATTTGTCTGCCTTTGTATTGCCTCTTTTTAGACCTTATTTGTGAGAGGGCAAAGCTCTTTGAACAAATTTCTATTCCTTACTTGCAAACATACTTGCAAAAATGTGTGATCAGATCGTCCTATTAAGCTTCCTTCTTCATTAAGTAGAACAGATGGTACTTTTGGAGCCTTTCTCTAAGCCCAACTTTGTGGTCCTTTAATCATTCTCTTGGTGGTTGTTTGCACTTTATCCAGTTTTTCAGTATCCTTCTTAAATTGCAAGCATTGGAACTCAGAATTTTGGCTCGCTGTAATTTATTGGATCATAATATGACACGTTTTTTTGTTTCACCTTGCCCCATTCTACTGTGTGTGGCAATACTGAAGTCTATACTGTATTCTTTGGTGCAGCTTATTTGGCTCTGCAGATCAGTGTCAGTCTTAACTTAGTTATTATTTAACAATATCACACTACTTATCCCATCTTCAGGCTTGATTAGTATGAGCTTCTTATCCACTCATTTAACTTAATGTTAATAACTTAAAGCTAAAGACCAGCCTGTAACCAGTTCTCAAAAGGAACGCACTGGTATACCTGTGATGGCTGTTTAGTGACCTTTGCATAGCTGATTTTCAGTATGTTAATACTTGCCATTTTTTTCCCTGATTTTAATCAAATCATCATGTAGAGTGGGATCAAATTCCATAAAAAAGTCATTTGATTTTACGCTTTTTTGCCAGTAATGTTAAGTAAAAGTTAAATAGAAAAAGGTATAAAATAATGAAGTCTTACTTTACTACCTGTTCTGCAGAAGTTCCAGTTTATACATGCTACTTTTATCATTATCCTTGGAGGTTGTTTGGATTTTCTATTTACCTTTTAAAATACTTGGCACATCAACTGATTTTGTTCCAGCCACTGTGAGTTCCATGTGCATAAGCTGTGTTTAGAATCGATACCAATAAATCCAGGATGTTCTTTTAAAACTTTGTGGTGCAATCATCCAGTCCTGCTGAACTGAGGTTCTGCTTAATTAGCTACAGTTTAAGGTTCTGTGTGGCTGATAGTACCAGTTGTATGTTCCTTACTCTGATATAGGCGTATACCACCTAGCTACTTTCTGCATATACAGAAAAGGAATGTTGAACAACTCTCGTAATTTTTTTTTGCCCTGATGCAATGTGGAAGTGATTGAAATAGCAGGGGAATAATCTCTATCTTCAAAACCCAATCTGTACAGTTCTTAATTTTATTAGCTAGTTTCACCCCTGTGCCCTTCTGTATTTCTGTATTCATGGTCCCAGCTTTTGGCTCTTTGTCATCACCTTTCACTTTCTACAGGGTAATACGTGCTTAATCCTGCCTGTGCTTCTAAGCGACTTAGTATTGGATGCAGCACTTTGGAGTTAGTGCATTGTCATCTGGATGGTGGTGTTAACATTCTGAGGGCGTTTTGGTAACAGCAATGTGGGACGTCTAGCTTTTCCGTGCTGACGTTTACTGCAGCAACACAACTATTATTCTTATCTCTTCTAGATAGATGCTTAAGGAACAAGAGTAAAAATTCAAGTTTATCTTTTTCTGAGCTATCATTGATTCAAGGACAGGAAATACTGATTTTGAGTGTCACTCCATTTCTTCTTTCCTTCACTTGTTCCTAAAGTGGTTAAATACTGGTTTTTATGTGCTGTCTGTCAGGATTCAGCACTACTCGGTTAGGTTGCTTGAATTTTCAGAAATGAGTAATCCTGATTCCTCTGTGTTAGAGTCCTACTTTTTGTGTAAACAGATAAAAGTGATTGAATCCAACAGGACACATGCAGGGAAGAAGCAAATCCTGAGGTTCACTTTTTGTTTTAGGTTCTCGTAAGTACTAAGATTTCTGCTTTTGGTTTCTGGCTAGTCCGGTCAAACCCAGAAGAGAGATTCTTTGTCTTCCCCAAGACAAAAAACCCTCTTAACAGTTGATGGTATTATTGCACAAAGTCATCTTCCTTTGTGCTCTGCATGTTTCCTGGTTGAACGCTTGTGAGCTAAGAAAAAAGATACTCTTGAACAGAAAGGAGTTCTCTTTCAGTGAATTCTTCAGATATAGCTATATGCTCTGAAGTTTTGCTATTAGTCCTTTGAGATATTTGCCAGCCAGCTTAAGAAGCCCTGAAATTTGCATCTTGTCTTGGATCTGGGAAGATGGCACTCTATCCTGTTCTCTTGCTTCCCTGAAGAACGTTTTCTCTTCCTATATAAGGTTCAAAAGCTGTCAATGTAGAAGGCTTGTGGAGATGAGCATCCATTGCAAACATGTGCCTTATGAAAACACCGTTCATAGTTAATAGCTAAAACTGAATTTTTAACATTGTTTCACGGGGGCAGAATAATGTGTTCTTCCTAAAATGAGTATGGATTGAGCTCACTTATATGCATAAGTTATTGTGGGTTGTATAATACCAAGAATCGGCTAATCCATAGCATCTACCCAAGCTCACACCCTTCGGAGGTGGAGGAACAAATGCAAAGCAATTCAGAGAAGCTCAGCCACCTTTTACTGAAAGTTGAACTGATTCAGGTTATCTTGTATTGGGCATGAGCTCAGGACATGTACGTAGGTTTTCATTGATCAGTTTGCTGGCTTCCCCTGCCTTGTCTGTTTCAGGCCTCTTCTTTGAGAAGAGAAAGAATTCATTGATGGTTTGCCTGGCACTCAATGGGATTCTTACAAGAGTCAGCTGACTTAAGAAACAAATAGAGAAAATATTTTTAAAAGGCTTCCTTTGGAAAAAAAAGTCTGACTGTTATGAATGACCTTGATATCAAAACAGACACATCCAGAAATTGCACAGCTTATAAGTTAGTCTTTCTGAACTCTCATATGTAGTCTGCATTTGAAGTAGTTCTTTTAAGGATTATTACTCTTGCCCCCCCCCCCCCCCCCCGCCCCTCTCCTTTATAACTGAAAGTTTGCACAACATCCATGCAATTTCAGTGTAGGGAATTGGCCAACATCACATCTTGAATTCTTGCTCTGCCCTGTGAATTGATGGGAATGAAGATGTATGTTGTAACACTAGGTAATAACTCTACAAGGATGGTTAATGTGGAACAGTGTTGTTCCCAGATTAAACAAGTGTTCAAAGTCGCATGAGATTTCCTATCATTTTGACCCTCCCCCCTGAATCGGGCAGAGTGGAGATAAGATGTGCTCAGTAATTATATCTATCCATTTGTTAAGCTGTTTGGAGTTGCTGAAGGTTAGCTGTAAGCCTGAATGCTTAGAAAGGCTGAAGGCTTAGAAATCTGAATTGCTTGCATGTGGCAACTGGAAAGTGTCTGTGAGGTAGTTTATTCTGTATTATTGGTATGTATACTTCCAACCTAGGGTCTACTTTAATGCAGCTTTTAATCAGTAAATCTATATGTGACATGAAATATGGCCCTTGTCAACACTGCTAGTAAGGTGCACTTGCAAGTCGGAACCCTTGAGAGTAGTTGCATATTTGGCCCAGCACGTGCTGTTCTTGCAAAAGGGAAGATGTCCTTTGGAAAATGTAGTCTTAAATTAGGGGTGGTTAAGAACTGATACTTTTAAGTTGCAGCCTAGTGCAGGTGGAAGCCACAAACAGCACTTTTGTTTCCTTTCTCTTTTGTTGCATCTCTGCTGTGAGTTTGCTTTAGCTTAATATACTCTAAATCTTCAAAGAAGTAATGGAGGAAGTAGATATAGCTTGTCTCCTAGCTTGGGATGGAAGTCTTTAATTAGAGCAATGTGGCAGGATTTCTTCTTTCCCTGAAGAGTAGCATACACAGTAGCATGCCTTTAGAATCCTTTCTTCTACTGGACAAAGAAATAGCTTCAAGCTTTAAACTTCATGTAGCAAACTCAAGACTTGAAAGATGCCTCAGATCTCATTTATTATTGAGGGTGATGCCTCTGGCGCATGATGATTATTTTGGAGATGGCTAATCTGCTCTGGAGAACATACCTTGTGTTTGCAAGCAAGTGAACATCTCTGACACCTTGTTGGCAGTGTGGTGTGAATTTGTTGTAGGGGTAAATGGATGTAGGGGTAAAAAGACCTGGATTTTTTGTCATGCTTAATGCTATGTTGAGGTCACGTTTAAGAAAACTCAGCAGGATGTTTGTTTCCTGCTGGAGCTGAGAACTGCCCCTTTGAGCAGGATGAGAGTATGAGAGTTCATGTTATATGGAGGACATGAGATGCCAGTCAGCCCCATCTGGTATGACTCTGCTGCCTACCTTTGGCAGGGAGCAGTGATGTTTTTTTGGGTTTCCAGTCTCAAAGCTGCCATATGTTTGGTGTCAGAGTTGTCCAAAGGTGAGCTCCAAAGGACTCTGTCACTGGAGCAGTGATCAACTCAGAGGACATGTTTCCTGTCAGCAAAACAGCTGACTTCAGGGGTGACACAAGCTCATAATACCCCTGAATAGAGCAGGAACCTTTGAGCATCATCAGGGCTTTCACTGCAGCCTTATACTGACTATGGCAAGGAAACTTGACTCCTGCATCCCCAATCTCTCTGCTGTATTTCTAAATCACTGATACCACCCAGTGTAGTTGGAACTGAGACCCTGGTTTGAGATTGTTCTGGAAAATGGCTCAGGAAGAAGTCAGGTGGACACCTGAGCTCCACCACAGAGCAGGACTGGGCCTTGTCTGTGGGAGGCTATGTGGTGTCAGCCAGCTTCTGTGCCCAGCCTGGGGGCTGTGCCCAGGAAGTGCTTTGTGGTTGGGTTTAATCAATGTTGTGGATCCCTGAGTCCACAGAGGTTGGTTAAACAGAAATCATCAGGTCAGGAAACCTGCATGGAAAATGGGCAGAGAATAGGAGAGTATTAGGGGCAAGTATTTTGTTTAATATGTTTACCTAGATGTCTTTTCCCTGGCTGCCTGCTGATACCTGGTAAGAGATGGGATATCAGGCTATGCAGCCCATCCTTGTGTTAAGGATGGAAAAATCGGAACAAAGTGGAGTTATTTGTGATGGTATACACTTTTTGTTAAACTCCGTGCCCCTTATGCAGTCATCATTAAAACAAATGCCATGATGCCAGCTCTATATTTTTATTTTACATAGCTCAATAACTTCATTCTTAGTGCCTCCTCCTTTTACTTAGAAAGACATTTTTGACATACAAGATGAAATATATTTTTCTCATTGTTAATAAACATCCGGTATGTTTAATGATAGGGTTATGAATCAGCGCAGCAACATGCTGAATATGATGAGGTGATTTCTAAGGTATGTAATGCTGCTGTGGGACAAGCACAAATTCCTCATGGGTATATTGTTTTCTGCGGTCCAACTCAGTGAAAATTATCTACAGAGGAATATAAAGGGAACTTTTTTGCAAGTGTCCTGTGATCAGAGAATAATGTTGGGGGGGAAAAAGATTTTGAGAATACCTGAGTCGTCATTTTTTAGAAGGTGAAAAATGATGTTGGCTAACTTATCCCCGCTAGAATTCTGCTGTTATGGAGTTAATTGTAAGGCAGATTTGTTTTCAGTGTGTGGTGTATATTTCTGTAACAGCACAAACTTGCTTTTTTGGTGAATTGGAAAGGTTTTATAGCTTAGCTACTAGAGGTGAGAAGAACCAGGCTGCACTATGAAAGAGAAGTGCTAATGTGATTTTTGGCCTGAAATGGTCCCAGATGCTGACTGTGCTCCTTGAAAATATTTAAACATTTTGAAAGTCATAGTGTTTCCAGTTTTATAATTTGGGAGGAAAGGTCAGAGTGCTCTTCTAAGGTTCCCTTTCTTTCCTTTTTTGTTAGATGTTAGAGGAATTTAAGGCTATATTTTGCTTTAATTGACAGAGGCAAATACCTCTTCCATTTTATAATAGACCTTTTCTTGTTATTTGAAGGTTTTCATTTCTTTATTTTATTCTCTAAACTAAGAATATTCTGCTCTGAACTCGATAGATGAACATAAACTGTGGAGCCTGTGTCTGGTTTTTTTCAACTTTTGCCTGAGGACAGAGTTTATTATCAACAGGGCTTTGTTCCACAGTGCCACTTTGATCCGCAGATACAAGGTAGTGATATCTAGGGCTCCCTTCCCTTGTAAAGAGCAGTTTTTCTGTTCACAGAGAAGAATCCAGAGAACTACTCGTAGTAGGGAAATAAATTCAGTGTAGAATTTCATGTCTGATTTCTTTTCAGCTGTGCAAATTGTTATCCTAGCAAAATTGAAGTGAGTATAATTCATTCTTAAAAACAATTGCTTTAATTATTTTTTGCTGTGCTGCGCTCTGCTGATGGCAAATGTGGCCGATGGGTCTTTTTTAAAACATGTATGCCCTTAAGAGCAGTTTAGAAAGGGAGAGATCTCAGCTGGAAAAAATTAATGCAATGTAAAAAAATTAGATTATTTTCTCCATCTGACCTTGCCTTTGTCTATTTAGTTATCTCAGCATTTGATGCTGAAATTTGCCCAAGCAGCTACAATTATTAGTCTGTAAAGATACAGCAGAGAACAATTATCAACTGCAAACAAATCTTTTCTGTTTTCTTTCCTTCAGTTAGAGTGCAGTATCTCAAGCATTATTATAATTGTACACGCTATTTTTTGCATTCCTAGTAACTCACTAAAACTACTTATGAAGGGTTGATTGCTGCTGATGGAGGGTTTTCCATTTTCTGGAAGAGTTGAGATCTATAGGGTATTTGCACTGTGCTGTCGTGACGTTGGGCCTGAGTTTTTTTTATGGGTGCTGGCTCTGATATGAGTGGCAACTTATCTCAAGCAGTGCAGAGGTCTGCTTAGGACTACCCAGATTTTCAGGCTGGTTTTGTAGTCTATATTGAATTTGACTGTGCTCTGGCTAACCTGCTATCCATCCCTAAGCTAGGTAGTTTAAAGCTAGCTTGGCTCACTCTGCACTGTGGTTAGAACACGAGTACAAGCAAAAGTCCTTGCTGTGGCTGTGCAGTGCTGCACATTGTGGCGACACTGAAAGATGCCAGCCTTGGTACATGCTCAGAAATGTGGGTGCCTCATCGTTACTGAGTTCAACTCATGCCCTGGAGGCTGAGTTTGGCAAATACTTAAGCATCTGCTTGATTCAGGAGCATTGACTATGAAGTGGTCCAGTTTATCTGAAGAAGAGCCACTAGAGCTCCTGTGGTTGCTGGCATACTGTGGCCAAGCTATGCTTTGGGTTCTGCATAATGTTTAGAAACAGAAATCCAGAGACATTGCTTTTATTGAGGCCGTATAAGAGCCTGCAAAGGCTAATTCCATAAGGCCCATAACAGCCAATCGCCTATGACTGTGGGCACAACTTATTGAAGATGTTGTTGCAGACAGACCTTGCAGCATACAACATGTTCTGTGGAGTCTATGCTGTTCTTGGGAACTTGACCTGAAATTGACTTTGCCTTTAGGATTTTGTAGTAGTACAGCCTGTTACAGTATGACTATCCCATTTTTGGACTTGGAATGACACTTATTTGTCTCAAATCTGATCAGTTCTGTAATTTTCTGAAAACTTGGGATTCAATTTGGACCTGAAGCCAAGTGTTCTTGAGGAAGTTCTAACTGTTGGATAGGATGGATCCTTGAGCTAGAAGGGTGATGAGGAAGAAAGAAACCTATCCTCACTGTTGCTGACAAATTAAAGAGCTGTTCCCCATACTAAGCTGTTTTTCTTCCATCTGTGGTTTGAGGATGAACACCTGACTGCTCACCAGATTGAGTGTGCAGCTAGGAAGTGAAACATCTAATTATTGTTTTCTTAGCCAAGTGGACCTACTGTACAGAGCCTTCCTTTCCTGTCCCTTGAGTTGTGTATGAAGCTCAAACCTCTGAGAGACTCTGGCTACTTAAGTGATTTTTTTTTCTTTTTTAAGAGTTAAAGACATTGATTTGCCCCTGCACAATTCGCAGTTCAGCTTTCTGGTTGTTAAAGGTTAGTGGAGTCTGAGGGTTGAATTACTGTTGTCCAAGAAAGTGAACCCCCTCTCCAATTAAGGGGAGTTTTCTCAGGTTCTTTATGCTTGCCTCACTTCATCTCTTCCTGGATTTCTATGACTCTGAAGTGGCTTTGATAAACTGTGCAGTTATTAAGGTGCTAGGACACTACAAACTGTTATTTATGCTTTTGAGAACCTCTCCTGTGAGGTGGTGGTGAAATACAATTATATTTGTTGCCACTCCTGTGCGTTATGTGCACATCAGCTACAGTTGCCACTACACCATGGATAACTGTATTGTTGCTATAACAATAGCACTGGTAGCACAGTGAGCACTGAAATAAGCTTTCCTTGGGAATACCCCAGCTACTTACCCAAACGCATATTGCCTTTTAAGTCAAGTTTATGCCATAATAAAAGGCGTTCTTTCAATCACAACTAGCACTATTTTACATATTTTGTATGAAAAGGTTTTCCATTTTCTAATCTAGTGATATATACAACTTGCCATTTCACAAATTAAGCAGAAATTAAGCAGAAGGCAGTTAAAGCAATGAATTTAAATTATCCTTTAAAATCAATGTAATGTCTGATCAGTCATTCCAGGAATTGGATTCTGCCATATGCCTGTATTTCTCTTCGTAGTTCCTATTCCTACCAGCAGCCTGATGGATTTTACGTAGATGTGATTTTGCATTGCATCACATCCTATCACAACCTATTACCTTTCTCTGTACCCAGTGCTATCATTCTGATCTGACTTTTACTTATTCCATTTAAGTGTGAATGGTTAGACATGGAGGAAATCTGATAGATGGAGATAAAGCCTAAACGGAAGGGTAGACTCCCCCCACCAGCTACTGCCAGCCAAGCCATTAGAGGACATGGAGCCAGTTTTATTTGGAGTGGTTGTTTGCAGCGTTTGCCACTGTGACCATTTTGTAGCTGTCAATTTTGTTTATCTTGTAGCCGCTCTTGTGAATGTCGTGAGTCCCTCATTTGGAAACAACTGCCTTGGGTAGGGGAGAGGGACGCTGTCTTCACGGGGCTTGGCATCTGTGCCTTTTGTCCATGCCATGCTCATCTGAGCTCAGTAAACTCACTGTAGCCTGGTTTGCATATGTACACTATCTCTCACCCCTGCTGAGGCAAGGCATGGTTTGAAAGCTCTGGCCTTGGGTTTGAGGTTGGTGCTCAGTCTCTCTATTCTGTCTTGCCTGTGCTGTCCCTGCACAGGCACATGCAACCCTGTCCTGTCTGCATCTTGCCTCGTGCTGTTGGCTGCACAGGGCTGCTTTGCTGTGGAAACATCTGAGCTATGATGCTGTGTAGAAGTGCAAGTGTTGGCACAGGGAGCATTTATTGGCCGTGGAAGGAAGGCTGCTGGTACAGTAGCATCTTGGGTTGCAACAGCAAGGGTTGAAAGGTTGTCTGCCCAAGGTGAGTGGGGGTGAGAGGGTAATGTCAGCTCAGGGCAGAAGTGAGCTAGTGTGTTATTTGGGGGGGGGGGGGGGGAAGGTCCCTGAGGTACTTGCAGGGCAGTTAGCATGGCTACCTGCTGCCTTCTACAAGGAAAGACTTGAAAAATAGTTATTTGCTTTGATCTGCTTCAAAGTGCTGAAGAGATGAAAATGTAAAAACCTCACTGTCCTGATAAGAGGTTCTGTATAGCGTGTAATCAGGAGATAACACTACACAGAGTGCCATGGGGTTCAAATCCTATCTCTGTAAGGAGCTGGTCTGTCCTGAGATCTTTCCTATTAAAATCCTCCTGTTCCTGTAGCTTCCGCATGCCCCAGCTGAGGGAAAATACCTAGGACACAGAGGTGCTTGGGTTGACAGGCCTGTAAAAGCACTTGAGTAAACACTTGCTCCTTCATATGGTCTAGCAGAATATCTAATTTAAAAGCCGGTGGCTGTGGAAAAGATGGTAATGAGGCAAGCCTAGCAGCCTCATTTACCCACATGAAATCATTACCAGCGGATAATTCGTTCTCCTGGAAAATGCAATAATAATAATGTAATACACAGAACACAATACTACCCTCTAATAAGTCTGACAGGCAGATTGCAATGTCTACTTAAACTGTATTAGCTAGCCAGCAATTTCAAATGCTTTTATGTGCAGACCCTTGTTGCTCAACTTCTACTCTTTGCTGGTTGAGCTAAACTAATTAAAGAAAAACGTACTGTAGCTGGAAAGTCCAAAAAAAAAAAACAAAAAACCTAAAAACAGCTCTTCCAAACCAAAAATAAACTCTCTCACGAATGAATAGCTTTCAATTTTATTTGTAGAAATAGAAGTCACTGTTTTTCCCCAGCATTGGACAGGGGGCAATTATGTTATCTTGTTTAATAATTTTGTTCAGGATCCTAGGTCCCTGAACTTGAAATGTTTTTGCAGACTGCAAGGACTGCAAAAGACTGTATAATGTGATTCTTTTGCTCTTATAAAGAGCTGACAACTGTGTTAGGAGGAATGTTACTAACCATTAGTGCATGATACATAGACTGTAGCCTTTAAACAGCTGCACCTCTGATGTGTGTTTCAGACTCTTCCTTGTTACAGTTTGCAGTGTTTGGGAGCTATCTTGGCAAACTTTCCAAAGCTTGCAACCTGCAGAGGACACTCCTCCTTCTCTTTTGACATGCATACAAAATGCTGCCACTCAGCTCAGGCTTATGCAGGCTGCCAGGCTGGGGACATCTGTGTCCTTGGCAGCAGGGGTGGAAATACCTCCCATTTCAGGTGCTGGAGTTCTGCTCAAGATCTGCTTTGCTCCAGGCCAACAAACATTAGAAGGGCTTTTGGGCGGAGTGGTTGGCCACTAGAGGTAATGACCAGTGGTTGAGTTAGGGCTTTGGTTGCAAGCTGCCGAACAGTTAAAGCCCTTACGTGTATGGGAGATGAACTAGTTGCTGCTATCCTGAGGATGGCTGGGGAAGGCAAGTGAACACATCTTTAGTACGTAAAGATGCTTCTTTCTAGCATTTCTGAAGAAAAATTTTGGCCTGATGCTTCTCCTGTGTCTGTTTCCTGTCGGAGCTGCCCCCAGGAGCAGGACAAGGCATGCTCCTTTATCCTCTCCAATTAGTAGGGAAAATAGAGCCGGGAATGAGATTGAAGGGGGGGGGGAGGGGGGAAAGAGGGAGTAAAAGTAAAGAGGACAAAGAATTTTCTTTTGGAGCCTCTGCCAGGGATGGGAGCAGAAGGATGTGAAAAATGCTGAGGATGTTCTCTCCTGGCTTGCATAGCTGCTGGAGGAGCAGGTATGAGCAAGGAGCAAGTGGAGGGCTGGGGTCTGCAGAAAAAATTACATAGCAATCTCTAATCAAAACCACTGTCTTGACTGACCTATTTGAGAAAGACTATGATGGTCTCACTGTTGTGCCCGCATCCCTAGAGGAGGCCTTTCTGTGCCCTGTCCCTGCCCATAGGCCAGAAGAGAGACCAAAAACCATAATACCTTTTATATGAAGACTATTTGCCTGTCTCTTTCTTACATCTCCTGACCTGAAGACCAATTTCTTATCTTTTGGAGCATTGAACTTGTGCTGTTGTCTTTCTGGACCACAAGCAGTGCACACAGCTAGGACTGTCCTGGAGTGTTCACTGTTCAGTTGAAATAAACCATTACAGAGACTCATGTAGGCTTAGTCTTCCTCAGTCTGTTACAATCTGATTTGAGTAACCAATGCTGGCAGGCAAAAAGTTGAAAAATGGCCTAAAGCAGATCAACTTTTGTCTATGCTTGTAAGGCAGAGCCAATAACTGGTTGCTATCTTGAGCTGTGCTTGAAGTTAAAATTTAGACATTGCGGTGTTCAGCCTGTTCCCTCTACAGCCCATGTTTGAAAGATGCATACCAGTTTGGCGTTTGAAGAAATATTGGCACGATGTGCTATTGAATGCTAGCCCACTTCAACTACTGACTGAAAGATCGAACGCGTTTTGCTCTTGGCTTGCTTGCCTGCTGATGCAAATAGCGTGAAGAGCTCAGCATTTCAGGGGTCATCTTGATAGAAGAAGATGCCTGAAACTCTCACCAGTCCTGCCTTCCCCATGCTCTCTGCTGCTGTTGCCACTGCAGTGGAAACAGTGCCAGGTCGAGGGTCCAATTTGCATTTGATCTGAAGTGCAGATAACCATGAGGGCTACTGGGCAGTGGGAATCACGCTCGAAATCAGGGATTCTTTTCCTTTTGACTGACAGGTTTTTCATGTGCATCTTGCTATCTTTTATTTTGCACCTGTGCCAAGGTAGCTTAAAAAAAACTGCAGGACTGCAGCCTTTACAGCCCCTTTGTACACAAACAGCTCCATAAGATAAAAGGCTGGGGTACAGCTGATCATGTGCGGATGGTCTGTATACATCTTTCTTATCCTACAGGAAGTTTTACAATCTTGTTGTCATTTTGTAACACATTAGGGAGCTTCTCTGTCTCTACCAATTAATTTATGTTGGTTATTTCAATTTTGTGCACAACTTGCTTGACAAACTCTTTAAAGCTGGGCTCTTCACTTGGGGGGGGGGGGAGGTACTGAAGCCAGGCTGGGTCATAAGTAACAGTAGGAGACATAATGCTTCATCACAAAAAACCTCATACATGTTTATAAGCTGATGCATGGAAAACTCCAAGTGCTTCCTCAGCTGCCTGCCACTCTGAATGATAGAAGACGATGGAAATGAACTTGTTCATTAATGTAGGAAGCAAACTGCAAGACAGCTGTTGCTACACCTTACTCATACTAAGGGAGGCTTTTTGCTACAAATACTGGTTACTTCTCTAGGTGTCCCTGCCCCACATGAAAAGGTGAGAGCCTTGTGCTCCCTTTCTTCCAGTTAAACAGCAGAGAGTTGGACTTTCAGCAACAGTGCTGGAGTTCTGCCTGGTGTGATGCAAGCAAGGTGGTACAAAAGGAGCAATGCATCTGGTGCCAGTAGTAGGAAGTGTTCGTTGCTGTACACTGTAAAATGAGGTACGACTGTTTCTGAGAACACTTCATTGTGAAATGGATGTACAAATTAATAACTAAATGTGCATCTAGATATCTCCACTCTTCCTTTTGCTCCGGAAAGAGGAATATTGAACAAGGAATTGCTCAGGAATTTAATGTCTATGCCACTTACAGCTACTATTTAGCAAATTGCGTGAGCCTGCCTGTAGTGGAAAGCCTGGGATGAAAGCCACTATGCAGCTCTCTGGAATTACTTTAGTGATGCTGCTTCATCTCTCCCTGTTCACACAGTCAGGCAGACTTTGACTCACAAATGTTAATTGACCCAAATTTTTTTTCATTTTCCAATGTGGAATTTTTCTTTCTCAGCATTTACACTCCTGCGTGGGGTTGGTTCATTTGACATCTCCCCAGAGTGGAAAATTTTAATTTTGTAAACACTAAGAGTTTTTACCCTACATACAGCCTTTTGTTAACCTGCTGTTGTAGATCAGTCATTAGCTACACAAGTGCTGCTTGCAATTGTACTGTCTACCTGGGGATGTTATGGTAGGCACAGGGTGGTAGTGATTTAGCCAGTCCATATACAAGCATCACATCACCTGTTCTACTCCTGCCAATGCTCTTTCTCCTGACAGCATGTTTTCAGGCTGCTGCATAATTGCTCTGCTGGAAGCATTTTCATTAATAATGGAATTTAACTTCTTTACATGCTGTTGACTACATTTTATTTATTTTTAATTGACATTAACTATGGTGGTTCACAGGGCTTTCGGGGTGCACATGAATGTTATTGTTCACAGAACTTGGCCCTGTCACTTAAGGTCATGATTCCCAGAGCCCTTAGTGAATTTTGTCAAGTGGCCCAGAAGCAAGTTACTGAGATCCTGCAAATGTGATTTCTTCGAAAAGACTGCATGTAGTTGATCTTAAGTGTTTAAAAAAGTGCTCTGGGAAAGAATGGCAAACTCAGCTGAGATATTCTCTTCCTCAGTTTCCTCTAGCAATTATAATCTAGCTGATAAAATAACCTGAGTCAGCTGGGAATTTTGATACTTGATAGCTGCTGGTAGCTAGTAACCAGTATATCACCTCTGAGGATTTACTAACATGCAAACATCAGCAAGTGCATCTCCTGCCAAGAAAAGCTGACTTGATAAAGCTTTCTTTTACAGACCTGAAGAATGGTAGGGATGACTGGTGCACCTGAAGAAGTGAGTCCCTTCCTGGAGAGCAGCTGTAGAAAACTGTCTGTGTCACATCTCAGTTGTATTATTATATCAGTCAGTATTTATTGGAGACCTAAAAAGCAATTCAGGTCATGACTGTGTTTATCAGAAAAAGGTGTTTTATGTTTCTAGTTATTTAAAAACATAAAATCTGTTCTCCTTCTCCTGGTTATAAATTAAAGCAGTGCCTTCAGACTCTTTAATTTTGTCTGTAACAAGACTCAACGTATCTGGCAACGATGAATAAAGGGTGTGACTAGAGCATATGTTAATACACAGGAAGAGTGACACTTAAAATAAATGCCCCCAAAGTGCCATATTTGACTGCAGCTGCAGGAGACGTGTAGTAAATGATGCAGTGCTGTCACTGTGCTTGCAAGGGACGATGGTAGCTTCTGGCTGGTTCAAGGATCTGATTCTACTGAGCTCTGGCAGTCGCGTGAGCAGTGACCTGCAACGAGTGCCTTGCAGCCACGTTTTGTTCAAAAGTGGCTGCTGCTTTGAGCTGTGTAAGAGGCTTTTTGTGTGCCAGCTGCAAAGCTCCCTACAAAAATCTGAGTGAGAACGCAGGGCACCTCCAATGCCACATGCAGGTGCTCTGGGGCCCTGGAGGCTCAGTGCCTCTGCAAATCAGATGCACAGTGTGTTTGAAACCTGGGCTGGAATTTGATGAATATTTCTTAGAACAGACTTCCAGGCTGGACACTGTAGAGGTGCTGAGCTCCTATAGCTGGATACAGACCCTCCGTCTTCCTCAGCTGCAGGATCTGACATACCAAAAGGAATCAGTGTATATCTGCATGTATGCTGGGTATCTTAAGTCACTCAGATAGAAGAGCAAAGTGCCACTTGCCCTAAGACTCAGCTGTTGCAGTAGCATGATGTTTGTTCCACAAGCAGAGCTGTTTAAGCATAACAAATGGCACTTTATTTTGCAAGATTGCTCTTTTTCCTCCCTTGCTCTTGTCTTCTGCCTTAAGGCATAACTGAAACAAAAAACTCCTATTTGTCCCTTGTAAGGGTTTTCGTGGTAGCAGTATGATGCTACTGGAAAGGCACGTACATGAAAAGCTTCGGGGGGGGGGGGGCTTTATGCTTTTTGAATAGTAGAGGCCTTTTGTTTCTTTACCTGCAGGCACAAAGGTTTTGTTATGTATCAATGGGCAAAACTCATTAATTACCTCAAGAAAAAAAAATTGCACTGAAGCTATTTTCTGGGGGCAGAAAAAAAGTAGAAGTACAAGTAAAGTCTGTAACGTCCAGTTTTCAGGAAGGCGTTAACAGCTGGGGATGTGGCAGCCAGGGGCCGAGAGCAGGGCTGGGGCTGTCAGGAGCAGGCAGGAAGGGGCACCCTCTGCTCACAAATGCTGGGCGGGAGAGGCAAGGGAGGAGCAGGCGAGCTAGGAGGCCTGCAGAGCCGTCCGGCGGCAACATCAGCCTTGCCATCTTCCTTGTGGACCCATGAAGAAGCAGTAACACACCCTGGCTGTGGTAGATGTGGGGACTGAAAGCTGAGCAGAGCCAGGTGAGAGAGAAGGGGGCTGCACCCGACTTGCCTTGGGCGGCTGCATTGCACGGCAGCCCTGCTGTTGCTTTTGCCATTGCGTAACAGTGTGTCGGTGCTTGCAGCGCTAAGGAGCCGCGTGCCAGGCTGGATGCAGGCAGGCAGCTCTTCCGCCAGGTTGGAGCAGCTCCAGCCCACCCATGGGAAATGGCATATGGGACAGCATGTTGCTGGATGCGCTCTCGCTCAGGGAGCTGTGACTAGGCTCGGGTGCTATCCTTGCAGGGAAAGAAACGCAGCAGACTGCGTTGAGGCTCAAACTAAGCCTGTTTGGAGCCTGCGTTTGCTGCTCCATTCATAGGCAGCACAAGGACGCACACGATGGTGTGGAGAGCTAGCTGCTTTTGTCAGAAAAGCATATTTGAACCCTGTGGCATGAGGAAAGCAATAGGCAATGCTTTAGTCTGTGACAGGGCATGGCTGGCACAGAAAAGATCAGTGTTGGAACATCCTCTTGCAGCAACTCCCTTGCCACAGATGAAAATGGATGCGGAAATTTGGGAGGGAGAAATATGCACGCTTCTGAGACAGTAAGCCCTTCTGCTGAAAGGATTCAGTAGTGACTTTTTTTTTTTTTTTTTTTTTTACCTGAAGTGGCTATAAACTATAGTTTTACAGTTACAAAAACAGTTCGTATCGTTATCCTACTGAACTGCTAGCTGTTGAGAATAATCAGAGTTTGGTATACCATAAATAATAGAGGAAAAAAAAAATATCTGGCAAACAGGGATTTCTGTTCCCAAACCTCACCTGGGTGTCTTTGCACCATGTTTCTTATTGATTTCTGTTCTGGGTGGGCTTATTAGCTCAGCCCAGTGCTGTAGGAGCAGCAGCGGGGTGGGATCTTCCTGGACTTGTTAATGCAGGCCAGAAGTCACGAGGGAGGGGACAAAAACCCTGCCAGACCCAAACTGGCCTCCCCGGGGGAACTGGAGAATCTGGGTAGTTCATCTGCAGTCGGGAGAGCCTGCCCATGACAGTGACTGGATTTCTCTAGTAAAGCTCTGCAAATACCAAGAGGGACAGAAGAAAGACTTATTAAAGAAGATCTAGAAAAGATAATCTTTTTCTCCTTTGCTGAAAGTAGATTCTTCCATAAAAAAGCTCTCCCAACTTTGAAGAAGACTTTACTGTAAAATTTGGCTTATTTTCAGACTTTTTGACTGTTAAGATCGTGTTAAGAAAAGACAGTGTCAATTCAAAAGGGAGGGAAATTAGATCATGAATCCTTTGTTGAGAATTTTTCCCATTTTTACCCCAAGATCATGCTTTAATAATGAAAGAGAGGGGAAAATACAGGATTTCAGAATTTATTCTGTAAAAAATACTAGTAATATGAGCTTATTAACAGCTTTGCTTTTAATGATGAACTGGTATGAATTAGCCAAAATGTTTGTTCAACAGTCTTGACTTGTAATCTACGTGAGAGAAGTAACAGACGCGGGCTTATCTCGAGAACAGAAACCTGGGTTGTAAAACCACTTCTAGGACAAAGTTGATGTGTTCTCTGGTTTAGGGTTTCTAACCTACTAGTGCTAAAAGCAAAGCCGCTCCCAGATCCTAAATTCCAATAACTGTGATGGTGATGAAGCTTCTAAAAATACATATTTGTACTTGCCCACCCAGTTGCCTCTTATCTGCAACAGTTAATGGCTTTCTTAAGACTCTCTGAACCAATCAGTTAAGAGACTTGATTGATGCTAGAACTGATGTTAGAAAAAGGTAATATGGCAAAATACAATGAGAAAACTGATGATTGGGACCAGAGAATTGCCCTGGTTTTAGGAGCAGACAACCCAGTGGCCAAAGCATGGCATTTGGCCCCAGGTCACCCATGCCAGTTCTAGTGCCCTACAGCACAATCCCAGACAGGCTCCTTGCTTGCTGGGTCCTTTCTGTGCTTCTCTCTCCCAGTGCTCAGTAGGGGTTGACAATTCTCATCCTGCTGCTAGTGAGATATATAAGTATTAGTGAATATGTGTATTTCATTGTGGATGTTTATAACGAGCTTTGAGACACAGAAGGGAGGCATCAGCTGTTGTTTTCTAGGGGCAAATGAAGACCACTGTACACCAGAACAGCCTACAGGGAATAACTGCTCCTATTTGGAACCTGGGGTAAAGACAGCAAAATCCAGCTATTTAGAAATGTTGCCCTGCTCTCTTGAGAAGCACTTTCCTTCCCTCACAGAAGCAAGGCCAGTTGCTCTAAGCTGTGATTTCTGTGTTTCCTCATGCTGTTTCCAGAACGTAACTCTTGAGTAGGCTTCACGCGTGTCTGAAAGTTCCTGCTGTAACTTATCAGATGTATTAATTGACAAAGTTCTTTGCTGGTTTTTGCTACTATCTAATTGAGCCAGGACTGCACAAGAAGGAACTAAATGTCACTGCCTTCTCTAGGACAATGAGACTTTGTGAGCTTGCAGCTGAACTGAAACATCCCTTGGGATTGCCTTACCGGCAGAAAAAATCCTACAGACTGCATATTAAACTTCCTATTTTTAACTTTGTCAGGTTTAGGGAGGATAGCAAGACAGCCTGATTTTCCCTGAGGATTCAAGTGGAAATATCGGTCTGTCATTTCAGTTCACTACTTGGGGATAATTAATTACCGCTGAGAACAATTAATCATTTTGAAGAAATTTTTGTTTCTTGCAAAGGGCAGGAACAAATACAAGATAAATGTCCCTGGCTGACCCAACGTGAGGCCAAGCTAGGCCCCGTAATATGTTCAATGTAGTATATCTTTGCTGTCCTAAGCCTTGGTGATTCTGAGTGGCTTTTGTGGTGTTCAGGTTCTGTGGCCCTGTCCATAATGGGTGGAACTGTAACCCGGTCAGGACCGGTGGCTTCTGACCGGTATGTTCAGTAGCGACTTCTAATTTAGGGTGATTTTCTGGTCGCTCAGTCTGTGGGAAGGGGCCAGAAAGGATCCCTCAAACCATGTGCTACAATTCAGTCTTTTGTGATTTGCTCCTGCCATGTTCTCTGAGCATGTGAGGACGAAGGGACTTTGTGCTTCCTGACTTTCTTCTCTGTTAAAGCCAGCACTGTGAGCCACCTAGGAGGAGGTATGACACCAGCTATGTTTGGCTAAATATCTTTTGCTGTAGGTGTGATTGGCCCCATGCTGAAAGATCTCTGAGAGTTTAAACCTATCTGTCTGCTGCTCTCCTAGTTGTCATCCCATCTCATATTCCGATTGCCAGGTGCTCAATGTGTTGCAGGGCTAGACTCTAAATGATATGTTAAAAAGGAGCCTGATATGGAGGTGTTTTTCTCCAAATTCAGCTGTGTTTTCTTTGTGCACTTGACAGGGCTCGTTGCTATGTTTAGGCATGATGTTCATCCCCAACTTTATGAGGGGGAAAAAAAAAAGAGAGTTGAGTGATTCAACCAGGGGTCTCAGCCCTGTATTGGACTTGCTGAATGTAACCCAAAGCCTCCAGAGATCCTGCCAACTTCTCCACATCATCTCTGAATGGACGCTTGATCTTGGTAAAAACACTTTCTAAGGGTGCTACTGGTACAAACTTGGTGCAAGTCAGTAGTGACCCGCTCATTGTAATCTGATAGTAGGTTTGAGCCCGAACATTCCTGCTAAATGTCACATATTGCATTGTAAGAAACCATGCAGGAGTTTTTCTGAGTGCTGCTAATATCCCACATCTGTTTTCTAAGTAAATGAAAAACATGACTATTTACAATTACAATTTAGTAGCTGTCCTAAAACATCCTTAGAAATTACTGCTTTTGACAGGAAAGCCAGCCAAGTTAAACCTTGCATTCCTCCTGGCAAAGATATAACGGTTTGGGAAGGTTAGTCCAAGTCCATCTTCTGTCAATGCGGTAATAATTAACCAGCAAGCTTTCAGAAGAGGATGTCTGTGTTGGCCAGTACTTGAGTATGTTGTCTGAGATGCTGACTGATGCCAGATGTCATGGACTCAGCTGGCTTGAAAGTGCTGTGTCTCTTGGGCTGAAGTGAATGTGTGCATGTCGGGGGGGTGCTGTAGTGTTTCTGTTCTGACTCTAACTGCAATGCCTTTCTGTCTCCTGCTGACAGACTGCTAGTGTACCTAATATTGTGCGGGTCGCTTTGTGCTGGTCCTGGACAAGGTCTATAGCAGGATGGTAGCAATTCTTTATTTTACGGTATTATTTCCTCATAGTTTGAAAACAATTGCTCAGTTTGTTCTCATGGCTGGCTGGCTGCTTTATCCAGTGTAGTCTGCACTGCCGGTCTTACAGACTGTAAAACTACTGCCTGTTTCCACAAACTCCAGCACAAAGTGCTACAGCTTTGCAGTAGTTATAAGAGGAATTGAGTAATAAGGTTGGAGGTAACATCCTTGACCAGACATGGTTTGAGAGAGAAAGAGCAGGAGTAAAGAGAGAATTTCCCACATAGTAAGTTAACATAAGGTATGCCGAGGATCCCACAGGTAGGAAGGGATGTCTACAGACAATCTGGAGAAGGTGATGAGTATGAACATCATAGGGATCTGCAGGGAACAGGATTTAGGCCTGCCAGGTTGAAGTGCTTGCTCAGCTGAATGCTGGTCTGATCCAGTAGAGCATCTACAGCTTTTCAGTGCAAGGCCCAGACCATCGCTCTGAGGCATTCACATGGAGAGTTTGTTCTAGGTCTTTTAGTGGAGAAAAATATCGTGTCACTCAGCTGAGAGAAACTGCGTGCTGAGGGGAAGGCAATTTTGCCAGTACTACTTACCTAACAGTCCCCATCATGCCCGTTGTCACTTTTCTTCTGCTCCTTAGGCTCTGGCACAGATGATAATATAAAAATAGAAATATCTCAATAGGTGTAATGATAGGATTTCCATAGGCATGTGCAGGCTGGTTGTTATATGTATTGATTTCCAATAAACAGACCTTTAAGAGCTAAGTGGAACATATTTTGGAAACATGTCAGATCAAGTATACTTTGTAAATAAATCATAGCTGTGATACTTGGTATAAGACTATCTTATGAATAAATTAGATTGTCTGAGGTCAAGCATAGTTCCTTTAGGTCATCATAAATGTGACAGAGAAGCTAATTTTCTGTCTATATTGTAACTTGTCCAAGAAAGTGGGAAAGAATCGACTGTGGGAAGGAGCACCATCAAGTTGCTGCCCGTAAAGAAAACACTCAGATAATGTTGTTCTGACATTTCTCAGAGAAATTTCTCTGTGGACTTTACAGGCAATCCTTCAGATTCTTAGCACAAGTCCCACAGGCTGTGTTCTTGGTCAAATAAACTTCTTTGTTCACTCCGTCCCCAGTTAACCTGGTTATGTCCCAGTCTGGCTTCTCTTAGGGAGAATAGGGATTGAGCTGTCTGATGTTTTAAACTTCCTCTGCAAGCACAGCCTGTTTGTGCAACGATATTGATTGCAGTAGATATTTGGGAAATTGAGATCCAGGTACTTGGAACTGCGTATTTCCTGAAGGAACGTGGAGAATAAAGATAGTGTGAAAGCTTGCCCCCAAGCAAAAGAGTTCTTGTCTTGCAAATACTTAAGTAGAAAATATAACTGCTTGCACAATTAGATGTCTGTCACGTACCCTGCAGCAAGGATCCTTTCTCCCCTTGGAAGCTCTTGGTAGACTGAAGTGGTGTCTTAGCATCTGACCTGAGTTAGAAGTGAAGAGCTCCATGGGCAAAGACGGTGTCATAGTTGGTCTTTACTTCATTCCTGCAGGAAAAGGCTGGTGCAGCTCTTCTTGCTGCAGATGACTTCTTCCTCAGCCACGGCTGAATTTTGCTGGCTGCCTCTATCTTGCCCAGAGACTACAAATACTGCTAACTGATGCAGAGGGTTTTTTCTGCTGAACAGCATTGAGGACATCTGAGCTTTTATATAAGTAAAGTTTACTCCTACATACAAGCACACAGCTTTTTCCAAGCCTCAGTGCTGGCTCGTATTTGAAGCTCGTAGGTTTTTTGCTCTAGCCCTCTGTCGATCAAATTCTTTTGTTCCTGGTTTGTTCTTTTTCCTGTCAAACCTCTGTTAGGCTCATTGAGCATTTTGTAAGAGTAAAGTCTGTAAGAAGCCCTAATAGGAAGCAGCTGTTATCATCTCAAGAGAGAAACATCAATATGAATTTTTCCTTATGGTGTTTGTACTTCAAAACTGAGTGAAAATGTTTAGACAGCAGATAGCATGCAGGTGTGAGACTAAAGTGTGTTGGGGGACATGTGACTGATGAAAATCCGTCTCTGGCATAACATCCTGCCATTATATAAGGCAAGGAGGGGCAGAGACCTCCTAGGCCAGGAGGCCTAATCTGGCCAGGTGGCCATTGCTGAAAACCATGTCGTGTATCACATTCATGAATTTGAAGTGTCCTCTTAAAAGCAATATTTCTACTGAGAAGCTGTTTCAGAGTCTCCCTGTTCTGATCAAACCTTTCTGATTTCTAGGTTATGTGTATTCTTGGCTATATTTATCTCTATTGACCCTAGTGGTGACGTTGTCCTATAAATACCTCGGGGATTATCTTACTACCTCTTGCATTTGGTTTTGCCAGGCTTAAATGGGCCGAGATCCTTTAGTCTTTGTTGCGCGCAGCTCCATTCTTCAGTCGATCCTGCTGACCCTCTTCTGTACCCATTCCAGATGGATTTCATCTCCTTTGAAAGCTGTAATGCAAGCAAGCTATTTTCTTTAAATATAAAAATCTTTCAGGGTGACAAGCTTAAAGATCAACATCTTGTCTGGCATAAGGCTGGAGTCTGCAAATTCAGCATTTAGACTTAAATAGTTTTTCATTTTTTCACGCATTTTTTGAAAATGCAATATACATGCTAAACAGATGATGCACAGCAGGGCATTGTATAAGCTGCTTTCTGTTGTGTATTGCTCTGCGATGGATGAAATTAGGCTTCAAGAGTCACTGGCAACCTTTCTTCTAGGAGCTGTGTATCAAGATCTGTTAGGGGACTTTTTTTGGTGATTTCAGTTTCAGCTTTTGTGCCAACGCTTCTTAAATTGTCGTCTTAGCGCCGCCAGACTCCAGAAACATTGAGGAGTGCAGAAACGTTTGGATCCAAATACCTTGAAGGTTTATGAAGTTCAGATGCAGTTATGAATTTGACAAGTGCCAACTTACGGAAATTATCCTGCCAACTAAGATTTATAATTGATTTTGTCCATTGTTATTTCTCTGACAGCCTCCGGGGCCAATGCTTCACAGGGACTGCTCACAAGGTAGCAACAGATCAATATTTCTTTAGGAAAAGCACCTTCCCAACCTCTAAGGTCTGGATTATGCCCTAAAGCAGGAGTGTTCATATCCCTAATAAAATGTGTCATCCCGTGTTTGTGGATGTTCTTGTTTTTCATATAAATAGGTTATTCTTCTGGGATTTGTGCCAAATTCTTTCAAAATAAGATACTGTTGCAGTGAGTTTCAAAAGTTATTGAACTATACAAGGCCAAGACAATGTGAATTTTGGACATACTGGGATCCAGTTGCAAGTCAGATTGCTTTCCACTTGTGAGCTGTATGGAAAACAGAACTGTGTAACATGTTCTGTGAAGGTTGTGACTTTTACGATACAAGTTTTTCTCTGTTCTAATACATGAATGTTGTGAATTTATTAAGGCTAATGTTCTTAGTTCTACTTTATTGCTGCACTTCAGATTAAACTCAAATAATAATTAGAATAAAATATTACCAGTAATGTGGGAATTAAACCGTTTCTTACGCTTCCTTTTGGAATCAGTGTGGATGTGAGTAGGACAGCAGTTTTGAGGTGACTAATTCCTGAAGCAGGTGTAACCATGCTGTTAATTAATATTTTTGCAGTGCTTTGAAAATGTAAATTGCTCGAGGATTATTAAATATCACTGTCATAGCAGTCTTGAAAAGTAATAACTTAATCTATGAAACTGAGTCCAGAATTACAAATGGGACCACAATTTGGCTGCTAGAGTAGCAAGCTGCAATTCAGGACGCCAGCATTCCACTCGTGGGGCTTTCTAGTGGGGTCTGGCTGAGGTCAGCTCCTGGCTGTTGGCCTGCTGATGATCGGTGACCTGGAAGAATGATGCAGATGACAACAGATCATTCGTACAGAGCCATCAAATTGCCTGGTGAACTAAGCACAAGCAAACTGTATGCAAAGCATTACTTGTAAAAGTAGGCATTTGGATACAGAGAATGAAGGAGTTTGCTATTTTTGAAAAGCAGCAAGTCTGAAAAGGTGCAGGACCACTGTGACTAGTCAGCTGTAGCAGAGTGCTCAGGATTTAATCTGAGCACTCCAAGTTCCTGTCGCTTGTGACTGCACTTATGGGTGCTTCAGCAGTGGTGACGATCAGACACGTGGAATTCCTGACTGGTAGCTGGATGCCATCTGTGGGAGGACAAACAAATAAATTTGGAGAAGTAGTAAGACGATCACGTTTTCTCTGGAATGGATACTGGCATTAAGAAAAAAAATCAGAGAAATCAGGATGGCGTGAGAATGACCAGAAAATATAATTTCTAATGAGAGGTCCCAGGAATGTGACTGAGTTTATCAGAGTGATTCGATCCATCTGGTATCTAGATGGAGAATAGCTCTTTAATGTACAGCAAGATCCAGTGACTGGAAATGAAAGGTAGACGCATTCTGACCAGAAATAAATTGAGTTTTAACTGTGAAGGTAATTAGCCATGGGAACAGTGTATCTGATCCTGAGGACTATGGTGAACTCTCTGTCACTAGAAATGTTAAGATCAGGATTGAATGCTTTTCTGCTCCAGCCTTAATGGAAATTGATTCAGGACTATCTTGTGGCCTGTGTTATGTGGAATACCCAAGCAGAGAATAATAGCAGCCTTATTTATTAACTAACTACGGGACTTTGGACAGGTTTAATGGGGAGTGCCCGATTCTAGGTACTGTCGGTGAAACCCTGGTTCCCATGGAGTTTAAAGGCAAAACTGAATTCATTAGAGCCAAAATTTCCACTGTACTGACTGTTGAACCCTCCAAAGTGTGTTCATGTCAGCTGGCGTTTGTTCAGCAGCTGTGCAAATAATAGCAGTCCGTTGCGAAAATAGGCATTTCCAGAACTGGGAGGGCAAAGAGAGAGCCATTTCTTCAAATTCTGCCTTATTCTTGCTGTGAGGTCCGGGTTAGTTTCCTGTGAAACAAGAGTTAGTATTGACTATTAAGTCCCAAGGACACGTATATGACCTAGTGAGTGTTTATAACAAGTCTTTGAAAAAGGTGTGCAGAGTTATACCTGCCACCTCATCCCAGCACTGCCAGGCATCAAATGCTCACTGTGATGTCTGAAGCAGAGTGGCTGAGCTGACCTACTATCTGGCCAGAAAACACGAGTTCTGTTTTACAGAAAATGGTAGAAGTTAGGATTCATTGCTTGTTTTCTGGATCTGAAATTTTTCAAACTCTTGTGTAAAATTCTGAGGAGAGGCTGCATGTGTGGTGCACCTGAGTGCCATTTACAGTTGAGCAAAGCAGGATTTCGAACAGGCAATTCTGCAGCAGGGAGTTCTGGCATCTCCTTCATCTTGCTTTTTTTATTAACTGTGACATCCTTTTTTAATAGAAATTCCACTGAAACAGTGTAGTTCAGAAGAGCTGTTGTTTTCTGACAGTAGCATTTTTACTCAGGAGGTCATAAGCAGTTTTTGGTAAGACCAAAATCGTCTCTGGGCCAAGGAAGACCCTTCAAGGTATGTGCCTCTCGTAGAGCCTGAAATGGTTTGCGGCAGGTCAGCTATCTGTGAAGAGGAAAGATGTTCTTTGCATTAGTGCAAATATTCTGTGGTATAATGAGTGGGATAGCCAAAGGGCTTTGTGTTCTTGAGGTTTGCTTGGTTTGCCTGAACTCATCTATGTCACTAGGATGCTGCTAAGTGAGGGACATTGCTGTTATTGCTGTCTGGGGGTGCACAGCAGGCAGTAGTAGTTGTCACCACAAGATTACACTATTAAAACGAGAACTCCATCGTGCAAAATGTTTCTATTTGCATACCTGCTGCCTAATCCAGTATTAATAGATACATCTTGTCCTCATATATGGAGGCTAAGCATGGTCATTCAATCCAAATAAATAAGCACTAAAGTTTGACCTATCCAAAGTCACGTGTTGAAGCAGAAAGCAAAAGCCAAGAATAGATCCAGGGTCCTGAACTTCCCCAACCTCTACAATCAGAGGAAAATTTCATCTCTCATTTGTAATTATGGTCAAAGTCTGGGCTGGAAATAAGAAGTGCTGATTTCCGTTTCTACTCTGCAATAGATTTACTATGTGACCTTGAAGGAAAAGATATTCTTTTCTATATCCCAGTTTACCTCCCCACTAATGGAGATAATTGTATTAGTATGTAGTAAGCTTTAATGGACTCTGTTCCTGCACCTACTGAAGATAATGGCTCTATTTGCAAAGGGAGTAAGACAGGCGTGCTGTTCATTGTTTCTCGAAGGAAGGGTGTTATGGAAGTGACATTCTGATACTGTTGTTTTGTGATATTTGTTTTAACATGTGGGCTCAGGTAACAGCCACATATGCTTGTGTGCTTCTCTTTCCCCTGTGCAATCTTACTGGAGTCAATTGCTCGAGCAGGTAGGAAGGGATAACAACAGTTGCCTTTGTGGTCATGTGTGGTCTCACCTGCCCCGGTACTGCTGGAGCCGTGTGAGGCTCGTGGGAATTCATAAGAAAACCAAGACCTGATTTGGCAATGGTTCAGTGATTCATAAATGCTACACCTTGTTGCTTGGCCCTTGAGCAGCAGGTAGATAATGGCTAGTTGCAGGGAACAAACGCAGTGTGTCAAGAGCTCCTGTCTAAGCAGAGCTCTGCTCTGTGTATTGTTTTCCTCATGTGCATTAGGGGATGATACCTCCTTCTCTGTCCATCTGGCAGCACCCCAGACAGGAGCACTGGGGAGTCCCTGCATATCATCAGAACTCACTAATGTTGGGGAAAGTGAAGATATATGTGAGTGAGAAGGCAGAGAGTATTTTTCTTTGTGTGTGTGTGTGTTTGTATTACTCACTTCCAAGGGTAAGGAGAGAATTATAAAATACAGCCCATGCATTCCTCTGAGTACAGGGGCTGCAGTTCTGCTAGTCGTTTTACAAGTGCGCAGAAATGGGCCAAGCATGTGCAAAGATAAAGCAGACTGACTCACTGTGATTCGTAGTGCTGAGTTAGAAAAGTTAGAGGTCCCAGTGCCACGGAAGTGAGTGCAGCATCACTTTGTCACCCTGCTTTCCCTCCTATGCATTGCAGTGCTTTCAGTGACTCTTCCAAAAAAACTATGCTAATGTTTTAAAGCAGATCTGAATTGTTTCCTGATAACTGGTGTTGCCAAATAGAATCTTTCTGGCAAATGGAACAACTTTTCTCAGTCCTTCTGTTGGTAGAAGAGACCTAAGCATTACTATTTGTTTACACTGTTTGTGCTGGTTCTTTGCTTCTTAGGCTAAGGGGAAATAAATAGCCATTCGATCTGCTGACCAGTGAAGAGTCTGTTAAAAGATTCTTTCTATGTGTTTTATTTAGAAGTTTTTCAGAAGCTGATTGACAGCCCTCTATTTTGAAGTATGTAGGCTGATCAGGTTTTGGTGCATTGATGTTTTCCCAGTACTGGCACTGGGGGATCCCTGGAGCAAACACTTTCTTATTGAGCAATACTTGGTTTCCTAGTGCAGCCTGGAACTGTGGTTCCCTGATGGAGGAAGAGACATGCATCTACATCCACACCTGTGTTATAGTTTTAGCTTTTCTGTAGCTGCAAGAGGTTCCTTTGAGGTAGGTGGAGATTTGACTGTGTGGTGAACAAGCCTATGCTAAATGACAGCTTCCCTCCCGAATAGCACATAACCTGGAGAAGATGAAGGGAGCTTTAAGTCTGCAAAGCTTCTGTGCCACGTCGTAGTCACAAGGCTGTACGGTGCCCTTATCCAGGGAGGAAGAAGGAGGTAACTTGTTTGCAATTACAAAGCTTTGTGCATGTTTGCACACACACAGCCCCTCCCCCCACACATACTTTTTTACCCACTTTTTTTTAATTCTAAAAAGATTTTATCCTAAAATTGCCCTTGATCTCCAGCCAGAGACTCTGATGCATATTTATAACCTTTCCTCTGTATTTTCTTGTCACTCGACTTTACCAAACTCCAGTCCTTGTCTGAGCCGATAATATAAAGTGTGAGCTGCAGCCCAAATGGGGATGAGGACTGGAAGGATTTTTTTTTTTATCTTGTCTTGCTCAGTCCTAGTCTAAGCCATAGATGTTTAAGGGGGCTTTCTTTCACTATCTGCTAATGAAAGGATCTGGTAGGATGAAACATTTAGCCAAATCCCTCTACCCTTGGAGTCCTGGCTGACTTTCTCTCCACAGATACCTGAGGCTCTCTGTGGGCTACTGATAAGCAGAAAACCTCCTAAACAGACTCCCCTAGCCCCCAAATCCTTTCCCAGTGCATCTAACCATGACACTGCCAAAACAGAGGCCAGCTATTAGCTGATGTTAAGTGATGCAGGTCCATCAACTCTGATTTGATCCATCCCAACAAAGGACTCGGACCTCACTGTTCAGCAACAGCCAAGAGAAATTTAGTTTTGTCAGACAGCTCTCAATCTCTGAAGCCACCTCAGGCAAATTGATCATCAGAACCAAATTTTCCACCTAGGCTAAAGTGGTGTGTAAAGCCTGCATCACACCTGTGCTCTTTCTGAGGCTCTGGTCACAGTGGTGAGTGTGCTACCAGCTTCAAAAAGGTGATTTCCTGTGCAAATATCCCTAAGCAGCACAGCATGAAGCAGGCTGGCATTGCATCTCCAAGCCCTGGTGGTTAAATTCAGCAAATCAGTTCACTGTGCACAGTAATCCTGAGACTATTAAGACAACTCAGCATGCTGGGAGACGCTGTTAGGAAGAGCAGTAAGCTGTGGCATATTTTACACTCTGTCCTTGGATGTGAGTCATGGAGATCTCCATATGCTGAGGGTAATAAGCATTTGTATTCAGATGGTTTCTCAAACTGCCTGGTGTTGAATGCTGGGGAAGAGTGTTTGCTGTTATTTTTTTAGGCAGAGGCAAAGTGCAAGGTGGTCCATTGAGCTGCTTTCTGAAAGCTGTTTTCTTAGAGATGTGTTTATTGGGCTGTTTTGCTTATTTTCTCCTTGAACAGAGCCAGCCAGAACTCTTCGGTACTTTCTTCCACCCACTGTCTGTGTGAGACAAAACATGATTCTCGGTATAGGTCTCAGTAAATGGCCTGCTTATGGTTAGATGAATTCCTACCTGCTGGTCTTTATTGCTTACATGTTTCTCATGAGGGCTAGACATGAAACATGTTCAGACCTTCTTCGAGAGTTTTTAACTAGAAAATAGGGGTTTGCTGCAGCTTGGAGAGCCCTTGGCTAAGTGACAGGACAATGACAGGACCTGTGGAAAGAATCCGGGTATCTTGTCTCTTGAGGATGAGCAGAAAATGTCATACATGAGCTGTGCTGCAGAGCTGTCAGCTAGGAGTCACTGCATAGGTGTCCTCTCTTCCGATACAGTTTTTTGCATTGCACCAGAACGGTGCCCCAAAAAGCCTTTGTTTCTAGGAAGCCTTCTCAAGAGGTGCTGAAAGAGCCGGGAGGTCTCTGAAGATGCCTTCAGAGGCAGGCTCTTCACGTCACAGGCTTTATCAACGTTGGTACAGCACATCTTTGATGTGGTGATGGTTCAGGTCTGGTTCTCCAGTTGGGGCTGTGGGTCAGCTGTTGACAGCTGCCTGAAAGCATGAATAAGGCTACCTCACTGAATTCACCTGCTCTTAGCTGAATGAAGGCTACAGGTTTCAGCAGAAGGCACTGCTTTTTTAGAGGCATAGAAGCCATCATCTGCACTAAGAAGACTTTCTGAGCTTCTTCTGTAGGGCAACTGTGAATTTTTAACAAGTGGGGTCATCTTTAGTTAAGTGCCCTCAGCATCAATCAGTTACCGATATTTCGGCTCCCTTCCCTCGTGCCTTTGGATACATCCGACATCCATCAAATAAAGCAGCCTCCAGATGGCTCCAGCATATGTCCGTGTCTCGGAATAGCTGAAATCTAAGTGCTCGTTTCCTTGGGAAGCTGCAGCCCCTTGCTGTGTCTCAGCATCCAAGGGAGACGCCTGCTGCTTTAATCAATGTGTGTTCTGTTTTTTCTGCTTTGTCATAGACATAATAATAAGCAAGTCTTGCTTTGGTATCCCTAGCTGCAAGAACCTTTCTGTGCTTGAAATACTAAGTGCCTATCAGTCCCTTTCTTTTCTTTTTCCGTTGTCACTAAGGCCCTCCTGATCTCATTCTCAGACAGCACTAATTAGCCTTCTCCTCCCTCCCTCTATTGCTTCCTTTCCTTCATTCTTGTAATCTTTTATTTGTGTAAATCACCGAGGGTGAAGTGAGAGTAAATATCAACAGAATCGATAGACCCTTTGAAGACTCAGGATGTTTCTAACAGCTGCCCAAGCTCCTACCTGGGGAACAGTAATTACTGATGGTAGGTATTGGTCTGTCCCACTTTGCACCAAAGTTTGCCTTGGTCTGTCGTATCTTTGCTCCTTTGTCCTCGCTTTGCCTAGCATTGCAAAATGGCAAAGCAATTTCTGGGCCTCTTGGGATACTCCTCAAACCTGGCACTCCCTGAACTTTCCCAGTGGCACCTGTGCTGGCAGGCTCCAGAGCCCTACACTCACCAGTCCTGTTGCATTGACTTTTCCTGAGTGTCTCTCCAGAGAAAGGGAGAAATTGATGTACTGAGCACTCAACACTGGAGGTAAAAATCCATTAACTTTAAGACATGGCCTCGAAATTTCTAGCCTTGAATGGATCCTGCAGGGGAGAGTCAGGACAATTCTTGGAGCTCAGACCTTTCTAAGCTACTCCTCAAAGTCCCCAACCTGCTGTTGATGCCATAGTCCTTCAGAGCCTAGGAGGGCCATGGAGAAAGCACTGGAAGCTGGGTAGCACCCGAGGAGAGTGTCTTGCAACCTCTATGTCACTGTTTGTCTCCTACCTCTTGACACCCATTTGAGGTGAACATCTCCAGAGAACAATGTGCTTGTGTAACTCCTGTTCCTTGTCAAAGTCCAAAATCATTTTAAAATGAGAACTTTTCAAAATAAGTTAAATTCTTGGACTAGTCTGGGAAAAAATGCCTGCACAAAAGCTTCAGATAGAAATCTTCCACTGATTTTTATAACTATTTTTATAATACGGCAATGCAAAGTTCCTTCAAAAATGGCAGATGTGATAGCGGATGTGTTTGTTTTGCTGTGGTTAGGATTTGAGTAGTTATGTTTCCTATCTGTTTTGTGTCCTGAAGCATTTGGCCAAGGCCTTACCTAAATCAAAATTTCAATTAAAATTCCCATTTAAGAAATGGGCTTTGGCCCATCCCTGCAAATGCAAAAGCACTGAGAGAAGCAGTTGTTTCTGCAGGGGTAGAGCGCTCTCATTCTGCAAGGATCACAGTCTCTTCAAAGTTTATCTTGTGGGTGATGTAACTTTGTGTTGCAGATGTCAGAGTTTTGAACAGTTTGCCTGTTACTCAGGCGTTCCGGTTCCTAATGGCATTGACTTGCTGAGCTCTGCACAGGAGCACGCAAGCATCATTGCAGAGCTGCCTTCCTGCACCCTCCAGAGATTGAGACTGTCACTCAAATAGTGCAACCTACTGATATGAAATCTAGCCTTGTGTACTTGTCTTTGTAATCCGCAGCTCATTCAATTCAGCCTATAGCATCCAGTCAGGAGACCGTTACGTTTTAAATAGAGTTGGCTGTAGCTTACCTCCCTGTATTTGGGGAGGATAGCTGCGTGAATTTTCAGATTGTAGGTTTTAGTTTCAGTTTCTGAAACTGGAATTAAAGTCTGCAGTGAGGGAAGGAGCGTATGATCCCATAGCTTGCCTTTCACTGCTAAATCTGGTGAAATACAGTAGGTTTTTTTGTTTTGTTTTAATCCTGAAAATAAAGGTTGTGTTGTGGAATCAAGGCATTTCACCTTCCTAAGCTCCTTTGGCACATTCACCTGCATGTGAAAATGGTATGAAAAATGTCAGGAATCTCCTGTTTGTAAAGGGCTGAGCATTTTTACTTAATGGGATGTCTTGGACTCTTCTTCCTGCCCTATAATCTGAAGGGGAGGAGATTCATCCTAAATTTCATTCTGGACCTCTCTATTATTGTAATTGACTAAACCCAAAAGATCTGTGAACCTTCACACTTTTTGGAGCCCTAAATGCAAAGAAGGAACAGTCTTAACTTTTCTAGCCCAGGCCAGTCTCACAAATGCAGTGCTCTGAAGAGGCATGAATTGACAGTCCTGGGGATTGATCGTCCCATCACAGTGGCATAGGACTGACAGCAGGTCACATACAGCCTTTGCTTGGGCCATCTCTTGGGATGAGACTTTTCTTTAATCTTCCTGTTCACTGATGCTTGGTCTCTCTGCTAAGCCTGCTAGAAAGGTTTCCTGTTTGTGGCCATTGCAATAGTAACTTCGGTAGATTAAATTAGGGCTATCAAATTTATATTACCTAAGTCACCAAAGAGCCACCAGGTAGTGACAGCTTCCCAGTGTGATCTTACAGCTGCTCTTACTTCATTGGCTCCCTTTCCCCTGAGGTAACGACATGTACAAACCAGTTTCTTTGTATGAAGATGGCATCACGTTCATATCTCGTAAATTTTTACAAGTCTTGATACTTGTGTTCAGGTGATGTGGGGCCTCCTATTGTGCTAATACTAGAAACACATTAATAAATTTAAGTCGGAAATTGTTGGGTTGGAAAACATTTGGTTGGAAAAAAGTCTGTAATCATGAAATGGACAGTGTTTCGGAACAAGGCTTCCCATAGGTGTAGAACTTTTTTTTTCTTCCAGATGAGTTTTGAATGTTTAAGATGGGGCTATATGAAGTGATGATCTGTGCACGTTTCAGGGCAATAGCATTTGTCTGTGGGCCTCATTCAATGTAAATTTGCAATAGCGTTACTTATTTTCTCTTTCTGAAATTGAGCGGCAATAATCTGGATTAGCTGTGGTTAGTTTATTCAGCTCAAAGAATAGCTGTGCCTCAGATCCAGTCACCAAGGGTGGCTCTGCAGAGCAGCCCAGGGCTAGAGTCTTGCGTAGTGCTGTGCAAATGTGGCCATTCAGCTTTTGGGACGCTTTTGTGCCTGGGAGCAGCCTAGTGACACTTCTGTGAACACGAGACACTGAGCTCCACGGATCTGAGCTGACTGTGCAGAGCTGATCTGAGTGTTTCTGTGCCATTGTCCTTGAACAGTGGACACCCAGACGGGTTTGGTTTTAAGGAGACTTTTCAGTGAAAGCCCTCCCCGTGCTGAGTTGGTGCCCTGGAGTGTTCCAGTAACTGCTCTGTGCTGTGTGCTTTGGGGCAGGTATTTGATCTGATGCTGTGGCTGAGCTCAAGCTGGCATATTGGGTCTGTGTGCTGTTGCGATCTGGCTAGGAGGTTCTTCCAGAAGGTAGTGCAAAGCCCCTCCTTGGCTGTGTGGGGAACAGGCAGAGTTCAGCTTGGCTGGCACTGACACAGGTCAGGAAAGATTTTGTACTCCAGCTGGGTCTCTGGGGCATCTCTGCATGATACCACTTGTCCAATCCCATATTTCTTCTGTTACTTGAGTCCCCCTAGCTTTCCCCACTGCTGAGAGCCCCTAGTACCTTTGGGAACACTGATGAGGGCAGATCTCAAGTATTGCACACTGTTCCTTTGCCCCACTGCTCTTACAGCCCAGTAACACCTCTCTTCCCTATATCTGGTTGCCAGCTACAAAATTACACAAGTAACTCCTTTAAAATGTGTCAGCGCTCTCCTGTCAGTTAACTGGTGTGAACTGCTGTAAGAATGGGTACTCTGGCATTTTCTCTTCCACCTTACTGTACCAGTCTCAGTTCTCTGTCACTGAAGGCAGATGCCTCTTATAATCAATGCTGATAATGGTCATAAGACACACAGCTTACAGGAGGTAGGATTGTAGCACAGGGAGAAGAATCTTTCCAACCGTATGGTTGTATTGGAATCAGCGTAATGGCAAGATTGGTTCTTGGTTAAATAAATCATGTTTTGCATGATTGTATCTGTTGGGGAGGGGGGAAAGTTGGGACCATAAAATTTTTTTCATAATGTTTGTCCACACTGTCTTTTTTATACACATAATACAGCATTAAGAACATACAGCATTAAAAATGGTTTCTAATTTTAACAATATTTTGGTTTAAATATGGCAATATACCAAGTCAAGTCAATTAATTCTGTCTCCACTGAGAAGCGGAAAGTGAGTCTCTATGCCTCTCATAACCCATCAGCTTTCCTATTTTCTCTGGAGGCACTATCCTCGTTGTCTAATAGGCCAAATAACTTACACTGTGTTTTCAAGATCACTGATGGTGTATGGATATAAGGGAGCATGCTCTGCCTTCGGAAGACACTCCAGGAAGATTTCAAGGGTAAAGCTCCTCATTTCTGTGGTTATTCTCTGTGCATTTGTAGGCAGTTGGACAGGAACGAATAAAAGCTTGTGGTTTTTCACTGAGACCTCGTTGGTCCATTCATGAAGATGATGCATTGAGAATGAGTAGATTTGTTCTTCTGCGTTCTCCTTAAATAAGAAAATACAGAGGAAGTTATTGCCTATATGGGTGGAGACTGGGGAAAGTGTTCAGTGTTCTGGGAAACCTCTTGAAGTAAAACTGGGACCTGGGAAGGAAGGGTGACCAGGAGATGTGGAGGGGCTTTTGGTATAATTTATTCATGTAGGTTTATGGTCTGCAACTGTCTTCCCTGGGAATGCGCCATAACTAGGAGGTGCTTTTCCATGGAGGCTCTGGCTTCTTTTTATGCACATGCAGCACAACGTGGTGTGCTACAACTAGCTCTGTGTTCTCGGGTGGACAGAGGTTAAATGTTGTATCTTGGATTTTGGGTGATCTTGAGCCTTTTGCTTGTAGATGTCAGTAGATGTCCAACAGGTTAAAATTTAATGCATTGGAAGAAAAACTTGGGGGTGCTCCTTCTTAGTCTGTGGCTTTTTCACTACGTCACATTGTGAATGTATTAAGTGTTAGTCTTGAAAGCATGCTTACAGTGTGATTTTTATTGTTACACTGGAGTGACAATGTGAACCTGGAGTCACTGCACACTAAATTCATTCCATAGAAGGAATTGTAAATTGGATGATTTTTTTTTCCCTGATAACGTTTTATATCTTCATTGAAAATACACACAGACGTAATAATCCAAAATGACAAATACGTTAATCAGAAGCTTATAGGTATCACACTTTGAGGATATTCAATTTCTCATGCAGCAATTAATCTAAAATACTGTGAGAAAATCTGTATCATCCTCTCCCTAATGGAGAATTTGCAAGTAGGGCTCTGAACCAAAATAGAGCTTTGGTGGAGGCAAGTAGCAATTCTCCAGGTAATCTGACAATCCTTTCCCATTGTGCCACATGCTCTGCAAATGCTGTTTTCCCACACTTTTTTCTATTGGGAAATGTGAACTTTTTTTCTCAGTCAGCTAACTACTATACTTCAAAACTGGGGAAGCATAATGGAATTTCTGCTGAAAAATGTCATTGTAACAAAGAAGTTCTTTACAGAGGAAAAAGTATTCAACTTATGTCTGCCCATGCATGTCAGAATGCTAAGGGAGTATGTAGCCTTAGTCCTAGGTATGTGTAACACCTGGATAGGCATCCTGGAGTTCAAGCACTGAGATAAGGGCTGTGTTTTTCTCTGTGTGGATAAACTAGCCAGCCCATGCAGACCAGTCCTACAATGCTGGAATACTAATGATTATAGAAAGGAGATATCTCTCAGAGAAACTATATTTCAGACTTTGCAAGGCCCCCATCAGTGTTGCTGTTTTTCTACATGCAGGACTACTGAGGGAGAACTGCAGCATTTCAGGGCAAGTGTTGAGTCTTGCAGAAAATCTGACTGCCGTTATTCCACGTGATCTGATCTGACGCATCCCTAACTCTTGTTACAGGTAAGGTATTGGAAGGAACATGGCAGAGAATGGAGAATACAGTTCTGAGGTGAAAAGGGGATTTGGAGATGCTGTTAGGGACATTGGGGGCTGAGCTAAGAACAGATATAGCAATTTACTGTTCAGCTTCAGCTCCTTAGAAGGAGCAGAAGAATTTGCTGACAGGTCTGGCAAAATTGCTGAGGTTGTGTTTAAACTGACTTAAGGTGAAAATAGGTGCCTCTGCAAAAACTTTGTGGGTGAGATTCAGTTGCCAAGCACAGCTGTCTAATGCTATTGTAGTCTGTCTCCCTTGGAAGTCTGAGACATCTGCAATAGCACAGGCAGGCGTAACACAGGACCTAGAAGAGACCTGCACCCCTCTGGAGCGTATATTTAGGCAACTAAATCCCATTCTGTGTGTGCTGTTGTGTGAGTGTTATCCGAGTTTGCCCTCTTGATCTGGTCTGCCAGACCTGGTCTGGTCTGCCTGGGATTCAGAGATGTTGTGGAGTAACTTCTAACGACCTGAGAAGGCTCTGGGATGCAAAAGGAAACGGAGTGGAGCAACTGAATGAACTAAGCAGAAATCTCCAAGCTCTGGGCAGATAGGATCACATTTCAGTGGATGTGTTAAGTCCACTGCATCTGCACTGATATGGTAGGAGCCAGAGGATCAAACTGAGCAGAGAAATGAGAGAGACAGCACCTGTTGTACACCTATGATGGCATGGAGGGAGCAAGTGGGTAAAACCCCACAGAGTCACATAAACAGGGTGTTTCATGTTTATGTATCAGCCTCTCATCCAAAGGTCAGCCAGCCTTTCATGGGCGTTAACTAATTATCTTGATGCGCTCGCAAAGTTACATTATGTGGTCCCCAAGGCAGAGGGGGAAGGCAACTCTGTGTAAACGCTAGCAGTGAAAATACCTTGGGTGTGTGTGGGGGTAGGCACTTGCCCAGCCTCAACTCCCAGCTAATCTCTTCACCACAACTCTAATGAGTAAATGAGATCTAAGTCCTGCCTTTCCCCAGATAGCTTTCCTGGAGACCAATGGTTTGAATCCAGTGAATTGAAAACTGGTTCAAGTCGGGACGGGGAAGTTTCTTCTTCTTGAACCATTGGTTTGGGTTCTTTGTTGAACTCAGTCTATAACAACAGGAGCCCAAAGCCCAATCAAAAACTGAAATGAGAAATTAGGCTCTGAGAAACAGGGACATTCACTGTAGCTGGTGGTAAGCGTTTTTGTTGAAGAATCTTTGCTAGCACATCTGATGCAAAGGTGCAAAGGCCAGTAGAATGGGACAGGCTGTCTTCTTCCTGTGTATTTTCTTTCTGATAAAGCATAATTTCCATTATGGGTTCTCAAGTGTTACAGGAGAGTACGTTTATATTTAGAAGTTTAGTATAAGGCTCTAGCCCTAAGGATTCGTCAGTGCCTGCTAGCCTGCGTGGGCTGAGCTGCACCCTCTCAGCCAGAGGGGCTGCTTACACATAGCTAAGTGTTAGATCTGTGTGTCGCTGTTTCCAGGATTGTGTGTAAGGGCTGAATGGGGAAGATAAAATACGTTGTCTAGGTAATGCTATGCACTTCATCAGTCATTTTCTGCAGACTAAGGCTTCTTCTAAACCCTTTTTCACATGTTTTTTTGTCTATAATCTTGTAGTTTGAGCCACCTAGGCGAGGCAGGCTTAGTGTTGGATACGTGCAATCTAACTGCTGTTAGCAGGCTTTTGCTTTTATTAGCCTTTAGTCCAGATTTCATATAGTTCTCACTTTATTCAAATCTGAAAACAATGCCTTTGTCTTCCCACAGCACTTCTGTGCCTCTTCTGTCTATGTAAACTTGTTTTTAACTCTTCTTTTTCTGTTGACTTGATTGTCTTTCCCTGTACTGCCCTATCTTTATTTGCCTGCTATTCATTTGCCACTTTGGGTCTGCAGAACTAAAGGAGTTTAGGGAAAAAATATGCTCCTAGAGTGGATGTTTCTTGAGAGTGAGCAGCGATAGCTGGCTGTGCTTAGGACATCGTGAATATCCTAGGCAAAGGGTAGCCTCATTTCTCTGTATCCCTGGAAAGCCTTTATGCCAAAGTTTGAGGTGAAATTGCTAGTCAGTTGTGCATCAGCATGCTCTTCAGCCCCTATAGAAAGGAGTGATTTTCCAAGGGAGGGTATCTGCTGGGCAAGAAGAACTTACCAATATGCAAACACTTATGGCCTATGTCCCTGCCTTCAAGGCCTGATGGAAGGTCTTGCAGAAGTCAGTAACAGCAAGGCTGGAAATGGGTTCTCGACCTCCTGACTGGATTTCTTTTTCACTGAGCAAAACGTCTAATAGACTACTTTCCATCACTGTTGTAATTCTATGTATCTGCAGACATGTCAGTGTGGGGAAGGTTGTTACCTTAATTGCTTTCAATTGTTACGTAAAGACTGTCAATGAGGAGCTGTAACTATTCAGAAGTTTTAATTACGGCCTGACGTGATATTATTGTCCTGGCCTTGCACACCTCCGTGGGTGTATTTCTGAAGGAGGTGGCTTTTGTTGCTTCAAGCTGACTCCTCCTCCTGAGAAGTCATCCTCTCCATCAAGGTGACATTCAAGAGTGACGGTGCAATATGTCATCCAGGAGGAGAAGTGCTGGGCAGGGAACTGTGACTTTGATATGAAGTTTCCGCATATCGCCAGGGTCTTTCCCAAAGGGAATATCTGTGACCCTCCAGTCTTATCTCAGCATCATCTCCAATAACTGTTTACTTAGTCATGAAGGGAAGTCAGATCTTCCTGAGTGGCTCTGTCAGCTGCCAGAAAAATGGATAATATACAGCTTCCTCCTTGCAAGTGTGTTATCAACATAGGGCCCCCAGAGTCCAGGGAAACTGACTGTATCAATAAGCAACCCAATCTGCAGACAGGGTGGAACAGGAGGATGAGAACGTGATGTGGAGCCTTGTACTTTGTTTCACTGCTGGAAAGCAGCAGCTCTGCAGAGAAGGGCCTGGGTGTCCTGGTGGACAAGTTAAACATGAGCCAGCAATGCACCCTTGTGGCCAAGAAGGCCAATGGTCTCCTAAGTTGCCTTAGGAAGAGTGCTGCCAGCAGGTCGAGGGAGGTGATCCTCCTCCTCTACTCAGCCCTGGTGAGGTCCCACCTGGAGTACTGTGTCCAGTTCTGGGCTCCCCAGTACAAGAGAGGCATGGCACTCCTGGAGAGAGTCCAGCGGAGGGCTACAAAGATGATTAGAGGAGACTGGAGCACCTCTCCTCTGAAGAAAGGCTGCGAGAGCTGGGTCCGTTGAGCCTGGAGAAGAGAAGACTGAGGGGGGATCTGATCAATGTGTACAAGTATCTGAAGGGAGGGTGTCAAGAGGATGGGGCCAGCCTCTTCTCCGTGGTGCCTAGTGACAGTTCAAGAGGCAACGGTCACAAACTGAACCGCAGGAAGTTCCGTCTGAAACCTGAGGAAAAACTTCTTTTCTGTGAGGGTGACCGAGCACTGGCACAGGTTGCCCAGAGAGGCAGTGGATTCTCCTTCGCTGGAGATATTCAAAACCCGTCCGGATGTGATCCGGGGCAATATGCTTTAGAGGTCCCTGCTTGAGCAGGGGGGTTGGACTAGATGTAGATGATCTCCGGAGGTCCCTTCCAACCTTGACCATTCTGTGATTCTGTGAAATGCAGCAGTCCATCTTTTTTTTCCCCCCCTCCCTTCACCAAACAGATCCAAATCACACCTACAATTGCTGTGAAGTGGCATCTGCAGTTACTAAGTCTTGAAGTCCCAAATCTCTCAGGTCTTAAAAGTTGGGACGTTTTTCCCAGAATTTACATACAGATGGTCTCTGTATTTAGGCAATAACTGTAATGGGCTCCCTGCAATGGGGGGTTTGGAAGTAAAGGGCTAAGATGTGAGTTGAACCGTTGAGGTTAAGAAATCTTGTCAGGACGGTTTTAGGAAGCATAAACTACTATAGGCCATGCTGTGACAACACTGTAGGCAATAGAGGACTTTCAGGGCTGCCCATCATACTCTTCTGAAAAGTGGGTAGAATTTATCTTTGTGCTTTTGCAACTTGGAGAAGGAAGAGATTTGCCTTGTGTAGGTGTATGCACAGTTAACTTGGTGCGACAAAAATTAGATGGATTGTAGCTCCCAACCAAAAGGGGCAGCACTTGCTGGGCTTGAATGCAGTTCCCAGCCCTTGTTCCTTTGCAAGTGGGATCAATAACAATATGACTGTGATGCAAATGTGTAGCAGTGAAGAGCGGCCCTCCTTTTTTAAACAGATTCTGCAGTTTGTTTTGCCAAATACTTATTCTGTTTTGGACATTGTCGAGAGCTTCCTTGTGTAGTCATGAAACCTAAAGATCACTGCGACAAAAATGAAAAAAATGAGTAGTGGTTTTGGCATGTGTGTTTCTAACCACAAACAGACTGAGGAAGTGGTCTGTTCTAGCTCACCGTCATGTGCCCACTGTTTCCTGGAGTGTCTGAGACTAAAGAGGAGGGGAGAGCTTGACTGAGTGATTTTTAATAACAGATTAATTTATATTAAACATCAAAACATGCTGGGGGAAAGGGGAGGATCTCAAACTGAACTGCCCATGCTCTGACTATCCTAACAGGAACGCGCTTAGTGCTTCTAAAATAATGTTCCCTTGAGGTATCCTGACCTCAGCTACACAAAAAATGAAGAGATCCTTAAATATTGGAGACTTTCTTAAAGATTATAAATGGACCTTGCCCAGAGTGTGTTCTCGTACTCTGTGTTCTGTTTCACATTTGCATTCATGCAGAAGATGTAATGGAGGAGTGAGCTACAGGACTGGATTTAGGTGATGCTAGAAATTTTTCAAAAAACTGTAAGGTGGTTGATGCTTCTGATATCTTTAGCTTTGGTGTCTGCTTTAGGGAACCTGTGAGTAGGTGCCTCTGTGAGTAGGTGTTGATGGGGCAGGACCGATTGCAGTTCACTACAGGGGCACACGCTTTTCCTTAACATCGGAATACATCTGCAAAAGCCTTCCTCTGTCTCCCATTGCTTCCTGGCAATGTGGCAAAGGGCAGGGCTCAGGTGTGGCACAGCACCTGGGCAGAGTAAGTCCAATATTCCAGTTTTAAATATGTTTTACAGAAAATATATTGAATGATTTCCATGTCTCTCTAATACACACTGAAAGCAGCTTTTTATATTCTGCACTGCATAGGTATAACTTGGCATTGTGCAATGTGTCTGCTGCACTGCTGTGATTGTATTAACCTACTAGGTGAGACATATCTATGTTTAGTAAATGGGATGGACAAGGGAAGGTTAGTTTGTCTTGTTTTTAGGAACAGGCAGATAGGAAAAAACTTCGGGTTTAGAGGTTTGGTGCATTCTTTGAACTTAGGTCTAAGTGGATGGAAATTTTCAACTCTGCAAATGCAGCTGGGTGAGTAATTTGTAGTGAATAATATATCTGATGGCTTTCACTGCATTTGGGATTGACAGCAAACACATCACAATTTTAATTATTGGGAATGATGTGCTGAAATATTCAGCAGCTATTTTTGGTTCCTGCAGACTGTGCATGAAAAAGTTAGCTATTTAAAAACCAGACTCCCCACCCCCGCCGGTCTCCTGGCTGGTCTCCTTGTTCCTGTACAAGTTTTTCCAAACAGGGCACCAGGACTGCTAGCATGATGGCTCAGATAGTCTTGATCAGGATTTCACACATGGGAGCCTTAAAAAGAAAAAGTTTCTACAAATCGTCCTACCCTAACTCTCGGCAGTCAGCGTGAGAGGGGGATCAGGACAGTGTCACTTTGGTTCCTTGGGGCACTTGCAGAGCTGAGGTGTTCCTGTGTAGCTGGAATGGGAATCTGCAAGGTGGAAAATGAAGAGGTCTGAGAGATGGCGAAACCTTTACAAGAATGATGTCTCCTCCTTTTCTCCTGAACTGTTCACAGGCTTGTGAGTGCTAATACCTCAGGACTGGTCCTTGAGTTTTAGGCTAGGTGTTGTTTGAATGCCGCATAAGCATCTGGGTAATGCTGTGACCCCTAGCGTAGGGAGTAACGCTGGCAGGGCCAGTTTACCAAAACTACTGGAACGAGCTTTGTCTCCCAGACCACCTTCCCCTCCTCACACCTCCTCATCCCTGTACAACTTGGTACGCTGCCCACTGCTGCACAGGGGAGCTGGCCTTGGGTGTGATGCAGACCTTATAAAGGAAATTAGGGAGAAACGGACTTCTTCCCAAGACTTTCCCAATGGGCAAAGCAGCAATAACATGTCATATAAATTTCTGCGTCATTGGCAGAGCAATCAAAGCAGCATCTTTAAAAAGGAATGAATAGGGGTGAAGAAAAATGTGACTTTCCTGAAAAACTGAAATAGCAACTAGAGAGTAAGGAGAGATGCAAGTATGGATCTGGCTGCCTTGTCCAGGCTTCTGTCAGCTGCTCTTTAAAATGTTTTGCTACCCTCTGGTGGCTGTCTGAGGATTTGTGCGGTCTAATTTTCATTCATTGTAAACTCCCCTGCCAACTTTTTATGTGAAATGCGTTGAAAAAGCTAGATCTGACTATAGATTTATTTATTTTTTTACTGATTCTAAAGCAGCAGTATGTTAATAATAAAGTCAGCTTTGTGTTTTGGGTTTTTTGTTCTTTATATCTAGTCTCTTTTGGTTTAGAGTTATAATTGTAAAGATAGCTTGGCTGGGAGGTTAAAATGGAAGAGTAACAGCTTTGTATTTAGGTTTGCGGTGCAGTGGGACTGTTTGGTGTTTGAGAATGATACTGCCTTGGCAACCCTGCAGAATGCAAGCCTATGTCCTCTACTTAGCTGCAGAGGACACAAAGTGAGCACCGTTGTAGTTAGTAATAGCAAAACTCCCAAGATCTTTTGGAGCTCAGAGTAGGTCCTATTCACCCTGGTGCAGAGCAGAGCTCATACCTCCATCTTCCTTTCACTGTTCCCCAGCTCTGAGCTAATGAGACCCCATGAGACAGAGCCTGGTGTGGTCTCCATTATTGAGTAAATTCTTAGCTTCTCCTCTATTCCATCTTCCCTGCTTTTTGATTCTACATTGTCGCTTCATAGCAGAGGAGCTGCATATAGAAATTTAAAGGGTGGTGATTTGACTGATTTTACAAGAAACTCCTCCTAGGCATTAATTCCTAGGTTACAGGATCAGAGGGCCTTGTGATCTTCTTGATCTAACCTGCTGCAGAGAACAAGCCATAGGACTGCCGTCAATTGACTCCTATTTGAACTACAGCATTGAGTATAGAAAACATCCTATCTTGATTTAAAATTTTCCAGTGTTGGAAAATTCACCTTGTTGAATTGTTCCTGTGTTTTATACCATCACTATTACCTCAGTTTTCTTTATTCTGAATTTGTTTAGTTTCAGCTTCTAGCTTTGGGTGGTTCTGTTACCTTCTGAGTTTGAAAAGCCCTGTATTGCCAACACTGTCCTGCGTAGGGACTCATGGTATTGATCATGTTGCTCCCTAAAGTGCCCTTCATTAAGCTAGCCAGGTGGAGCGCTGAAAGGCACTTTGGTTTTAAGAAATGAAAAGTTGTTGCAAAAATTATCAACTGAAAAGTTGTGGGATGTGAATGAAGCTGGTGGGCACAAACTAATTGCACAGAAGACACAAAAGAAGCCACATAAAGGCACTGTTGGAGAGTATGCACTTTTCCTTATGTGTGTCTGCATTGGCTATCTCTAGAGTTTACAGACTCAAAACACATTAAGGGAGGATTTGTATGGGTTTGCAAAGTGAGATCTACTTGTAAGAGTCCTGCAGAGACTGGGTTTAACAAGGAGTGATTTGAAATATGAGAGCATTTGTTGTTATTGGGTTTTTTGGTAAATTAACTGTGTTGAGGTCTTGTGGGATGTAGGCTGTTGTGCTGAAAGAATGTTAGTTTCGTATACTGCTAAACTTCACAGTACATTTTAAAACCAGTTCCATCCGTTTCACAACCTGGCAGAGGTGTTTGGAGTGGAGAGCAGCCAGCGCCTTTTGTAATTGTATCAGGATTAGCCTACAAAAGCCCTGAAAGAAAGTAAAAGCACAAGTCTTGTGGGACAGGAGGAGTCAGCATAGCTAGAAGGCCATCTTAAAGGAGAAAACAGGTTTATGTGGTTCAGGCAGGGGAATAGGATACAGTGGATCTGGTTACCACCCTCATAGAATATATTGTGACAACAGACAGCCCAGCTGTTTCTGTGATTTGATTTCCATCAGGCCAAACCTCCTGTTTTTTAAAGCCACTCCAAACCCTGCAGGAGATGATGGAAAGGTAGTCATTGTGGAGATGTGGGAGATGTTTTTAGATCTCAAAATATTGTCTCTCCTTTGGAGGGTGCCTGGGACCAGAAGTCCTGAGAGCAAAGCCCACTATTGGTACAGTTTCTTTCAGTCGTGTGGGCTGCTTCTGTGAGGCTCCAGGAGCTGCTTATTCAATTCTGCTGCAATACCCCTTCTTGTGAAGAGGGGAAAGAAATCCCAACCTCAGCATCTCTGCCAAGGCATACAGTAAGGATTTGTTAACCTTGTACGCAGCTGCTATGGAGACAGCCGTGCTGTTGATATTCGGTATTCCCAATCCATCTTCTTGTGTTGATGCTTTTAAAACCAAAGACATGTTTTAAACTGATGCCGGTAGTCATGGGTATGTCTTATATGGTCTTTTGCAGCCAGATGCAAACTTGCTTGGACTGTGTTTTAGACTGGCTAGACTCAGCCTGGTTCAAGTCTGCAGGCTAGGTGACTGAGCTGATACATCCAGTCTCCCAGCTCACCTAAATAGCTAAGTGTAATGCTCTGCTGACGTGGTTACATAGCTTTGGGACTGGGGACAGTTTGCTTCCACCTCACTCGGGAGCTTCTCACCTCCCAGCAGAAAAGTGTGTAGACCCTTTTAAAAGTAGGCCTATGCAAAAGCCTTTGCAACACATGTACCCTCTTCTTGAATTCAGAGGCTAAGTGGATGGCAAAGAGCATGAAACGGAGAAGGCTTCAACTGAGGCATTTTACAAAGCCCTGTTAAATCACTTATTTTCAACCTCCACCTCAATCTGGTCAGGTCACAGCTCATCCTAGAGGAAGATGACATGCAAACTGACAGACCCACAGTAATACAGCAAGGAAGGGATGCTGTGAGCCCTGCTGCAGTGGGGACTCAGGACTGCTGCACTCCACATTACAGAGCTAGTACAGGTAGTAATGAAAGGAGGTTTTCCTTGAATCAGCAGGAAAGTGCTTTCCCAACCAGATATGGTGGTATACTTGTGATAACTGAGAGTTCCTAGAAGTTATAGCCTTGCCGCACACTGACAATAGAGACCCTTTTTGTGCAAGAAAACCTTTTCCACAGCTACCTATATGGTAGGGCATCAAAACAGATCTGAATAATCAAAGAAAGGGGTTGCATAACTTACCACTTCTGGAGGAGAGTGAAAGAGGCGAGGAAGGGAAAAGCGTTCTTTATTCTTGAAAGCCAATCCTTTCCATTAGTTTTGGAAACAAAATTGTCAATGGTTAGCAAAGAGCAATTCTATCTAAAAGCCTCACCAGTGGGGTCTGGCTCCAGTGCAGTGAGAGGAAAAACGTACTCTTGAAGCTATGCTCCTCTGTTTTTCAGAGCACTGCACCCTCATTCTGTGAGGGCATCAGATGATTTTCCCAAAAGGCACTTTGGGGATGTAGCCTACATCTCTGGAAGGAACTGAACGGGGAATATGTCTCTGCTAATGAAAGCTGCAGCCAGAAATAAGAGTTCCGGAAGTTTAAAACTAGGTTAAAAGCAGTGAACAACGGAAAGCAGCTGAAGATGGAGTGGGTGAAAGAGCTCTTGAGCTTTAGGCAGTGTGATGACTTTGCCTCCCTCCAAACTCCTGGGTAGTGCAGTTCTGGCAGACTGACAGGGCTTCCGGGGTGAGCTGTTGCAAGATGCTTTAGCTTGTTGGGTTTTTTTCTCTTAGCTTTGTATTTTTAGTTGAATTCTCTGTTAACACACAGTAGTAACCCCTACTGTTACCAGTAATCAAAGGCCCATTTCAGTGCAATTATTAAACAATGGAAAAGTATTGCCTATAGTTTTATAAGCAGATAGTATCACTTTTAACCATGCAGAAAGTTTGGCATCTCAACCCTATACCACAAAAGGGGAAAACTTTAAAACCTTGTGACTCCTAGTTGTGGTCATAGTGTTTATGTAAAGAATAATAATCAGTTAAGACTCCCACAATAAACCTTTTCTCCCTTTTTGCAGTATGACTGGAGGGGCCTTTCTAACCAGTTTTATCTCCTGTGTCGCAAAATTGCTGTACTGCACCATGTATAGGAACAGCATCCTTATAAATCCTGCCTGGTTCCAACCAGTAGGTCCTGTCTTTCAAGAGCATTTGTAGTGTGGGAAGATCCTGAGAGCAGTACTAGTGTGAAAGGGCATTCAAGGCTACTGCTTCTTGCCCAATTGGTGCTGGCTGTTTTATGTTCTGTAACTTCTTGTGATGCTCAAGAGAAAGAGCTCTGTGTGCAGCATTTTGTGTCTACATTAAGTTCCCTGACCTTAATCTGAACCATTGCGTGTTTATTTAACTTAGTTGTTCTCAGCATGATTTTCTGGTGGGTGGGTGAGTACTTCTTAACAGAGACATGGAATTAAAGAAATCTTGAAGGGGTATGAAATGTGCAATGGGGAGAAAAAGGAAGTTAGAATATTAAATGCACGTAGCACAGTCTTCGTGAAGCACAATGCAAGCACAGCTGCTGCATGGCAGGCTGTCCAAGCCAGGCACGTGCTGATCTCCATCGATCCTAGTTGATGTAAACATCCCTGGGAGAAATGATAATTGGCCTCTGCAGGAGCCCTGCATTAAACATCCCTTGGTGAGAAAGACACAAGGGAAGAAATTGTAGTGCACCACAGAAATGACCCAACAGTTTCTACAAGGTAAGGGCCTATTTGAGGAACAGGCTGAGAAGGAGTAGAAGGAAGAGACTGTAAAATGAGAGGTTATCTTAGGCACTGCTGTCTCCATCCTTGCAGACCAGCGCAGGCTTTTCCGTATGACTCGTTCCTCTGGAATTGTTCTGTTCTAGTTTTAGCTGCTCAGAGACTATCCCACAGGCTGGGGCAGACGTCAGCTCAGAGATTGTTCCTGATTATTAATTTACTCTGCCTTAATGTAGGCCCGTTACCAGGCACTTCCCTCGATGGTCTGCAAGTAAAGCTGGTGTCTGTTCTCTTCTCATCAAAGGCAGCTGCATATTTCACCTGGAGTCCAGGGGGCTGTCATGTTTTTTGTGCTTACTGAAAAATGTCCCCTCTTCGTTCGGTTTAGATAAACAGGCAAAGAGGAGGCTGTGGTTTCAGTCAGCTCCTTCCTCCCTGAGCCCAGAGATACTCTACAAACAGGCAGGGAGGTCAGTGTAGGGATGGCTGAGCAGGGGTTGTCATCCACAGGTCCCCCTGTTAGAGACCTGCTTGCCCCACCATGTTGTGCATGCTGCTGTGGGGAGGGACTGATTTGCTCCCAAGGAGCCTGTCATGCTCGATCTGGCTTGCATCTATGGATGCCAGCAGGAAATGCCCTTATCCCCCACTTCCCAAGTTAGTAATTGTTTGGACTCTGGGGAAAGGCAGCCTAATTATTTCAGCTGGACGGAGGCCTGAGAGCCCCACTTTTAACGAGCTCTTTAAGAAGGTATCTTGAACAGTCTGTCCCATGAGAACATCAGCCTGACAATGATGCTTCTGCTCTCACCTGCTTTTCTGCACACAGGTGGATTTGGCAGTAATTGTCTTGGACATTGGTGTTCATGTCTTACAGTTCTCACTGTAACCAGAAAGGTGACTGAAGGAGCAGGGAGAGGAGAAAGACAAAAGTCTGCCTGCCTTGCTCTCAGTTACCATTGCTGCTGTAGAGGTGTGGCAAATAAAAATGGGGATCCAGACCTCTTGCTATTAGTCTCTTTTGCCCTTTTCCTATGTGTAACACTGCAACTGATGCAATCCCACCCTGCAGAGCTGGACCTGAGTGCTTCCATGTGATGCTAAGTGATGCTGGCTTGTTTAGGGTTTCACTGTGGCTTGACACTGAGCACAAGTGAATGAAAAAGAGATGTGACTGTGATTGATTGTTGCTGTAACTCAGCAGGGAAAAAGGGAAAGAACCCCTTCCTCCTGCCCCCTGGGAACCAGCCTTTCAGCCCTTGCACCCTCAAACGACTCGTGCTGCCTACCAGTGTGCCTGGCGCTGCAGTCAGGAACTCATGGCTCTGCCATTGTGAAAAATGAAGAGCTAAACCCTTCTTTTAACAAGCTGTCCTGGTGAGGCCTAAGCAAGGAAGAGCTGGGGTCATGACAGTGAGAAGCAGCAGGACTGGCTCTGCTCTTGGGCAGGAGCCTGAGGAGTGTGGGAACACAGGTTCCCACTCAGAGGGGTGAACTTTGCTCAGCACTGGGGACTGAGAAAGCAATGTGTGAGGAGTGAGCAATATCCAGAGCACAGGCACTGCCTGTGCTCTTCCTGCTGTGGCCTGCATCCACCCAAAAGCAGGGCTGCTGTACGTGGATGCCTCGCTATTTGGGTCAGCCCATGCTGGAGAAAGGGACTGCAAAGCAAGACTTGGAGGGTTTGGGAAAGAGTACTGAGCTGGAGTTGATATGGGCCCTTTTTTCTTCATAAAACAAGCAAAGCTTCCCTCTTCCTGATGCACCAGCCCCAAATCAGATCTATCAGGACCTGCTGCAGATAAGCCATGATTGCTCTGTAGCTTGAGAGTGTTGAGCCGGCGTTCCCTAGATCTGAGTCATCCTGCTAAATCTGTGCACAGCAGCTAAGGTAACAAGGGAGTAGGGGATGGAGGTCTCTTATGGGAGCCAGGATAACAATGAAGGAATTGAAGTGATGGAGAAAGGGCGAGTCAGGCCTTGGAGTGCTGGATTTGAAAGTGGGGCCTGCCTTCTGAATAACCAGGTGGAGCAAAGGGAGGGCCTCGTGCCTCCTTCTGCTGCCTGGGGAATGTGTAAACTCTCCACAGATGTTATGTGAACCACAGTAGTTCATAGTTCAGGTTACTTCTATGTTAGAGGTTAAGCAAATGCAAGCTGGAAGGAAACTGTTTTGGCAGTGGTCTGGGGATCAATGAAGAGCATATTCGGAACATTTTTGCTTTGGCCGTTTCTCCCTATCAAAACTACTGCTTTGCTATTGAATTTGTGGGGTGCATCTCTCTGGGAATGAGGAATGATGGCTATGGTGCTACTTGCTTGTGAATACATTATAGCTGGTAGAACTACTCATGCAAGGACAGAAGCACTGCCTGGGGCTAGGCAGCACTGAGTCCTCAGGACAGCTGATGTCTGTGCTTGTGTTTTTCAATTCTACAGAGATTTTTTTCATCTGAGGATTGCAAAGCACTTCACAGACTTCCTGAAATTTAGCATTGCCATTATGTGGCACTTGTTTTGACAATGTCTGTGGCTGTCCCAGTGTAAATAGGTACAAGGCTAATGTAGTACTGGCTTGAAGTCAAACAGGTCCTGCAGCACTGGATGCAGCAGCTCTGCCAATAGCCTCAGTAGATAATATGCTGTAGTGACTTTTCTCAAGCAGCTAGAGAAGGTGCCTTGGCCGTATGCCATTCACAGGTTAAGGTGAGAATTAGAAAAGGTGCATTTCAGTGACTCGTAAACAACTTAGGACACACTGACAGGGCAGCAGCTCAGCTTTATCATTCCAACTTTGAATCCTTAAAGTATCTGTTAAAGAAATCTGTGCCTGAAACTTATGGGCTAAATTCAGATCTCATAGAGTAGTATCAGTTTATGCCAGGCCTGAATCTGGCCCCAATTCTTGAGCTAAACTGTCTGCAATTCCCCTGCCAGTCTCTTTCTTGGTCAATTCTACTGCTGCAGTTACAACTTTAGCCTGTGCTGAGCTGTGTGTTGTGCTGGGCTGGTCCTTCACCTGTGCCTTGTGGACAGTCTGGGTATTGAGCTTTGCTCTCAGGAAGCAGAAAGCCAGTGCAGTGATGGACTTCTGAGGCATTCAGTAATGCTATGTGCATGTTTCCCTGCAAATAAAGTAATATCTCACTGATTTATCTGTTCACACACAAGTAGTTGCCTCCCATATTTTCTTTCCTTACACTTATTCCCCAGACTGGTCATTCAACTCTTGTGATTTCCTCTTTCTTCTCGTGCTCCACAGCAGACTTCACTAAAATGATGCTTCATCTTTCACTTGAACACCTTTCATTCCCAATTTTGCCAGATCATGCTTGCTTTGAGATGAGACTTGCTGGAATCTTTCTTCTAACGTAAGTGAAATATCTCCAGCTGCTGAGAAAGTTTTACCTTCCTGTAGGGGAGCAGGATTTCCTAAGGGCTGATAATCAGTCTAAGCCTCAGTCCACACTAGCATGATTCTTATTTTCAGCAGAAGCAGAACAAGACCATTACTGAGTATGTCACAAGCTTGACAGCAATGATTCCGGTCTCTGGGAGCCAGCAATGTTACCTGTCACTGGTGTGATTATTACAAACTGGTGTGCTAACTCTTTGAGGATTTTGTTCCTTTCTTAAATCCCTAAGCCATTACATGAGAATCACAACCTGACATTTTAAGATATTTTTTGGCCCTCTTGGCTGTGAAGAAAAGTAAAGAACCTAAACCTTAAAAGACCCTAAATGTGAATCAAATGTAAAAAAGAACCTCAAATGTGCATTTTGATTTGGTTTCATCCTTGTTAGTAGAGGATGAAGGAGATGGGTCTGTCCTGTGGCCTGGCAGTGTTTGAGCCAGGTAATACTGATTGCTTTCACTGTTTGTCCAGCAACTATAAGCAATAAAAAGTATCCCACTTCCCGTGAAGGCAATTTTGTATGCTGTGTCTCTGCTATGCACGGGTCAGCTGGGAGGGGTGAGTTTTCCACGAGGAGAGGGGAAGGACTAAAGAGAAGTTTCTTGCTCACTGAGACCAGTTCCCTACTGCAATAATAGTGCATTGGCGTTCCCAGAGCAGCGTTGCAGCTCCTCACAGAGATGAGGTATTGCCTGGGACGATGCACGGTGCCAGAGCTGCAGCAGCAGAGTGCAAGGTGTGACCTAATCGGATGGGAGTTAAGTTTTTCCCTGTTCACACCCATGTCAGCCCTGCATTCCTGGTTATTCCTCAATTGTCACGTTTTATATAAGAAATTTATGGAAATGTTTTGTTTCAATAAGGTCAAAATCTTTCATTACAACTTCATTTTCATAATAGTGTCAAAAATACTTCAGTAAAGTAGAATACTTTAGAAAATGTCATTTCAAGGAAAAACAATGAATATGTTGATTTTTTGAAACTTTTTGGAGCGTGTTCCCAGAGCCACAGTGTTCACTGAGAAAAGAATTCTGGAGCTCGCTCTTCTTTCTTAGCTCTTCTGTGCTCCAGTGAGCACTAGACTGCATGAGAGATGTTTTTGGAAAAAAAAAAAATTTCCCAGACAAAAATGTCTCTAAACTAAGTTTACCTAGAAAATTGTATGCAATAGAAAGTCCTATCCTAAGAGGCTGGGATTTTCAGGTTGGCTCTTATGAAGACATTGTAAATCCAGCCTTCAGTTCTCTTGAAACGTGAACTTTCCTTCACATATATAGCTACATTGTAATTACTCCATAATAGTATTATTTAATGCCCAGCTTCTGTCTCGGTTTTGCCTTCAGAACCACCAGGGACACCTGTGTGTGTCTGGTAAAGACATTGCTGCTCTGGAGATGCTACAGTGGAGGCATTGGAAGTTGCACACTACAGAATAAGGGTCTTGCCAGTACAGTCTGCATTTAAAATGTGTCTGCTCTTCAGCTACCACAGCGAGCTAATGAGTGAGGATCTGAACGGTAGACTTTACTGTGATTTGGGAAGCTGTGAATTGGAGCAGAAAGCACTTCTTGTATCATCATTCCCAAGGCAGAGAGTCAGGCAGGCAAATACTTGCTTGTCTAGATGAGATTCTGCCACATGTGTTATATTAGTATGCCACAATAAATATACTTCAACTCTGGAATTCAGTAAAAGGTGCTGTTAGTGTCACTGGGAGCAGGCAGATAGGGAGGTTCATACTTTGACTGATGCTGTTCCTGACCTCAGATACACTCATGAACATCAAGAATGCTTTTGCTGGAAGAGAAGAGGGATTTGGCTCCTTGCAGAAATGGTCTATTATACTTACCCTCTGAGAATCTCCTTTGTTAAGCCTCTCTGCCTTTCCCTGTGAAATGGGTGGTTTAGTAACATTCTTAGACAAGGGAAGCAGCCTGCCAGTTGTTCATGTTTCGTGCAGTGAATCAGTGGGAAGCCATGAGCGCATCCTGGTCTAATTTGAAAGATATACTCGTTCCATCGCTGGTCTTCAGTGGCTTTGCCTTGGTCCTGCAGCCAGGGGGGAGCCAGTGAGCAATGCCCTCCAGCCAGGACTGCTGGTGAGGGCAGAGCTGTGGGTTTGGCAGCCAGCTGCCCACCAGCAGCCTGCTGAAGGCAGAGAAGCAAAGGTGCTATCTGATGTGGCCTTCTGGCAGGCAGGGCCCTGGGCCCGCTAGCTCGCTTACCTGCCTGCCTCAAAAGTCTCTTGGCACAACTGCAAGCTGTTGCCCTCTAAGCATGGGTCATGTCTCAGGCAAAGCTATCTTTGCCCACAGTGGATTAATAACTTCATTGCCAGGGCAGTAAGGGTCAGAACTTCACAGCAGTGACCGTATTATGTCCCTTTAATCTGCTTTCCTCTCACCAACCTCTGAGGCTGCAGGGATTGGCAGATGGGGAAGAGTTCTCCTGCCTTTCTGCATGTTTTTTTGCCCCTCATTGAGGGGCTGTGGAGGACGGATCATATGCTGGAAAAGCAAATGGAGCTGGCAGAGAAATTGCACCTGCCAAGGCAGCACCTCTGGAAGGCAATTGTGCTTCTCTCGGGTGCAAAGGGCAATTTGGGCAGTAGTGTGTCACCATTTTAGGGTTTACTCTGAAATTCAACCATCAGCACAAAAAGAAAAAAAAAAAATCATGCCCCCCCCCCCCGCCCCGCTTCAATCTAGAGGTGTCTGGAGCTCAAAGGTGATCACCTGGGGCAGGGATAGCATGCATCCCAAATCCCATGGCGTTCCCTAAGCATCTGGATAAAGGTGATCCAGTTGAAGTTGTGTGCTTGGATTTCTAAAACGCTTCTTCTTCTGGGTCCTTCACCAGTGGTTTCTCTTATAAAAAAAAAAAAAAAAAAAAAAAAAAGGCCTGTTCCCACAGGGGAGGGAAATTACCAGTAGAAACAAGACTGTGCTGTCCATCTTGAAGAGCAAAGGATTAGAAAGGAGACAGAGTTACTGATCAAAACAAAGTAATTTGGAGTAGGAAAAATAGATGTGGGTCGCACAGAGTTGCAGAAGGAGCTCCTGATGCTGTGTGGTGAGCTAGCAGCAGTATAAATAAAGGAGTGCAGAGCAATGTACCGGTGGGGGGGGGGGGGAGTATTCAAGGGCACTTGTGGTAAGGGGTGCTACTTTGGCCTTTTCATTTCTGGAAAAAGATCTCAGGGATACTGTGGATCACTCTTAAAGTGCTAGCTCAGCAGAAGCAGGAAGAAATTATTGGGAAAGGGATAGAGAGTAAACAGAAGCTATCATTCTGCGTGACAGAAGTCTCAAATGCACTCACACCTTGAATACTGTATGCAGTTCTAGTTATCCTGTCTCAGAAAAATAGAATAGGACTGGAAAAGACACAGGAAACGGCGACAAGGTCAATGGAGTGTGCAGAGTAGCTGCTGTCCAGGGAGAGATGAAATAGATTAGGCATTTTCAGGTGTCTTCAGAAATGAAACAGCTGAGAGGGGAAGCACAACAGAGGCATATGAAACTGTCGTGGAGAACATGAAATTACCATTTCATAATTTAGCAACTAAGGTGAGCATTTAATGCAACTATCAAGAAGCAGTTTTAAACAAATTAAAACTTTTCTCAATGTGTAATTAACCTGTAGAACTCCTCGTTAAAGGATGGTGAAGAGGCCAAAAGTACTAGTGGGCTCAAAAGTCAGTTAGAAAAGTTTACTGCAGAAACAAAAATCAAGGGTTATAAAACTCTTGATGTGAGATGTCCTATGCGTTAGGACATCTCAAAGCTTCAGGGCACTGGAAGCTGGGAGTAAGTACTGATGGAAGGAGTGCTATACAGCCCCTTTGCTACTCCTTCTTCTGGAGCATCCATTCCAAATCACGGGAAGGAGCATGTCATAAATGTTCTAAGGCATGGCTTTTGTAGAATAAGCTGCTACTTAGTGTGGTATACCTGTGTAGATTGTGCAAGGTGGAACAGAGTCCTAGAAGTTGTTAAAGGGGTGTAGGACAGGTGAGGGAGGCTTTTCCCCTCCCTGTCTGTGGTGCAGAATAGCTGTAAACGCTCAGCAGGCTGTAAATAGTATGCAAGAGTGAGAGAGAATCCCCCAGGAACAGGTGCTGTATTGGGTTCCTGTAGGTTGTCTTCTCTGTGCTTGAACCTTAAGAGGGTTGACCGCAGCAGAGGTGCTTCTTCTGCATTTTAAGAACTGCAGTGTGCAGAAGGCTCTGGGGCTATCAAAGTGACATAATGGGATGGGGAAAAGCAATGGGAGTTGAGGGAGTTTCTGTAGGCTCCCTGGGCAGTCCAAGTTAATAATGGCAACACAATCCTTTACAGAGGGCAAACCTGTAACTGCAGAGGCACTAGGTTTAGGCAGTCCATGACCCTTCACAGGTGTGTGTATCTAAGAGACTCTGTGAACTCTTATCTTGCAATTGTATCCTTTCTGAGAACAGGAATAGGAACAGGACAGGAGTCTCTGCCTGGCAATTGAGTCACTTTGTGGCAATGAGGTTAAATCCTGGCATTTCTTAATGGTTCTTCTGTGCACTTGGAAACCTTTCACGTTAGAGTCTCCATTCATGGATCTTTAATTGAATGGCAGATGGAGTCAGGAAGAGATTGAATAACTTGTACATGATCACATCAGAGCACAATGTTAGGACTAGAACTCAGAAGCCCCTGCTATTACCAGCATAGCGCTATTCCCTAGACTTCACACTAAATCAGCCTCTTTGCTGTTATAAATGGGGGCAAAGGCTGTTCTCTTTCATTGGCGGTAGTACACTGAAGACCTGTTCTTTCAGATGACTGTAGGACAGCGTGTCAGTTGTGAGGCTATGGACATATCCCTTCGCCTTGCCCTGACCATCTAACAGTATTTGTAGACTTTTTGGTACAGTGAGACTCAAAGAATAGAAATGCATTGCTGAAGAGGGGTATGCCCAGCCACAGAATGAAAACAGCACTGTCTATTCCTGAGCCATCTTGGTTCTCACTACTACCAAAGCATGTTTGGGGAAGTCTTAGAAGTTCCAGCTTCTGAGGAAGTGTCTCTGTGCTTAGAAGTACCCAGAACATCCCATTTTCACTAATTTAGACTCAAGATATTTGGTATACAAAGCCTTCTTTACATATAATATTAGATTTCTTCTTAATGTCAAGAAATGCAACTAATAAATACTTGTTACTATGACCTTTTTATATGTCTGAGGATAAACCTATTCAAGCCTGAGGATAAGCCTATCAAGGCTATGGGATGTCTTTTTTTTTTCTAAATCTGCTTTGAGCTGAGAGGGAACTGAGATTTTTCCAAGCCATTCTCTTTGCCAGGAGCTAGAGAACGTGGTTTCCATTCCTTTGTGTTCCTATGGTAGACCCACTTTTTGACTTTAAAAAGGCCCCTAAGGAATTGGTCTGTCTAGCCTGCTGTACAAAATCAAACTACATCTTTTTTTTGTGTCTCATCTTCCAGTTATTATCAGAAGGTATGTGGTATGCTTTTTCTATGGTAGAGTTTCTAGTAGAATAGGTGCAATCGTTGCCTTACGATGAGCATAATTCTATATTGATCAGGAAAAGACTAATGGTCTCATTAAATAGCCAGAATGAGGACTGACAGGTGATTCCCTACTCTGCCACAAATTTATTGTGACCCTCAGCAACCCCCTGAAGTCTGTGCTGCAGTTCCCTCCTGGCTCTGGTGTGTGTACTCTGCACTTAAGTGGAGTTGGATACAGTTGCTACGTATGCTCAGTATGTCTAGATAGTGGGCCCTGCCATCCCTCCTTGCTCTCAGTGCTCTGCTTCACAATGGAGGAGAAAAGGATAAGCAGAAATACTGCAAAAGCACTGTGATGACAGTGGGATAAGCACTTGTTCGCACTGAAAAGGGCCTGTGATTTTCTGATCCGTTCCAGGGCAAACATTACTCAAATGGTTCCTGCAAAGAAAGGTGGTGAGAAGAAAGTGTTTTCTGCCATCACTGGGGTGGTGACTGAGGAATATACCATTGCCACTCCTAAATAGATCCACAGAGCGAGTATCAAGAAACGAGCATCAAGTGGTCTTTAGGAGATCTCTAAATTTGCAATGAAGGATGCAGGTATGCCCAATGAATCAACACCAGCTTGAGCAAAGCTGCTGGGGCCAAAGGAACGTTCCTTACCACATCTGCCTATGTTGGCCAGAAGTGAAGATTCACTAAACAAGCTGTACAGGTTGTTTATTTATGTACCAGTTGCAACATTCAAAAAATTACAGGTAGTTAATATGGATGAAAACAAAAATAGAAAGGACCCAGCGCCTTGAAGGATTATCACTGCCTTTGTATGAATACAAGGAAATTGCCTTTTCTGACTAGTCTCTTCTGTGAGCTTTCATAGATTTTTCTTTTTTGGCTTTGGTAACTGATAAACTCCTTTACATCCTGCTATTTTAATACCAAGCACAGAGTCTCATTTGCTAAATCACTGTATTTTTTTCTGATCAGAACACCGCGAGCATAGTCTTTTTAGTAAAAGGTATTAATTTAAATTCCATAATCCTAAACATATTCTCATTTCTGTTCCATGCTTTAGAAGGCCAATGGCGTTTTAATTTAATAAGGGAGAAACACACATGACACTGTGTTCCCTGCAACTGTCTTCTGACCTCAAAGAGTCTTTCCCAGCAAATGCAATCTCTGCTTTTATTCAAGAATACGCTATCCTTTCTGATATCCCTGTTTTATTGGCAAAGTTCAAATATCTGTAGCATTTTCACAGTAACTTTTGGAATATTATTTGTATTATTATTTAATAATGCAAACCCATGAAAGGAGCTACAGCAAGATTTATGTACTGCTTATGTCCTACTGAAACATCTGGATATATGCTGGCCCTTTACAGAGAAATCAATTTTATTTTGGTTTGCCTAGTTTTGGATTAAAATGAGTTAACTCATCCAGCAATATCTTGATTTATGTCAGCTCTATCTATCTTTCTAAATAAGCTTTGTTTACTAGGTTAAGATTTACTTAACTGGGTACATGATATTACTGATTATTTTGTGGCATGTGCACGCTTAGTCATATATACCACGTTTCCTGAAGTATTATCCTTTGCCATTTTTATGCTTCCATTTTGCTGCTTAAACTTACTTCAACCTACTCAGTTTGAAAGATGTGCTCATTGCAGTCCTCATGCCCCTCCTTTAGAAATGCCAAATAATGCTTGTTGACTCTTTCCACTGGTTTGATTCTACTCTCCTTTGCTCTGATGTAAATCAGGAACTGACTCCTGAAACCTACCACACAAAGGCAGGACTCCTGACAGATCAGAACCTATGATGTCTGGATTATCAGCCTCGCTAACAGGTGATTGAAACTGTCTGAAGAAATAGGGATTATTTGGTTACTAATTTTATGGATTATTCTCAGTAGGTACTCTAAGAACTGTGCTGATCTAATAAACAGAGGTCTCAGCTGCTTATGGAGTTTTTTTTTTCCTTTTACAGACCTGCGCATCATATTTAATCCACTTGTCCTCACAAGTCCTAGGCTATCCAACATATATAACATCCCAGTGCACCCCTCCCTGGGTACCCTATGGTGCTGCACTTCAGCACTGGCTTCTCAAAATCAGAGCCCCCTCATTTACAGCTCTGCATTGGCTGCTAAGCAAGGAGGGCACCTTGACTTCAGATCTCGCTGTACTGTCCTTGATCTGGCAGATCCAGAATTGTTCTCATCTCAAACATGCTGCTGATGTGTTTGCAGAAAGAGGGTTTTTTTTCTTTTTTCTTTTTTCTTTTCTTTTTTTTTTTTTTTTTTGTGCGCGCTATTACAGGAGTACCTAGAACCACCAGTTGTATTTCAGAGCTTCACTGTGCAAACTGCTTCTGGTCTCGTTCCAGAGGGGTTCTTGCTCTCTGGTCAGGTATAGCAGAGACCTGAAAGACAGCCGTGGGGGAAGAGGAGAGGTAACAGCTGTATTCTGTTTGGTGTCTGTCTGGGCATGGCATGGCAATCTTCTCTGATTACCACGGAGCAGGCATTACTAAGGAATGTAGCTGGAGAAATGATCCGTGGTGTGTGGGAACATGAAGAGACAATGGAGAAGGATAGTTTCATTTTATTCTGTGACTTGGTGAGTTTTCAAGGTCCTGTGTAAAATAGTTTATGAACCAAGACGTACAAGAGTGATGATTTTCAGCCGAAGTCATAGCACTATACAAAAAACCCTGAGTTCGTTATTAACTAATCCCTGCGATCTTTGCTACCTGTGCATTCTTCTAATGCTCCTGAAGTCTATGCTGTTGGCTTTGCTTCTAGCTACGTGCTGTTTTCAATGTACTAAGTAGGGCTGACTAGAAAATAAGAGCTTCCATTTCATGAAACATTTAGCATTTTCACTGCTTTTTTTTATCCTATTTTAGAAGAAAACTGAAACCGGAGGATGTTTACTGAGGGCATGAAAGACTCAGGTGCTTTCACAAACATTGGTTTTTGCCACAAGTCCTTGGTAAACTGTCATACTATAACATTTCTTTTTCTATGTCTGTCTATGCCCCTGGACACTCTGACCTCCATGTATTTTATAGCATTTACTGTTACATCCTAGTGGACTTCCTAGTGAGCAAACCATTGCCGCACCCCCTATTATGCTGACTATGCTTCGTTGATCATAGTTCTGAGTTGAGAGAGATCCCAGCAAGTGTTAAAAGTTCAGGCTATATCCGCATGCTCATGTCTGTATGGAGTGCCAGCTAAAAGCCTGTTACGTCTCAAGTGTACTCTCTAGAAAAACTTCTATCTCACAGGCTCATCAGAGGCACCTGGCCGCTTTAGCCATATGCCAGGAGAAGCAAGAGCAGAGGTGGCTTCGAAAGCCAGTGCAGAAGCAGGTTAACTTTGCTTGAGCACAAGGTAATCCAGGAAGAAATTGCCCCAGTGCAAGGGTGAGCACAGGTTCAGGCTTGTCTCAGAGGTGGCTGCCTTTCAGTGAAGTATTAGTCTACTGAGGTGAAAGAGTTCACCTGAGAGGTCTCTGTACATTAATACTATTTCTGCACTCTTGTACTTTCTGTATGGTTTCTGTATGGGGGGTTCTGAGCTGGGGAATTTCATGAATCAAAGCCAAGTCTCCCAGAAGAGCTTCTTTTCACAGCTGTCCTGCATGTGAAACAGGGGCTCTGCCTTGGTCTGTGCAGCACAAAAACTCTGCATGGACTTCAGTTTGCAACACCCTAACTGCTGGGGTTTAAAAATGGGTAAAACAAAATGAATCTTCAGTTTCAGTGGAGCGACCTTTGCAAAAAGCTATTGCTTTAGGATCCCTAAGTGTAAATAAGGAGACCTTCTAGTGTAAAGTGTGTTTGTAGTGACTCCCCTCTTTCTCGGTACGCACTCCTACCGGTGATTTAAGACGAGTTGTGTGTTTTGTTACCAGCCCAGCCACGCAGTGACACCCCCACGCGCCCCAAAGGCCACGTTCGGCCTCTCCGGCGCGTGGTGGCTTCCCATGCTCGCTCCGCTCGCGGCTAACCGCGGCGCCTGGCCCCGCAGGGCGCCCTCCGTGCCAGGCGGGGCGGGCGGCAGGGCTCGGCGGCGCCCCGTCTGCCTGCGCCCGCAGCGGGGCTGCCTCCCGCCCCGGCGGCCCCGGCGGGGCTCCGCGCCCCGGGGCGGAGCTCCGCCGCCTGCGGGGCGGGACTCGGGCAACTTCGCCGCCGCGGAGCCGGGGCCGGGGCCGGGCTGGCGGCGGCGGCTCTCCGCGCCGGCGGAGGGAGGCGCATCTGGGGCGAATGAGCGAGAGCTGCCGCCTGTCTTCACCAGCTCGTCCCGCGGCTCCCCCCGGTCTGCCGGCAGCGGGGGGCTCCGGGCGGCGGTTCGGGGCTGCCGGACAAGGCGGCGGTGCGGCTCTGCTCCCCGGCGGGGGCTGTGCCGGCAGGGGGCAGGGCTAGGAGCCGGCCGCTTGGGTTTCTAGGGCTTGACGTCCTTCCAGCTAGCCCGACCCCCTTCCCGGCAGAGCCTTCCCTCCCAGGCGGAGAAGTCCCAAGAAGTGGCGTTGGAGCCACCCCGGGCGCGGCGCGGCGAGGCCGCGGTGATGGGCCGGGAAGTTTGGCGGCTAGGGGTGCCGGCGGCCCGCCGCTGAGAGCCGGCCGCTCCCGGGGCCGGTCCCTTTTCCGAGGAGCGGGAGGGCGCCACAAAGTGAAATCCATGAGGATTCTCGGGCTTCTCCTGGAGAAAGGCTCGCATATGCTGCAGTGTCTCTGTGGAAGGCGCCTGAGATCCAGCCACAGCCCAGGTGGGGAGAGCGCGTCCTTGTCCCCGCCGCCCTCGCCTCCCCGCCCGGGCGCTGCTTGGCCGGACGCCGGTCGCCCTGGGCTGGCCCCGTTTCCTCGCCTTCGTCCTCTTCCTCCTCCTCGCCCTCCTCCTCCTCCTCTCCGGCCCTGCCCGGCGCAGCGCACAGGTGGCCGGCAGGGGCCGGGCGCTGTCCGCGGTGCTGACCCCCGCCCTCGGCCCCCATCCCACCGGGGCCCTCACCCCACACGCGGCGGAATTTAAACTTGTCCTCGATTGGAGATGGTCCTAGGAGCAAAGGCTGCCCCTGACAGCGGTCCTTGAACGCCTCTCGGCTCCCGGCTTACTGGGGAGGGAGCAGTGTTGGAGGCTGCATCAGGATGGGGGAGCACAGTAGGGTGATGGGCTGAAGGATATGCTTGATCTTGAGCTATAGCTAAGCACTTTTTTGAAGAGGAGACTAAGTCCCTGAGTGCCTTGGTTTGGTATGACACTACCTCTGAGTTTTGGGGTGATCTTGTTGAAGTCCCTTAACTGGTGGCCCTGTGGCTGTCTTTGTGCCACACATGTTTCAGGAGTCTGACCTGCCCTTTCTACAATATGAGGTAAATGACCATAGAAAGGAATCTCATGTTATTATTATTTAAGACTCTGTGGAGGTTATAGCAGTAACCCTTCTGCTTTGAGCTTGACTGGGTTTCAGTTCCTACTTGGCTTTCTGCTAGAACTGCCTATTGAACCCTGACCGTTGTAATATTTGGGCACCGGATACTTATGGGGATGTCTTTCAAAATGTTACTTGTTAATACTTGTGTTGTTTCCTTATCTGAGTTATCGGTCTCAGAGGAGAGAAATTTCCACACCTCCTATGTAAATACTTGGTATTGTCTATTGTAAAGAAAGGCTGTTTGGGGAACACTGTCGCTGAGGTAGTCTGGATTCCCTTTTGGCCCAGCTAAGCAGAATTTGTTAACAGCTAGAGCCACTTGTTTATGCCTCCGTACCCTCCTATCCTCCCACACAGACACATGTGTGTGCAAGTCATTGGCCGTGACTGGCTCATAGGAATGGGAGAGGGGCAGGAAATCTGTAAGAGGGTGGGCTTGGCTCCCTTGAAACTAACTGTTTTCTGCTCTACTTTGAAGAAAGATCTGATCACACTAAACAGAACAAATTGTGGCTGTGCTTGGAAGTATCCCACAAGTTATTTTGATCCTAGTGGAAAATGATACCAGAGTTTTCTTCACAGTCACATATATGAATGTTTGGAAACTTGGGGTAGTAAAGAGTACAATAACCTCCTGGTTAAAATAGGGTGGTGCCCACTCCACTAGGATATAGTAGGCTATAGCTTCATTGAACCAGAAGTGGTGATAGTGTCCAAATGATTGCCCTGTTGAGCTGATTTGGTTTTACTGATAGATTCTGTGCTAGCGCATACTTGATGGATATATAGTGAGTGAATCTCTCCTTATTTCTCCTGCTCTAACTGGGTGGTACTGAACATTATGCAGTCTGTGGATTTCATGATGTTGTGCTATAAGGAGGCAGTCTATGGGAATGATCTGTGCTTATCTCCAGCTGGCCATGTTTCCTGTGTGCTAGCCCCATACCACAAGCTTGAGCGCTCTAGATGGGGATTGTTACTTTGAATCAGACTGCTCAAATACATTCCTTCTCCTATCTATGTTTTTTTCTTTTTCTGTTAAATTTGGGCTTTATATCCTCAAAAAAACATGCAACAAAAATGGAAGCTACTAACCAGAAAGAGGTCACATGGGCTAAGACTACTGGAGGAGAGGCCTCCTTACTGATCCTTCAAAAAGTCGGCATACCTGAGGAGATTTGTATATATTCCTACAACAGCCCAAAGTGTGTAGTGTAGCGCCCAGCATGGCACTGCAGGGGGGCATACCAGTCAGAGATGTCACAGGGGAGGAGGGACCATGGAAATACAGACTGCAACAGCAATGGCATAATGCTGTGGGCCACTTATACGTCTTTGACTCTCCCATCTGAAGAGTTACACTGATATAGGATGTTTATGCCAAACCATCTGGCATTTTGTGCACTTAATTTACATGTCAGGATGACCAAGCCCTTCATCCTCCTCCCATCTACGTTTTATCTCATTCAGACAACTGATATGGATGTAACTCTGTACTTACAATCAGATTCGTACTCACGTATTGTATGAATCAGAGCCCTAGACCACTCTGATAGAAACTAGTATATAATATTTTGAAGGAAAACGGTGAAGTATTGAAGGTGGTTGTAGGATACTATGCAACTCTGTTGTGACTCCAGCAAAAAACTTAACAAGATTTATGTCACTGCTAAGCTAAGATCTCTAGTCTTTGCTACTAACTCTAGTCTGTTTTCTTATACTCCACTTCTGTGTTCTGCTGTCACTTACTTTAGACTGAGTTCTCTTTTTCAGGGACAGACTTCTTTGGTTTTAGTTGAACAGCACCATGCAAAATGGAGTTTGATGAGTCTCTAGGCCACCACAGCAATGCAAGTAATTCATACCAATATGAAGTGAGAAATGTATTCCTAACCCTTTCTGTATTTCTTTACAAGTACTTTGGCACAACGAAGTCCTGTATCTTCTTCTAGGCGCTTCACTTGTTATCTAAGTTTCAGTAGTTGTAAGCTGACTGTATTGCATGCATAGAGACATTTCTCTTCTGGATGATGTGATTGTAATTACTTTTTAAAAGTCTTTAGCGTTTTAGTTAGTTTATTTTCTTTGTGGGCACCTTTTTCCCTTTGTTTGGAATGTCATTCCAAAACTGCCATTCTACCATTCCAGAATTGATTTTGCCTTTGGCCTCCAAGTCAACATTATGAAATAGATTGCTACTATGCTGTGAAGTTCAAGGTAGACCTCAGAAGATGATTGTATTGGTGATATAAATGTGAATGAAGTTGTAAAAAAACATTTCAGGTAACCTGTACCTGGTTTGCAACTGCTGAATGCAAAAGGCTGTATCCTTATAGGCTATGGAGTATGGAGATTTCTGCTAGTGAGTCTTCAGTCATTCTCCATAATGACTTGTTATTTAGCTGTATGAGTGGTTTTGCCTGATACTTATTCTGCCCTTGGCTTCTATAGAGACTGTCCTGTGAGATGTACGATTGCTAAAAGCATAGATTTTTCTCACATCGTTGCATCAACTGGAATGAAGGTATCTAGTAATAATGCATTTTCAGTTTTGTTTTCAGTACTGTAGGCCTAGTCATATACATAGACTCTGATCTATTCCCAAAAATTCAGATAAGAGTGTCTCTCAGTTTAAATCCCTATTCTGCAAATCAATGCCTTCAGTTAAGCTCATATTCATTAAGGCCTTCATTAAGCTCATATTGAAAGTAAACCCTGGGCTTGGCTTCACTGGGACTTTCGCACTGGTAAAATTTGGAGATGTTCCTGGAAATAGGCTGGTTGACACTAGTTTTATGGCAAGTTAAAATGATGTCTGGCACAGCAGATTTTTGTATTTCTCTAAGCATCGTGATACTAAGCCTGATATTTGGGGTGATAGGAATAAGCACTCTGTCCAGGCAGGAAGGTTCAGATGGTGGCTCCACTATTAGCTTGTCTATTACTGCCTCTGCATATCTTTGCTGTTGTCATGAGACTATTTGGGGCACTGTCATAACGTGCCTGCAGTGTCTGCACGTGCAGATGCAAATGGAGTCACAAACATAGGATGTACAATTGCCTCTTCAAAAGTAACATTTGGCTTACGAGCAAAACAGGCATTCCTTGTTTTGTTTGTGCATTCATGCACACTTTATTTGTGCATAACGGTTCTGGAACAGTTTTCTTACTGCTATTTACTCAAGTAGACAGCAAGTAATAGCAAGTGTATAGTGTATGCTATACAGTCAACTTCAAATCAGGGGGAGCAATAGATCTACATGTGTAAGTGACAAATAGTAAAACTTGTAACTCCTTGCAGAGTTTAGCAAACTCTGAGAACCCCTGTGGTCTGTGGCAGTTCAGATTATAAACTGTGTTGCTGGTGGGAGATGAGGAAGTACCTAGGCAGTGATGTTGTGCTGGGAGCCATCAGCGTCTTTTCATTCCTGCACCAAGTCGCTTGCTGCTACTCTATGCCGCTTTTCAGAGCACGTCAGTGTCCCCAGGTCCATTTTCCTTGGGTTCCCTCTTCCTGTTGTGTGTCTTTGGAAAACTAATGTTTGCTGACCAGTGGAAATTAAGAACATGTACTATTCCGGGATAATTCCTGTTGTTGACACTTACATCCAAGCTGACAGAATACCTTTGTCTGACTTAGTTTAATTCACCTGGGAAATGAATTAAGCAAAACTGTGAAAATTCTTTTTTATTTTGTAATAGGAGCACTTCTCTAGGGTATTATTCAAGAATAGCTATAGCATTTTAAATCCACACTTTCCTTTATTCTGAAGTAACCTTCTCATGTAGATATACATTAAGCATCTGTCCTGGAAGCCCACGGTGCTTGTGTATCTCTGTAAAAGATCTCTTCTGGCTGATCTAGAAATGATGGATTTCTTGGTTTCTATTATGCAGAAGTTCAGCGATGGAGATTATAATGACCTTAAAGTTGTACACATGTAACTCCATTTTAAGTGTTCACAGCTAGATATGTGTAGTTATACGAAGGAAAGTCTTTGATTTCATGCAGGATTTTATTGGTCAGTTTGCATTAAATATTTCAGAAATCTCCAAAAGTGAGTGCGGTCTGGAGAGTGCCTGTGTGTTAAGATGGTCTGGCTAGTGAATAGTTGTTGGCTCTAGATGATGCTGGCCATAGACTTATAGAGCTGAGCGTCTGGAATTATGAGATCTTCTAGGTCTGGAAACTTGCCTGGGTTCTACCAGAGCACCACCAATATTCAACCATGTTCGTAAAGTCTGTTTCTATGTGTTATGAAATGCAAGCAAAATAAGATTCTTGTGAATTTTCTTAGGCAGCTGTAATCGTGACAATAGACAATTCTCTGAAGCAAAAGTTGGCTGCTGTATAGCAGTTTTCATCTGGAGTTTTACAGGGGTGTGCAAAGGAGATGTGGTTTAACTTCCTCCGCCTCCCAAACCAAATAAAGGGAAGAGGAAGAATTTGTCTGAGTTAAACATCATGTGCAACTGTGTCAAGTTATGAACTGTAAGTCAGGATGGGAAACGTTAACCAAGAACTTTATGAAAGACTTTCCTTGCTTTCCCATCAGTTTTCTTGGATAAAGTCACATGTGAAATACTATCTTCTGCATTATTATTTTCCCAGTTTAAAAATAACAAAATAATCGAGGTCCATAAGCGATATTTAACACTAGTGACTTTCAGAGCAAATGCTTTCAGCTTAAGAACTGTGTGAAGATCATAAGGTCATGTCCACTCAAAGACCAAGGAGTATTTCCGGAGGTATATCTCAGTTCAGTGAACCGTTTAAGTACATATTTAACTCTATGCGTGCACCTCATCCCATTTTAAAATGATCATGTGCTTGAATCATTGTTTTAGATGAGTGGCTTCCAACCTTTTTAACATATTTCGTCCCTAAAATTCTTACAGTTTTCTTTATCCAGCAGATTTAAGATTATTGATAGTAGGCTTGCTTTCTGTTTAATAGACCCCTTGGAGATATTCACAGTTGTGAATTGCCAGTTGAAAAGCCCTGTTCATTAAAGAAACTGAAATTCTACATGCTTCTTGTCTATGAGAATGATCTACTTCTAGTTTTGTCAGCTCTCCTTCTCCAAACCAATCCATTTTTTTTCCCACAGCCCTTTCTGCTGCTTTCCAAACGTAAAAAGTATTCCTTTTTTACTGGTCAGATGCTAGTTGTAGACATTTAAATCCAGGTGGTACAGATATTATCAAAAGTTCAGCAGGCTCTGAAAGCTAGATAAGATTGCTTATGTGATAGTAGTACACAAAGCTTTCAGTTGTATGAATAGATGTTTGCTTAAAAGACTTTAAATAGATTCTTCCCCTTGGAGGAAAGAGATACGTAGCTTTTAATAATAAAAATAGCATTTCTTCCCTTACCCTGAAATGGCGTGGAAGGAGGTAATCATGTTTTGTATGGCAAAGCATTTTTCTAAATGGCATGTTTATGCCTTTCCAGTATTGTGACTGCGATTGGCTGCTGGGCCTATTTGCATGTGCTAAATTGCAGTCCTGGAGATCTGTGAAAACAACCCAGCAAAGCCACTCTCAGCTGGGAGCATGGAAGCTGCTACTAATTTTGTGATGAGCCACCCACAGGCCCAGTGTGAGTCATTATCATTGTTTTGTTTTCCAGAATTCGGCACTGAATGCTTCTAGGATCCAAATCTTGGATTATCTCTGGAATTGTATTTATTGCCTCATAGCTTTGTTTGCTTCAGATAAGAGGAAAGAATAGGAAAAAATCCTGTTTTAAAAAAGATGAAATTGTTTCCTTATTAACGTCCTCTTCCTGCTTTAATGTGCATTGGCAGCCTTTTGTTCACTTGAGAACTCACTTGTGCAGAGCACAGCAATCATGCTGCTCAGTCCTAATCAGACTGCCTTGTGTTGCCAAAAGGATGGGTGGGCAATAGTAAATACAGTGAGATGAAGTGACTTGACTGAAGTCATTGCTTGGCTCTGTCAGAACTGTGACGGGGAGTTTCGAATCTCTGTTCTTTTATGTGTCCTGGTAGCTTCTCAGCGACGCTTCTTGTAAGAAAGTTACTGCTGTGCATGGGACCAATCTGGGGTATCCTACTTCTTCTGGTCAGGAGTCTTTCGTCTGGCAAATGCAGTGGCCGTATCCTCAGGACCGTAGGGCCTGATAATCCACTTACTGAGATAGCTGATCCACCTGGGGATGTGACAAGGGGTTGAGAGAACAAGAAAATCCCCTGCCTTGTGCTGTGGCCATGACAAATCTAGTTCCTTTAGTCCTAGTTTTCACCCTGTCTTCCAGTGTGTCTTCTCAAACAGGCTACTTTAGTATGCTAGTGACAGTCCCTTCACTATTAGATACGTTCCTGTAGGCAGCACAGGATGCGTTGAAATGCAGGAGTGTTACAGCCTGGTTCCCCACAGTGCCCAACCGGTGGCCTGGGCAGATGGGTCTGTCTCCACGCATGCCATCTCAGGCAGCTTGGGAAGGTGCACAAGTACAGGAGGGGCCCTGGTTATGCAAGTGCGTCCTGCAGGGAACACGTTAAGGGTGCAAAGGAAAGGGTGGGTCCATGGGGGAAAAGGCCCTGGAGCAGGAAAATGAATATGTATGGGCATGCAAAAGCGTGGAGAAGTGTTTTAAATGCAGCGTTTGGACACACAGTGGGTGGAAAAGACATGGACAGTGCAGGAGAGCTACATGAACAAGGGGATGGAATAAGGAGCTGAGAGCGCTAAGGAAGAGGGTTGGAGAAAGGGAGACTTTTCATGAAACTGGATCTTAAAAAAAAATCTAGCAAGAAATGCTATACGTTTTTGTGCGTAAAAGCTCCCAGTTCTGTGCTCTATGCTCTGCCTTAGTCTAGTGACTTTTTGGGATAGGGAATTTTGCTGGCAGTATTCTGGAAGGTATTCTGGAAGGGAGGGACAGGCCACAGCAGCCTTGTGTGCAGAGCCTGGGGTGGAGCCGGCCACGATTAAACAAACCAAACTGGAAAAGCACAAGGATCAAAAGTGTGTCAGCGATACTCCCACACTGGCAATACTCTAGTGTCTCTAGGATGTTAATACATTTTGAAATGACCCCTGGAAAAGTGTGGCCAAGTCCTCCATGCTGCAAATTCCTCCTTAAGTTCTGAATTTCCTCTTTTGTCACAATGTGAAGCAAAAACACAGGATTATGACAATTACACTGCTGGTGGGCTGCTGGCAGCCAACATGCTGCTGCTGTTTTCCTGGATTCCTGTGACTGACTGTTGCCATTGCATAACTTCATCCTTGGTCATTTTTTTGTTGGTGGAGACAGCAGCTTTTCGTTTGGTGTTTGTACAGTCCCGACACAACAGAGTCTGGTCTCACAGCAGCATGCAGACCTTGAGCCTCTATAAAAAAAATCTAACAGCAGTCACAGCAGGTGTGAGCAGGTCTGACTCCAAGTGAAATCGCAGCAGTAGAAATTCAGGTGAAGGCTGTAATAGTTTGGGGGCAGCTTCCTGTGTCCTAGCAGTACACAGTGCTCACCTTGCTCTTAGCTCTGTGTGCCCAGGCACTTTACTTACCCGCTTCTTGAGTTTAGAAATAGTGTAGCCGTATTCCAGTTGTGGTATTGGTGAGGCTAATTGTATTGGTGGGCTAATTTCCACAGGCATTTTCATTCTGTGTAGGCAGGGTGTAATCTTTGTAAATATTTGGTCAGTTGCTCAGACAAATATGTATATAGATATTCAAGTATGGCTAAACTTCCCACTGCTATTATCTCAGATGACTGGGATTTACCTTTTATGGATAAGACTCAGTTTGCTTTTTCCTCTGTTTCTGGATTTGCTGGGATTTCTGTGATGAATCCTTTACTATTCTTACTCTTAACCTGAAGAGATAGCTCTGGGGATCTAATTCATGTTCCCCAGCAGTTTACAGACTGTTCAGTTTGTGAAATGCTCCTTCCCTGCCTCCACCGAGCCTGGTAAATGGCTGACACACATCTTACAACATCTTGCTAGAGGTCTGCTACTGCCCTGCAGCTCATTCACAGCACCTTGGCCAAGAAGGTGGCATGAGCATGTTTTTTAGCTTTTTTTTGAGTTTAGTAAAGGTGAATTAGAACAATACAATTCCTTCAGGCGGTATGTCAAGTATGAATAAGAAGTACCGTTAAGTGGGAGCATGTCCTTTCTTGCTGATACACTTTTATGAATGAATATTGCACTTGTTTGGCATTCCTGGCAAGTGATGGCTTTTGCTCAGAGCGCTCCCATGAGAGCCTCCTCCCTGCACATACACAATTCCAGCCCTTTGGGTTCAATACCTCTCTGTCTAGCACGTTGGCTGGCAAGGCGAACTTTCCTCTCAACAAGAAATCCCCCAACCTCCCAGAGAAGGTCAGGAAGCATCATTTCTAAAGGATATTCCACTACATATTTATATAATATTAAATACATAATAGCAATAAATATCTATATACATACACAACATCCCTCTTGTATAGACCCACATAGCTTGTTTGCTGTGCAGACCAGCTGAGGATCCTTGTCACAGACCAGAATTCACTGTGCTAGGGGCTGTATGGACACAAGGTTTCCCTGCACTGTGGGGAGAGCTCATCATCTAAGTACATGTTCGCTGAAGAAAAGACGTTTTAAGATGAAAATTCTTTTTGAACAAGGCCTGAAACAGACAGCAGGCCTGGTAGGACACAGAGAGAGAAGTGCTGAATCCTGAAGTGTGTTGGAAAGGCCGATGTGCTTCTGACTCCCTTCTACAGCAGGGAGGAAGGGCTGTGAGCGTCCCCTTGCTCAGCCTGCAGGTGCCCGTTCTGTTTCTCTCTGTCCTCCCGTTCACTTGGGTGAGCTCCAAACTTAGTGCAAGTCTCAACTCAGAGCCCACCAGCCTTTCCCTGCTGCTGCTTTGTTCCCTGGCTGCAGAAGGGGAGTACAGCACACTGCTGGGGAGGAGAAAAAGGCAGAGTGTCTCTCTGTTATTTATGGGAATATTCATTTGGCTGGTAAAACACTGCTGGTATTAGATGTTAAAGAGGAAAGATGCTTGCTACCAGGTGAGCACATGTTGCCCCCACTAACTGAAAAGAGACATTCTGTTATAGCTCTTTTATAACTTCTCTTTAGGTCTCGAGCAAGCATGTCTTACTCCCAATTTCAGCTTTGTTTTATCCACAGTACTGTTCTGTTACAGAGCCAGATCATCCCTGTGTTTAATATAGACTGGAGAGCATTATTTGGCAGAAAAGAAGCATCTTTGAAACAGGCCACCACAAAACCATATGGAGGCAGCAGCAATTAAGAGAAAAACGTGAGAGCAATTGCATTGGCCCAGAATGAAGTGTCCATCTAGCCCAGTATTCTTGCTTCATCCACCTTAAACAAATAGGAAAGAGTAATAATAAACGTAAAATAACAATATGATATGCCCCGCAAATGTCCGTCAAATTCTCTTCCAGCTTCCAGCTTTTTCCAGCATACAAAACTTTCTAAGCCAGACATGGTTCTGTGTATTTAGTAATTCTCAGTGGATTTCTCTTCCATGTAATCCCCTGAGTCTACATAAATTTTTAGCGTCATAGTGTCCTATGGGAAAGGATTTCCATGGATCTGTTACCTGTTGCATGAAGAACCACCTCCTTTTCTTTGTTTTGAACTTAGTTCCTATTAGCTTAGTTTGATGCCTTCCTGAGATCCAGTACTGAAAAAGCTAATGAATGATTGATCCTATCCTCCTTTCCTGGCCACATGTGATTTGATGGACCTCAAGTACATCCTTCCTAAGCTGTCTTTTCCAAGCTGAAGAGTCTTTGATCTTCTTCACTGCCTTTCCCAATTCTTCGTTGCCATTCCCAGTTCTGGTAATTCAAGTGTTTGTTGCAATGGAAGGAGCAGAACAGCATGCATAAGCTATTGCATGAAAGTTGCAGAGAAGAATGACCTGAAACCTCTTCTTTTGCCTCTCCCCCAGATGATTTTCTGATTCTTGTGCATGGAAGGTACTACTGGGTTTACTGTTGATTCTGGTTAATGTTCTTCCCTGAGACTTTTCCCATCTCTGTCGCTTTCAGGTGCGTGCTGAGCTCTCTAACCGAAAGGCTGAGCTAGAGCTGAAGGGGAAAGTGGTTGCACTGTTACGCAGTTGCTCTGCATTACACTTCCATCAAAATGCTCAAGCAGATATTGTACAAACCAGTTTGCCGATGTGGAGGAGAACTGAATCCTAGATAAATCCAAATCCCGGTGATTGCCTAAGTTCAGTGTGGCCTCTAGAACAAGAAGTCTCTCTTTGAAGAGTAGGAGGAACTAAGCCAGACTGGCCCTGATGGCGTTCCATGCTCTTTCCTTCTGTAGCACTTCCCATCCTCACCCATCAGTACCTGCTGCCAGAAGCAGCTCTTGTGTTTATTTTCCGCAGCCATCGATAGACATTTTGTCTTCGCATCTTGCCAGTTCTCTCTCATTCCTTCCTGCCTTTACTTGCTTCAAGCACCAAGAAAGCAAGGCCTTTTTTTTTTTTTTTTTCCATTTTCCTGCTTCCATCCACAGGGCACACAACATCCATCACAAACAGTGGGGTCAGTTCGAGTGGAGAGGTGTTAGCTGTGGTATGAGAGCAAGAAAGAGTGTGGCACAAAGGAGAGCAGGAAAGCAAAGCAACTGTTGAGGCCAAATAATGTGTATCTGTAGCTGTCAGTCTCTGCAAGCCTGTAATTAAACTGGTATCTCAAGCCATGTGTGGACACAGCCTTAGTCAGCCGTTTAGCCAAGTCAGGAGATGAGGATGGCTATGCTGAAAGCTCTATGTGTGACGAAGCGTGGGAGATCACCTTGAGACATGCTTTTGTCTTTTGGGCACTTTGAACTCAATTGTGCCTGACAAACTGTGGTGGAGGTTGGCTGCCCGTGGCCCAGAGCAAGAGCCAGGGGAACTGGTTCAGCACTGAGCCATGTGCAGAACCACGTGGGAAAGGGGAGATGCTGCTCCTCCTGCCCGTCCTGGTGCAGATCTCTGCAGCTGATCTGGGCCTCCCCCGCAGCCAGGAGAGAGGAACCAGAGCATCTGGAGCACAACTGACCTCCTTTATTGTATGCTCCTTCCTCATGATGAGATGAACTGCAGCTTAAACCTCACGGATTGTATTAACAAGATCTCCACCAACTATAGGGGAAGTCAGGGAGATTTGCCCAGTCTGACATTTTGGCTGTGGGTGTCTACAGGTAATTCCACCCTGGGTGTCACCATCCCTCTTTCCACCTTTCTTGCCCCATCTGTTACCTGGAGACATTAATGCCCGCTTTGCAAGGCAGCTATGAGACTAATTCAGGACCTGTACGGACCATTGAAGAACTGTAAGTTTCAAAATAGTTTCATATTACTCTGATTCTGGACGTTAGACCTGGGTGAATGAGTTAGGATTTTAGGTATTTAGCCGAAAAAACACTGTGAGAATTTTAAAGTATGGATGAGATTTGCAGTCTTGCTTTAAGAAGCGTTTGAGAATCCCATCTATTCAGTAGGCTCCCGTTAAAAGCACATGCATTATAAATTTCTCATGTGAAAGTAAGGTTCAGTAGGAATGCAGCTTACAAGGGATAATATGTTGGCTGCCTGTTAGAGAGAAATAGATGAAGGTAATTGCTTTCTAAGGGTTAAGTCTGACCTGTAAGCCAAGTCCTGGAAGGGTTAGAAAGTGGCCAGCCAACAGCTGTGACATAGCAATGATGGATATGTGGGTAGTGAATGCACTGTCCTTCTGTCTCTCCCAAAGAGACTCTTGCTCACTGAAGGTTTCTGACAGTGAGTCAGTAACAGCACTGTTTTTAAAGGGCTCAGTTGTAGCTTCTGCATGAAGGCAGAGTCATTTATACCACTAAGTACTAACGGAGACGTTTCAGGAGGTAGATTTCAGAGAAACAGCTTTCTTGGGGCTTGCATATCCTCTCTGCATCACCTGCAGCAGTCTGCTAATGCATAGGCAAAGTGGGCTGTGACCTCAATCAGCTAGTTAATTTTAAGCTCGTGCTTAAATGATTTGCTAAAACTATGCTTATTCAGAGATGGAAATCTGACTGTATTTTCATTGCTCAAGCTAGGTGAATTATAACATGTAAATGATTTTAATAGTGAAAGGGTAAATTACACTTTTAAACAATTATTTAAATTTCCATAAAGAATATTAGTAGCACAGTAAAGATGTCAGATGGCAGATAGTCATGTTTATACTTTGATAATAGCCCCTTCAAAGTTACTTAAAAAATTCTATTGTGCATTTACATTTTTAGCTCTGTATTTTTCAGATGAGAGGAGCTCATTAAACCAAAGTCATTCCATGGCTTGTGTCAGTGGAAAATGTTCTTTCAAATGTTCAGAAGTATTTAATTACAAAAGCATGGGAAAGATAGGGAAGAAATTGTTTTCCTTTCATATTCAGTATATTCTTCTTCGTTCTTTTGCTTTTTGATGACTAAACTGTTCTGTATTTGAAATTAAAAACTGTTGATTGGAAATTCTTGCAAGAGTAACACAATTGAGGCTTGATTTTGGAAAGTGTGTTCATAATTGTTTGCCTAATTTGTGTGTGCAATTAGCATGATTGCCACTGGAAGTGGCTATCTGAGAATAGAGTTTTGGAGATTTTCTTTTTCTGATCTGTTTTTTCTCTCTTCTTCTTAAGATGCCGGCTTCTATGATGTCTAAATATTGCCCATGGAAGTTTAATTTGGTAATAAGTGTGTTGATCTCCTTTCATCCCTTACCTCTCCGTTTTCAGATATTTGTTGAAAGGCTGAAGGTGATTATTTCCTTTTGCTTCCTTCTCAAGTCCACTTGATGCAATGTAAGAGAGGTTCTTTCATCTAAGTGGTTCATCTCACTCTTTAGAGATTCAGACCCCACTGGGGTCTCTGTAGATTTTTAAATGTCTGTGGTAGCATTTAAGCACTTCCCAGATGTGCATAAAGGAACATGAATCTCACCTGTCAAATATGGTTTGTTCTCCATTTCTCATCCTTTCTTCAGTACACCTGTGCACGCAGGGGGCATTTATTAGTGTCAAGATGGGATTTTTTTGTTTTGTATTATTTTAAATATCTAATGAATTTAAAATGAAAGACAGAAGATTCTCTAGAGTATTGTTCTCTCCAGAGATGCTGAGAAACCTTGTTCAAAGTAGGGATTTGCAGGGCACGTTCAGTCTTTGAATTGACTTGGAGATTGTTCTCCAAGGTTGCAGTTTCTCAGCGGCTTCACTCCAGTATACATGAGGGCTGCCAGGGGGAGGGACAGGCCTGCACTCCCGGCGTTTCTGGCCACAAACTCATTTCAAACCCATTTTCCTTCCCTATGCTGATGCTAGTGCTGTGTGGCTGAGTGGTAAGCCAGAGCAGGAAACTAACCTTTTTTCTTGTTATAATTTAGTAAGCTTAATTTTCAATCAGATCAGTTCCCTTAGCTGAATCATCATGTGGCTACGCAAGTGACAATGCCGTCAGGAGAGAATCCGCAGGCAAGTTATAGCAGGAGGTGGGGAGAGGAACAAGTGGAATTGCCCCTTTTGGCAGCCACCACCCTCACTTACCTTGGTTTAAAGTGATGTGGTACTGCCTCCCTTCTGATGACATTCACACTGGATTCATTTCTCCTAAAATTTCCTCCATCCTGAGATACAGCTAAGTCAAATCTAGAGATTAGGTGCCCCTCCCATTTTGGGATGTGACTCAGACCTATAGTTGCAGAGGTGGGAGAGCCGTTATGGTGCTGCAGAAGACAAATGTCCTCTGGATCATGGGGTAGAGAGCACACCGGCTGATTGCTTATTGGCTGTGGTCTTTCATTAAGAGAAAACTCAATTTTTCCAGTATCGACAGCTGTCTGATGAAGGGGCTGTGCTATGCAGCAGGCACTGAAATGCTGAAAGCAAACACCCAGATACAGCCACACATCAGGAGGGATACCAGAAGTGCATTTCCTTTTTTCTTCTGCTCTGCGCTCTCTCTCCTTGTTGAGAAGAAACAACTTCTAGGGATGAGACAGTAAATACACCAATCCTGGCCTGTCTGC